>NC_081428.1:18344078-18694078 GCF_949786415.1 Peromyscus eremicus
TATGAATTAATAAATTAATAAGAAATTAAATACATCCTTCTGAAAGAGAAGACAAGGATTTGGGGTAGAATTTGGCTTATAGCCTATATTCTCCTTTTAATTGGGGACACATGAGAAAAAAATAATCTGATCAAATCTCCCTGAAATTACAATTGTTAATGAGTTCTTGGCAAAGGCCTTGATTAAACTTTTCATGTTGATTTTATAAGAGCAAGATTCCTAATGCAGGAGATAAATAGCAATTGTGAAGCAGTGTTTTAAATTCCAGGCGTGGCTTTGCTCTGATCCTCTGAATTTTTGTAAAATTTGGTACTGATATCTCATTTTTTAATGTGCCACAACTTAGCTTAGCTTACACCTCCTGCATGACAAAAACTCTGAGATGACAAGACATTAAATTCCTTCTCAGATTAGGTAAATATATGGTGGTAAAGTACACAATAGGACAATGTACAGAATGAGAATGATTTGATTAAATAGGTAGGCAGCCACGTGGACAAATTGCTAGGAAAAAATTTTGAGAAAGGGAGGGCCAAAGAGTAACAACACACGGGCTATATAACATTTAGAACTAAGGGTTACTAAGTTAGTGAATACACCATTTGAACATCTATACTTTGATTCTCCTGAAAGCCTGGTTACCTGAAGAGATGTGGAGCGAAGAGGATCAGAGCAGAGCTCCATGGATGGTGGGCATACTTGCTCCTTCGGACTGATTTCATAGGTGTCCTTCCTTGAAGAAAAAAAAAATCATAAGGGAACGCATAAATTGTGTGTGTGTTTAAATAAATTCAACTACTTAAATTGAAAGAAACAAAAATAATCAATGTCTAAACAAGTGAGGTGGTTATCAATGGTCATACAATTATTTAGGGAAAAAAATAAAATGAGATACACTTTTTTCCGACTATTTTGATTATTTGTGAGTATTGTGGAGAGTGTACGCACAAACAGACTATAAAAGCACAGATAATTAAAGAATATTTGTGGTTTCTATTTTCTAATAAGTTTTCTGTGATTCCGCACAAAATAATTGTGTTTTATAAACAAGTACAGAAGGGAAATGTCTATGTAGAGATTAAAAGACATGCTCTATGTTGCCAAAATATGTCAGAATTGCTAAAACAAAACTCTGATGTTGGAACCAAGGAGATAAATCACAAACACTTGCTAAAGCATGAGAATGTAATTATTTTATTTGGGAAATAACCTGACATTTAAGGGAACTTATCTGCTATTTGGGAAAAGTAATAAAAATAACAAGCAAAACCACTGTAATCTGGTTCTCTCCTTGAAAATCACATGTGACCTGAACTCTAACATGTTTTGATCAAATATATGTAAAATTGTTTTAAAAAATTCCAAATGAAATTAAAAGTTATAAGTTTTAACATATTTAATAGGAAATTCAAAAATTCTCAGCGACATCAGTCAGATGGAATTGTGATGTTTATGAAAAGTATAGCTGTGTACTATGGCTAATAATAGTTCTAATCACAGCTATTTGAGAAGAACTTTGCCATCTGGGACCTGAGACTTTAGCTGAATCTGTGCATATGGAGAAAAAGAGGCAAAGGGATTGTCTGAAATCCTGTTTATCAGATTCCAAGTAAACAAATGGCTACATGTTAGTACATGCAGGCACATTAGAATAGCATTAATTAGAAAAGAGATAAACAGTATTTGAGTTAAATTTAGGAGAGTGTAGCTTATGAGTGATGTGGCAGACCATGGGATATCAAGTTGGAACAAAGGATTACATGCTCGTATTTGAAAGAAAAGCATTGTGGTACAAAAACTTCATGGGCAGAGTTCAAATATTTTGCCATGATAGCAGATTCAGAACTATAAACATCATTGTGTGGTTAATTAGCTTTGAGGCTTTATGAAGATATGGAGAATGAGAAAGAAACACATTGAATAACCTACAAGATTAAAATAATTTTCATTCTCAGCTTAGAAAAAGGCCACAGGAATATTATACTTAAAGCTAAAAAATAAATCCTCCCTTTCTCCTACATAGTCTATGAATGACTACACTGTTAATTAAAAAATAAATGAAAGAATACAAAATGTTAGTAAATTATTAGAAAAATAATGACTCTAATATCATATAATTATTTTAAATGTTTTGATAAATCATTAATAGAAGTATAATTTTTATAGTGACTTAAATATCTGCTTTCACAAAATTTTCATTCAAAGGAATGGAAAAAGTTGGTGTTTAAATTGGAAAGCTGGTTTATATTCAGTTCAAAGACATTTGTGTCTTCATACATTTATTAAATGTATATAAAAACAAATGAGCTCATACAGTGATGTGATACCACATTAGACTAAATGCAATGAGAAAAATTCTAAGTATAAAAATACTTTGAAAGATTGAAATAATAACTCAATATAATTATATCAATACCAGTATAATTGCTGAGTCCAAGGAAACTGATAAAGTTTTTAATTATATATGAGAAAAATGTTACTGTTCAATAATATCTAAAGAAAAATGTATTATTCTCAGTTTACGAAACATTACATCTGGTTGATTTTGTGCTGTTTTTGTTTCTATACCTTTGTCTACATAGTTTGAGATTAATTTTAACAAAAAACAAATCTGCTTTATGCTCATAGCCTTGAAATAGATCCTAATTAAATAAAGTTTACACTGTTTTCCCTGCCTGCTATATTTACACAAAATTTAGAAAAGGTTGTTGCAGGTTACAATAGGAGAAAATAATAAAAAATAATTGAGACAACAGAGATAACATCACTCACAAAACAGAACAGGGGATTGGAAAAACATGATTAGAACTTGTATATTTTTATCTCCAGATAATAAATTTTTATTTTCTAATCCATCTTTTATACGTTTTTCTTACTTTGACGCTCTGATAATTTGCAAAGAGGATTTCTTAGGCTCTCCCCATGTCATCAAGCAGGCATCAAAAAGATACATCGGAGAATAACACAGACTGCTTTACCTTTGAAATTTAACTTTATGTAACAAATAAACTATATCTTCTTTATCTTATTAGGAATAAGATAGATGTTTTAATGGAATTTATGTTACTGGTATAATAATCACAGCACAGGCTAAAGTTTTGCCTTAGTTTTATTAGCTTGTTATTGAGTCTCATGTAGCTCAGGCTGGCCTTGAACATACTGTGTAGCTAAGGATAACCTTGAAGATGTGACCCTCTTGCCTCCATCTCCATGGAGTTCTGAGATTATGGACCTGCACTATTACATTCAGTTTTATATAGTACTTCAAATCCAACCTAGGGCTTCATGTATGATAGGTATGTAGTCCCAGATGAGCCCCATCTCCAGTCTAGCTGGTCTGAAATTCACTATTTTTTTTTTATGCTCACAATAATTACTTGAGACAAAGTCCATATTTTTCAAATGAGAAGATTAGAACAGTTAATACATGCACAAATACACACAGATACATACATACATGCATATATATGTGTGTATATGTATATATGGTTTATACATTTATCCCCAGGTAAAATATTTTTATTTTGTAATCCATCTTCTATATATTTTTCTTTCTTTGACACACTAATAATTTGCAACTGGTAAATTGCAATAATTGCAATATATACTACAATGTATTAAATGTATACTTCCTTCATAAAAAGAAAGTTTGGAGTAGCCACAGTTACTAAAAGGTTTTGCTAAGTTTCAAATCTTGATTATCCAAACCCTTACTTCATGACATTAGTCATTTCTTGGTGCTTCCTTCCATGACAAGTTTCCACCACCCTAGAATTTCAGACAAGGTTAGATTTCATCTAACAGAGAGCATGGATGACTCACCCATTACATCTCCTGAGCTCTTCCCAAGTTACTACCATTTCTTCAAACATCTGGGCAGCTTTTTGCAGGGAAAAGCTTCCACCATCAGCAGGATGAAGGCAACACTTCAAAAGGATTTGTAAAAGCATGAAGTTTTACAGTACAGGAATGAAAGCCACCTCTTCTTGTTGGCAAAATGGTTTGATTGTAATGGTTCCTATTTTGAATGATAAACGTGTTTGAGGCTGGTTGTCATAATTAAAATTGGTCTGAAATCACAATTCACCAACCTAATATTTACAAATCATGTACTATTGCTAATACCCAAACCATTCTTCAAGTCTTAAGTTATTAAAGCAACCATATTTTATTTATACCCTGTAACCTTCTACCAAAAAGCTGTGATGACATAGATAAGTGAAAATCCTTATGCCCTACAGATATATACATATGATTTATATCCATGTAGTGATGTAGTGTTTCTTAAACATGATAGTTAATTAAAATCAATGTGAACAGGAATTTTGCTTCATCATAAAATTTTGTCTATTTTCACCAAAAAAAATATTTTCAGGGTTTTTTTCCTTCTCCGCTAATTAAGATTATACAATGAAAGAAAAATAGACTTGTTCTTCATTCATTTCATAATTTAATTTTTGGATTTTTTTGTTTTTTTTTCAGGGTTTCCAATATTTTTTATTGAAAAATTCATACAATATATTCTGACCATAATTTCTCTTCCCCCTTTTCCTCCCAGATTCTCCTCACTTCTCCACCCGTACAAATTCATATGTTTCTTCTCTCTTTCTTTAGAAAGCAAAGTCAAATAAAAAAAATTAGAAGAGATGGCTCAGCGGTTAAGAACACTATCTGATCTTCCAGAGAACCTGAGTTCAATTCCCAGCATCCACATGACAGCTCACAACTGTTTGTAACTCCAGTTCAAGGGGACCTGGCACCTTCACACAGACATACATATAGATAAAATACCAATGCACATAAAATAAAAATAAACTAGCAAAAAAATTTAAAAATACCAAACAAAGCAGAATAAAAACAACAGAGCACAAGAAACACACACACACATACACACATTCACTCTCTCACACACACACAGAGGCACTCACACAAAAGTCATAAAAACACAAAATCAAAATCAGAAACCATGCAAATAAGCAAAAGACCAGAAGGATGAAAGATGCCCAAGTAAAGCAATATGAGACAAAACGTCTACAAAACTTCTACTTCCTTTTCTCTGCCTGAACCATTGCAGCCTGTTAGAAGAACTCTCAAGAAGAATAGGGTGTGGGAAGTAAGAGAGTAAAGAAATTATCAGTTCCTTCCATACTACAGGAGTCAGAATTGTTTATGGTTTCTAATTTTGTTAAATACTCAAAAAGCCTTCAGATTCCTGATTTTTAATGTTTTTGTTTTGTCTTCAAAATCAACTGCAGTTATTTTAACCACACCCTCCTCGTGTAAAAGATGTAGGTGGGATTGTTTCATGTTGACCCTTTCCTGTGGTTTATATACCTAGTGAGAGTCCATAGGAGAAAACTTTTTTTTTTTTTTTCGTTGCAACCAGCTAGTGATTCCAAACAGCTTCTAGATTAGAGATAGGGTTTCGGGTCCACTTCCCCCTCTCAGCACTGGGACTCAATGTGTCTTTAACCTGTGCAGGCTGTGTGTATGCATCCAATGTCCCTGTGAAGTTCATTCGTGTGTCAGTCCCACTGAGTCTGGAAGACACTGTCTCCTTGGTGTCATCTATCCCCAGTGGTTCTGACAATCTTTCTGCCTCCTCTTCTGCAGGTTCCCTCAGCCCTGAGGGGAGTGATTTGAAGGAGATGTCCTGTTTAGGATTCAGTGTTCTAAGCTCTCCCACTCTCTGAATGTGGTACAGTTGTGGGTCTCTGTATTTGTTCCCAAATACTGCAGGAAGAAGCTTCAGATGTAAAGGTAATAAAACTAGGTTAATCAAGAAAAAAAGAGATACATGTTGAAAAATAAAATCTGCAAAAGGCCTGAGGCTCAAAAATCATGATAAAGTAAGGCAACTTTCAGAACCAGTAAGAATTCACAAAAGAGATCAAACCAGGTCTTTATGAAGAATATGAACAAGGAGAAAAATTGGAGGAAAAAGAGAAGTCACACAACCATCACACAACTATAGCAAGGGATGTGCAGGGTTATCCATCCCTCATTCCATATTCCACTGGCAAATGCAGGTTTTCATGACTGAAGCAATCTTTCCTTGACTACAAAATAAAAGTGATTAAGAATGTCTAGAGAAACAATAATTGAGACTTGGAGGCCACATTTATGCTCACTGACCAAAGAAGTTCCTGCTTTATTATTCATGCGCAAACTCAAGAGGGGAAGACCAAGCACATAACTTGTTTTTGAGAAATATTTGTCTTTCAGAAAAATTGGATAAACATTTGCTACCACAATTCTGAAAATATTTCAATGAAGGGGAATCCTCTTCATTGGGTTTGCAGCTTGACATCATAAAGCAATGTTAAAATGTGGAACAAACTGCATTTTATCCACTAAAATTTATAATTCCAGCCTAGAAGGACATTATTTCTTACAGTGTCCTAAAGTCCTGACTCAGGCATTTACTAGAGATCAATGCTGAGAAATACGATTCAGATTTTATAGTTTTATGGCTGTAGTTTCTTTCTCTATATATAATTTCTTAATGCTATTTGCATATTCCTATAACTCAGATGTACATATATCAAATACTTCTTTGGCACACAGTAAAATATAATTCTCATTAATAATTAACTTACACTATTCTCCAGGACCAATCACTTTAGAACTAATGTGGTATTTCGCTATTTCTGTCAATACAATTAAATGATATTTAATAGATATTGACCATAATTTCATGTGAGCAAATAAATATCTGTAAAAAGTCCACAGTTCATCTTGCAGGAGGAAATGTAAAGAAATTGAAACTCTTTAAGATTTACTCCACAGCAGTTGCTCTATTGCTTACAGGAATTGGGCATTGTCTCTGAAGCTAGACTTGCCAGTAGGACTTGTATCTACTGGCAAGGTAAAGAGGTGTTTTCCTCCAAACAACCTATAATCCTTTATCTAAAATTAACTGGAAAAAAAAAGATGTGTTGGATTGCAATCTCCTTTTAATCTATATCACTCTAGAACAACTGTGAAGAAACTCTTATTTAAGTTGAAAATAATGACGCATTTCTGTTTTAACTTTTTACAGAATCAGAGATTCTCAAACTTTCCATGGCTTTGGGAGGTTTGTTAGCATTTATCTGAAAAGCAAGACTGATTTAGAATCCTTAGTATTTAGTAGTCTGTATTGAAAAACCAGAAAAATTGTATGTTTGCATCTTAGATTTCTTGGAAACAACACTACAAACTTAAAGGTAAGTATGAAATGGAACACTGTCTTGGAAGCATTCTGTGTTCTTGTCACATCTTCCTGATACCTCCTCTCACATTAACTACACATGGAGAGAGTCCTGAATTCCATGAGTCCACATCTCAGGGAGTGAGTTATTGTAGGTCTCCCCTTTCTCCATGTCCATTTCCATCTATTACAAAAAGTAGAATTGTGTCCTCTAGACTGAGGCAGACTAGGGCAACACAACTTTGTACTCTGTGGTGCAGGACAGTGGAATGGAGAAAAATCAGAGCTGAATGCTCAAATCCTACTATGCCTCTCACTCACAGAGGGAAGAGTAATCCATGGAAACTTCTTGATAATTCTGACAATCCCTGATTCCTGAGATTCCAAGAAATTGACTATTTTGTTTTTTAAAAGCTTCATTGCAAATTTATACTTGAATAATGATAAACAATTTGCATATCATGTTATAAATAAATGTAAAGACAGCAAAATAAAATATGTCTTATCAATGCATACTATCTATGCATCTACCTCTCTGCATATTGGATACATGAAGACATATAACATTATATATTTTATAATGTAAATTTATTTTTATATATGAAAATATTCACATATATAGAAAGATATGTCTAGATATATGAATATGTTAAGATGTACATAAAATTTTATATTTATGAATTTTGTTATGCACAGATTGCTGAAGAGCTGCACCATTAAAAATAGAAAGCCTGACTAATTTAATGATCATTGGGTTATTATCTTTAATAATAGTTTAATACTATCTATGTATTATTATAAATAATAGTTTAATACTATCTACGTATTCAATACCAACTGTAATCAGTCATACAACTAATGAAAATTTGACTAAAAGACCACAAATCAACAGAGACAGCCTAGTTAGAGTAGCTGAGAAAAAGTACAGAGTAAATCATATCAATAAAATCAATTTTCCTCCATTAATAACAAGAAGAAAACTTCATTAAGGAGGTTTTCACAATCTATAAAAATTTCTATATCAATATTTAATTATAATTTGCAGGCACCAAAATGTAAATGGAAAACCAGGAATGGGCAGTGGGAATGGGTGGTATGATGAACAGTACAACCAACTGTATTTTGCTTCTTAGAAAGACCTTTAGTGAAGTTTGGTTTCCCACAGCGGCTCTAAAAATATGTCCTTGAAGATTAAATTAAATCATAGTGTTCATACTAATAATCCCTGCACTGGGGAGACAGAGAGAGACAAAAAAACAGAGGTTCAAGGTCATGACTGGCTTGGAACAACGTGGCCTATATGAGACCTTGTTACAATGATTTTTAAAATTAAATGATTGATTATATGAAATATAGACGCCAAAGAAGATAATTTAGAGAACAATTAAAACATGCACATACTTTTGACAGAGCAATTTAAAGGGAAGATAATAGCCATCCACTCAGGATGGTGGAAAGAAAGTGCTAATTGGACCAGTTGTTCATTTATGCAAACATGAGGTCTTTTCATCTAGCTAGCATTTTTACGTTATTATTAACTGACTCTCCTTGGTTATGACTATGGATACAACCTGCAGAGTTATCAGTAACTATAAGGAAAGTTTCAGGGCCACAATAACAAAAGCACATACTTTATTAACAAGTGTATGTTATATTTTAAAACAAACCATATTACGTTACCCTGTGACCAGGGACCCCCATTGTATTTAATACAGGTTGTAATTCATAGACCAAGAGAAACTTGCATACTGACAAACTGAACCCAGTATGAAACCTTCTGACTTTTCTAATTGAGATATATTTTTATACAATGTATTCTGATCACTGCCCCTTTCCCTCAACTCCTCCCAGATACTTTCCACCTCCACACCCATCCAACTCCATGCCCTTTCTTTCTCTCATCTTTAAAAGCAAGCAAACAGACAAACAAGCAATAAAAAAGAGCAAACCAGATTAAAAGAAAGCAGAAAACACACACAACATTTTGCTTTTGGCTTTCACCCCATTAGAAAAGCCACAGTAATTACTGGCTTACCGTTTCTCTTCATGGTTCATGATAGCTGTTTAAGTTCCCTGCTTTGTTTTATCTACATGTGGCCAAACTGTAAAACACTTCTTCGGTTTGCCTTGCAGAGAGAGTTGGCAAAGATCTACTGGAACGTATAACCTCTATTGAGGTCTTTAGATTGAACAAAGATTTCTCAGAATCCAACAGATCTTGTAAATTTTGTTGATTGTTACAAATGTCTCAAAAACTGAAATTAAGTTTTTAAATGCAGTTGTACAATGTATTTAAGACTCATTTTACACACACACACACACACACACACATACAAACACATACACACACATTTAATATTCTAAACAGTTGTTACATAAATCTTAAGAATAAGACAAGTTCAACTCTACTCCTCAAATTTATTGATGAGTAAGTTTTAGATATTAAGATTTGCTGCTATTCGTCAGCTCTACACTGTAAGATCTTCTTCTGTAATATGAGAAGGTCCCACGAGTGTGACCCTCTTCAGCCCAAATGATGTGAACAAAGTAAACTAATTGTAAAAAGTTAAAATAATAATAGAAATAATACCTATCACATTATTCTGTTTTTCTTTTCAAAGTGAAAGTATAAAACAATTTCTTTCTCTGCAAGAATTATAACAAAATAGAGATTTAGACATGCCTTTTATTATTGTTGAACAGAATGCTAGGAACACAATTATTAAAGTAACCAAAAAATTGGTGGCAAAGTTACACAACAATAATGCTTTTTAAAAGAGACAGCATCATTTATAAACTTCTGTCGTAAGCTCATCAGCTATTTATCAACATATAATTACCTCCTTGTTTTGAAGTGTTTTGTTTGTTTGTTTTTTCTTTTGCTGAAGATAGATTTTTTTTTCCTCACATGCTGTATCTTGATTTTGGTTTCTGCTCCACTTACTCATCCCAATTCCATCCCACTTCCCCTCTCACACAGATCTACCCATTTTTGTCCCTCATTAGAAAACAAATAAGCTTCTATGGAGATTATAATATATATATAGTAATGTATTATAAAAAGCAAATAAAAAACTAAAACATCAGAATTGGACAAAACAAACAAATAAAAGCCAGAAGGAAATGAGCACAAGAAAGACACAAGAAACAGAAACCCAGTCATTCACACACTCAGGAATGTCATAAAAATACTAAACTGGAAGCTCAGGACACTCGTTCAGCTTCCTCTTCCATGGGTTTCCCTGAGTTCTGAGGTGAATGATTTGATGGAGACATCCCTTTTCGAGCTGCGTATTCCAAGGTCTCCGACTCTGCATAATCTCTGGCTGTGGGACTTGGTACTTGTTACCATTAGCTGCAGGAGAAAAATTCTTTGATAATGGTGGAGCAAGGCACTGATCTATGAATATATTGCAGAAAAAATGTCATTGTAAGCCATTTTATTGATACTTGATTTTTGTTTTAGAACAGTAGCATTTGATTTTATCCTAGGTTCCTGGGACATTTAATCTCAGGTTCTTGCTCACTCAATCGGTGTCAGGAATGAGTTCCATCTCAGGGAGTAAGTCTAAAGTCAAAACAGATACTGGTTGGTTACTCACACAAACTTTGTGCCACAGTTTCACTATCATTTGCAGGCAGGATACCTTTGTCCATCATATGTTTCATGGCTTGGCTGGTGTTTATGTGTCTTCTTCGATAGAACACACAATACCTTCCTATACCAGACCCCAGCATATAGGGGTGAATGCTCTATGTAGACTCTAGTCCAACTTCTCCACGTTCAATGAAAGGTGTAGATATTTTCTTCAGCAATAGATCCTTGCTGTCATTTGTGGATGACAACCTACAGTCTTGACAACAGCTTGGGTTGTTTGGGGATTCCCATAGGATCCCTTCAGCCAACAATTCGATGATATGTAACCCAATCCCAGTATTGGAAGCTTCATGTGATAGCAAGAGATGTCCAGCTGGGGCTCTGTCTCCCCATTATTTGGAGATTACATTTAGGTTGTCTTCATAAATGTAAGTATTTTGGGTAGCTTCTACTGTATTCGGTTTCCATACTACTGAAATGGCTCTTAAATTTAACTGTCTTTCTCCTTATTCCTCCACTAGATTCCCTCTTTCCTCCTTCTCTCCAACTGATCTCCCACTCTAGTCTCCCATCCATCCATAACTATCCTATTTCTAACATACCATGTATTTCTTTCTAAGTCTGGGTTGCCTCACTCAGGATGATTTTTTTCTACTTCTATCCATTTACCTTCAAATTTCATTATTTTAATATTCTAATGGCTGAGTAATATTCCCTTACGTAAATGTACCACCTTTTCTTTATCTATTCTTCTGTTGAGAGTAATTGAGGTTGTTTCCAATTTCAGGCTATTATGATCAGAGACACAACGAATATGTTTCAGCAAGTCTCTCTGTGGTAGGATGCAACAATATTTGGGTATATGCCCAAGTGGTATAGCTGAGTCTTGAGGTAGATCAATTCCCATCTTCCCAAGGAACTGCCACACTGATTTTCATAGTGGCTGTACATATTTGCACTCCCACCAAAAATGGAGGAATAATCCCCATCCTCCACATCCTGCCAACATACACTATTATCTGTTTTATTGATCTTAGTCATTCTGATGGATTAAAATAAAATCTCAAAGTAGTTCTTATTTACATTTCCCTGATGGTTAAGGGTGTTGAATATGTCTTTAAGTATTTCTCAGCCATTTGAATTTCATATTTTGAGAATTATCTGTTTAGATCTGTACCCCACTTTTAGCTGGATTATTTGTTTGTTTATTTCTTGAGTTCTTTATATATTTTGGATATTAGCCCTCTGTCAGATATAAGATTGATAAAAATCTTTCCCATTCTGTAGGCTGCCACTTTATCTGAATGAGAGTGTCCTTAGGCATATAGAAGCTTTTCAACTTCGTGATGTCTCATTTATTATTTTTTTTATTTTATTGTCTATGCTAATGGTGTTCTGTTCAGAAAGTATGTTCCTATGCTAATGAAGGGAAAGTAAGAAACCTGGAGGAGTACAGGGATGGGAAGGCATAATCAGGACATATTATGTGAGAAAAGATGTATTTTCAGTGAAAGGAAAGATACCTTAAAAGAAAATTATGAAAGAGAAAAAAATGACTGCAGACTTTAAAGAACCTCTTTCGGTACCCAGTAAAAGACATTGTAGCTGAGGAAAGTAAATTCCTTTAGTTTTTCTTATCTCTGTGAGCTTAGCCTGAGAGAGGGTGAGATACAGGTCAGCTATCACTAAGCTGTAGACAGACACCCTGTGACTGATGTTCATGATTTCATGCAGAGTTAAGCAGGATTCTGATCAAAATAAGGATACAAGTTCCAGTGGGGACAGAGGTGGCAGGATTTTGCCCTGCTTTTAGTTATGTTTTGGGTTTCTATGAAGACGCTGAGAGTTTTGCTACAAACAGTTTCTAAGGTCCTGTTGTAAAAATCTATGAGTGAACTCTGTCAATATCACAAGGCATTAAAAACCAAATTTTGAAACTTTAAGCTATTTTTTTGTACTACTTGTTTATACTTTCTGATCATCTTCCAGAACATTAGCAAAGAAACACTTCAGTCCAAACACAAATTACTTGAAAAATTTAGAACTGAAATCAGCATGTCATAGTAGAAAATCTGTTACTCTACAACCACTTTCTACACTATTCTTGATATTTTTCAAAAACATGAATGCTCATAGAAATAACACCCCAGTGTTTCCTTTCTGTATTTATTCAGAATATGGAAAACTAGTTATCATTCATTGGAACAGTATAGAAGAATAAAAACAACTGAGGAAGACTTAAAATAAAAAAAAAATGGAAAGGGAAAGGTGACATGGATCACATTTGATATGAGTTTTAGTATTAACTTCATTAGGAGAGAAAAATGAAAGGTTAATCCCCACTAATTTTAGCTTGGTCCAGAAAATGGCACTACGGCAATAAGACAGTTGTTCAGCTGAAATTTAATTAAAACATTTAGGCTATTCTTTATGTTAGATATAAGCAAAAAAATGTAAAATAACACTTAAGGCAATAAGCTTAGTTTACCAAAAGTTAACGAAGATTTAATTTCTATTTTAAATTTCATGGTAACCATAAATCCAGAATTATTTCCTAATGTTAATATGGGCATAAGGAAGACATCATCATCTTTAATAAAAACTATGCTGTGTTTACCAAATTAATACCTAATAATAAGATTACATAACTTTGATGGATCACAGAAATAAAGTTCATGACTTAAAACTTTACTATGTTGTATATTGTCTTTTCTATTGGATTACAGAAAAAAAATCATTAAGAAACTCCTCCATATAATTTCCCACTAATCCCTGGGAGTTTCCACAGATATCCACTAGCATGTCTTTTGCACCATATACTTTTTCACTTAAATAAAATTCTAAGCTAAGATTTTATAGCTGTGACATTTTTATCATGGCTATTTTATTTCTCTTGCTTAGGACCCATATACTTTTCCCTCTTTCCTATCTTGCTTAATCTGTCTTCCAACCAAACACCCTTCTAGTTACTTCAGTATGAACTTCTACAGCTCTGATCATCTTTAAACTCCACTTATCCTAACAATGTCCTATTCCCCCTTTCTCTTAGTTTTCCCTCCTCTTTTTTGCTGTTGCTGTTATATTAAACCCTACTAACCAGTTTCTTTTCCTTCCACGGCTCTAGTTAGTAACCAGTACTTCAATTAATAGAATGTAGTCACATTTGTAGGTTTACTTTTTTTCTTTTTTCTTTTTGACATTTTAAATGTACAATTATTTTACTGGGATTAAGCTTTTTTTTTTTAAGTATATTCCATGTTGCCCCATCAGTATTCATTTTTTTATTTCTATTGATTCTTTGGGAAATTCACATCATGCACCCCAATCCCACTCATTTCCCAGTCCTTCCATGTCTGCCCTCCACCCTTGTAGCTTCCCCCAAAAGGAAAATTGAAAAAAAATAGAAATCAAATTTAGAAAAAAAAATCGGTTCTCTACACCATCTTTCCTGCCTCTTCCTCACGTATTCATTCATCATAGTCATATTGGGAGCTGTGATGTGTCACATAGTATATCCTTTTGCTCTAATAACATTATTTGCAAATGTTCACTGCAGTGAGTCATCAGTCTGGTTCAAAACCTCTGGCTTCTGCTACACCATCAATACTGGATCCTCACTGAAATTCTTCTCAGGTATCCTGCTGTTTCCCAAGTCATGGAGATCCTGCAGCTGTGGTTCCACAGACCCATCCCTTCATGGTCTCCAACAGGTCATAGCTGCGGTAGATTTGGGGGTGGCCCAATCCAAAGCCCTGGATATAGGATTGGGTGGTAGCTGGGTTGATAAGCCAACCTGACTGGGCCAGCTCTCCCAGGAATGAACTAATTCATGCACCCCATCTTCATGCCCTGTTATTTCTTCTTCTACCTTTACATTCCATTTTTGAGGCTTTCCACAGATTTTGAAATTGAGGTAAGATTCTTCTTTCAATTTTAAAAATTTCTGCCTCTTTATGCTGCTTTGTGTTTTGCATTTACTTTTTTTTTTATTGTTCAGGCTCCTATCCTCTTTAAATTCATTCAGGCATATTAACCAGAAAGGGGTGGGGTCAGCTCAGTACCACCCTCAGGCATCAACAAGGCCTCAGGTAGCAGTCCAGATCATGAACATCCACATGACATTTGGAGGTAACATGGACCACGGACATTAATACAGACCCTGGCTGCAGTAGGGCCAAGGACACAGACAGGGTCCTGAGTGGTAGCCTGGACATCACATGGCCCCAGGTGGCAGTCCAGACCAAGGGCTTCCCCATGGCCTTTGGTGGTAACATAGGTCACAGACATCAACCCAGATTCTGGCTGCAGTCAGTCTATGGACCCAGACATGGCCCTGGGATGAAGCAAGGACCTGGATGTCACCATGGCCTCAGATGGTAACACAGACTACTCAGATCACTATGGCCCCAGCAGCACCATGGACCTTGGAGATCAACATGGCCTCAGTCACATTGTTTGTTAAATCTAGACAATGATCTAATATTATGTGTGCAGATCTCAATGTGCAGGAAAAACTAAGGCAGCATGACTTCTCTAAAATTTACCAGTTTCTCAGCAGTGGTTTCCATTAAGAGTGAATTAAATTGATGATCACTTGCAAATGAAAATCTGTCTTTCTCCTATGGAGTTTCACAGGGGAAACAAACTACTCTTAGGGTAGGCTGCATGCCCAGCAGTAGATGGTCAACAAAAACAAACTCAGAGCCATCTTTGGAGATTCCTTGTCTTATAATGTCATGTTGTATTAGGATTTTCTTTTATTTCCTTTTTTTCTTCTTTTTTTGTCTTCTTAATTTTTTCTCTTTTTCTACCATATATATATGCTTTTGTGTTTTTATGAGAGTTCTGACCTGAGAGTGCAAATGATTGAGTCTCTGTGTATATAAGTTTCTTGTGCCTTTTCTTGGGTTATTTTCCTTCTGTTTGTTTTGTCCTATCTTGATGTGTTTGTTTTTATTTAACCTTATTTTTATATTATATTTTATTATTATTCATTATATTCCTGTTTTTTTTCTAATGAGAGACAGAAAGGGGGTCAGTCTGGAGGGGACAGGAGGGTGGGAGGAACTAGGAAGAGTAGAAAGAGAATAATCAGGATATATTATATGAACAAAACCTATTCTCAATAAAAGAAAAAGAGTGAATTAGATGAACTCTCAGAAAAATAATTTAAAACTGTTTATCAATCTTAAAGAAAAAGTTAATATGCCTGAATGACTTCAAAGAGGATAGGTACTTGAATATAATCAAAGAGTAAACACAAAGAATAAAACAGAATAAAGAGGCGGAAAGTCCAAAAACTCAAATGGGAATCTTACATAAATGTCAAAATCTGTGGAAAGCCTCAACAACAGAACAGAAAGGTAGAAGACAAAAATAACAGGGCATGGAGACAGGATGGGTGAATCGGAACAGTCGTTCTACAAAGGTACAATGATTGTATAAGCAGAACACAAAGGCTCCAGGGGAATCACAAAAGATATAATTTACAAATCATAAGCATAGAAGAATGACAGGCCAAGGGAATGGACAGTTAATTACATAAAATTATTTTTAAAAATTCCCCAAATCGAGGGAAAGTGCTGCCTGAGTCAGAAATGGGCAAGGAGCTTCTTAAAAGGACTATAATAGTCCAGGCACTAAAACCAATTGATCAATAAAATGATTAAAACTTCTATTGAGAAAAAGAAACAATTAAAAGTCAAACAATAGCTTTCAGAACAAGGAAGGGTATTTACTGATGTGCATCAGATGAGATTAATATCATGACTGTATAAAGAACTCAAGACAGTTGAGAAACGAAACTACCCCACTGATAAATGGGCTAATGAAACTAACATACAGTTCTCCAAAGTAATATTGCAACTGGCCAATAAACACATAAAGAAATAACATTCTCAGCCATTAAGATGTACCTTAAGACTATACTGAGATCCCATCTCACCTTGGTCAAAACAGTTATCCTTAAGAAAATAAGTAGTAACAATTATTGCTGAAGTTGTGGGGGGAAGGGAATCTTCAGGTATATTTGAAGGAATGTAAGTCAGGCTAGTGCTATGAAAATCTGTATGGTAATCTCTCAGAAGACCGAAAGTAGGCCTGCTATCTGGACCCCTCTCTACCACTCCTGGTAGGGACCTCAAGTACTGTACCACAGAGTTCTGTGTACTTCTGTGATTATTGAACCACTATTCACAGCAGCCAGGTTATGGAATCAACCCATATGTCCATCATCCACTGAAGGTATAAAGAAAATATCATCTATTATATCTCTAATAGAGTTGTATTCAGCCATAAAAACAACATAATTTTTGTGATCATCAGGAAAATGGATGTAGCCAGATATTACCATTAAGCAAAATAAGTCACATTTAAACAAATACTGTATGTTTATTTCGATGACGAATGCTATTTTTTTCAAACACATAACGTCATTTAGGCATACTTATCATGAACAGAGAAATTAAACTCCTTACAAGAATACAGGGGCCTGATGTCAGAATAAGAAGGAAATGATGGACTGCATCATCTATGTGTATGAAAACATATTTATGAAACCCAGTACTATATACAATGAATTTATACCAATAATATACATACATAAGCAATTTTTACATTTTGAATTTTAATTAAATTGTATAATTAACTTACATACAAAAATCTGAAGCCCAAATTGAATATTTCAGACATTTAAAAAGGAAGTGACTTTTCTCTTTAGTACAAACATCCATTTACATCCAAAAGAATTCTATAATCATGTATGCCCTCCTCCTGCCTTCAAAATGTAGTTGAAAAAGAAAAGAAAACTGTTGGAAGTACAGCTGCCTTTAGGGCTTTTTTTCATTAGCCAGGTGGACACAAGAGCCAAGTATTTCAACAGCCAGCTGCAATTGCTTTTTCCTCTGGTATTTACGTTAAGGCATGTGATTTTCTACTTTATATACATGCAAATTTCATTAGCAACCAGAATGATTTCTTTTTCATTTAGAGGAAGTCATAAAGCAGGACTATGGCTGAATATGCCACAGTTTATTCCGCTTTTCAAAACTAAAACTTCTTACTAGAACACATTTATTGAAACCTAGCAGTTGCAGCTTCCCCTGTGAAAGGTGGAATTACATATGGTACCACCTGGAGGTCTTATAGAAAGTAAATTAGAAGGCAAAGTACAAAGTACACAGACAAAGTACAGTTATTTATTTTTAAATGGAATAAAGTGAAATGCTAGGGTTGGGTAAAGGAAACAATTATTCTCTTTTGAAGCTGCTTTTGTATTATATGTTTTCTGGCTGTGTCTCATTTCTCAATTTGGAAATGAATTACATAAATGTAGTTAATGGAAACGTTCTAAGAAATAATCAAAAAAGAGATTTTTAAAAGTAGACAAAACACTTACTAATTACATTTGTGCTTGAAAGGCTAGAGATTTTCTAGGTTTGTACTGCTTTCTACATGTACCTGCAATTAGTCCTAGAGAGGCTTAGCAAGGGTGCTAAGAACAGTAAACAAGCCAGAGAAATATCTCTTCGTTATTCAGCCACTGTATATCAAGTATAAATGAAGCTAAGCTTTCTGACACGTCGTCGTAATGGAAATGCAGTGATTGCTTGTGTTTCCAGTGTATTACTCTGATGGCAAGCTAGAGGAAATCCTACAGATGGTGCCTCTCTGTCCCTTCTGTGAAAATACAACAGAGCAGATCAGTTGTCTAAACAAACCTTCAAAATAACCAAGTACCTAAGCAAGGACACAGGGAAACAAGAGCTCAGTGTTGCAACTATTCTGAAAACTAAATTTGAAGATAATTAAATTAAGCAAGTGTACTAATAATGTTTATATGAAAAAATAGCATGATCAAAACCATCTGTGGAATTCTTTTAAAAAAATCCACCTCCCTTCTCCCGTTTTATTTTTTTTATTTCACTCTGCTATTGCCCTTCTTCTGATTAAAAAGAAATTAAATACAGAAATTCTTAAAAAACATGACTTTTTTAAAATATCACCTAACACTAATCTTCCTTTTACTTTTACTTCATTATCTTCTGCTCTCTTATAATGGAAACATTCACATTGCTCTCTTATAATGGAAACATTCACATTGCTATTTTGGAATAGCAACTTCATCAGATGTAAGTCTTACAATGTTAAGTGGCACATCCCTTGTCCTGGCTCATGATGGAACCCCTACTTCTTTTGTGACAGGGCCACCAACAAATTCATCACTGTATGAACCATTCCTTTCTATATTAAAAAAAATCTACTCTGTGGTCTCTATTTCAATTTCTCCTTGAAGAAAATATTTTTCCAGTAAAATATTTAACAAGTATATTATTTTCACTAGTTTGTGGTATAATTACTAAAGGCAAACTCCTCATAAACGCAATTCCACTTTATATTCATTAAGATTTACTCCTCAATAAAATGTGTTTGTCTCTGCAAATTTTAGTATTATGATGAGCAAATAGTGTGTTGTTATTAGAAACCTTTTAAGTGTCCCACCAAGTAATTAATAAAGATAATTTCTTGTTAGCTTAACCAAAAGCAACTTTTATACGTCAGCTATTTTTTCTTGCTATAAGTTTTCATGTTTTCTTTTCCATCTTCCAAATTCAAATCCTCAGTAAATTAGGGACAAGGGGTGTAAAACAATTGCTAGGGAAATTATTTGACATCCAAAAATCCCTGTTTTCCACCCCCAGACACTTAAAAGAAAAATAAAGCAAAAGAAAAAAATTCATCTTGGGCTACAGACATGGTTCAGCAGTTAAGAGCCTTTGCAGGTCTTTTAAAGGACACATGCTTGGTTCCCATCGTCTACACGGATGGCTTGCAACCACCAGTAATCCTGCTCTAGAAGATCTGGCCCTTCTGGAAAACTGCACACAGATACCATGCACACATATACACAAATAAAATATAAATATTGGAATTTAATATCTTGAAATGCTTAATATATTCTAACTAAATATTTTGGATATTATAGTTATGCATTTAAAGCCTTGGAGAACTTTTTCTACACGTGTTTATTTACCAACAACAGCTGCTTGATTTTATTTAATTGTGATTTACCTCACCAGACAGCTTATATTCTAAGTTTAATATACTCTCCCTTGGTAAGTAATCCACATTAGAGATGTATTGGAAATTAGAACACTGTATCATGACTTTTTACAAACAACAAAGGTTTAAAGAAACAAATTCATAATGTAATATAATATATCCTATTGTGTTTTTATTACTATTATATACAATCACAGATATTTTAATTAAAATTTTAATTTTATGTCAAAATTTTATTAATCAGAACGACAATTAGCTGATAGCTCTCCTTTACATGGACTAGTGGAAATATGTCACTTTTAGAGTGAAAATATATTTTTCATTCTAAATATACCACAATCTGTGTTATGGCAAAATTCTATGCTGAACAGTTAAGACAAAGAGGATGTTAAATATTTGAAAATGCTTTTGCTGAGGAGAAAAAATAAAGTCTATGAGGTTAATTTTATTTTATACCTATTTCATAGAATCTTTTCAGAAAATGTATTTTTTTTAAGAATGAAAACCACAGTAACAAGTCAACCCTATAAAATCAATTCATCCTCATTCATATACATTATCTGTTTTTATAGAGAGCCCCAGCCACTGCAGGTATGCATGAATGATCAATCAGATTTGTGAAAATTTATAAATAAGGAATATTTATGCAAGAAATATAGCGAGAAATTACAAGTAAGTGATTTTTAAGTCAAAGAACATGATGTCAAGTATATAAAAGCATTATAAGTTCTCAGTGTCATAGAATTTTCCGCCACTGAGTTGATGCAACAGGTAACACTACTTGTCCTCCAAGCCAGATGACCTGAATTCCATCCCAGAACCTAAGAAGGAGAGAAAGATTTCAAAGTGTTGTCCTCTGTCCTCCACACCTGCCCTGTGGCACACATACACTATACACACACACACACACACACACACACACACACACACACACACACACGAGCACACTCAAACAAATACACAAAATAAATCAATAAAAAAATGAATGGTTTAGAACAGTTCAGCAAAACTCTTCAAATTTGTTTAGAGAATTATGTTTAGGATATCTACAATGACAATATACATCATTTCTGAGTTAATTTATAATCTATATCAACATAAGTGTGGGCCATTATAAATATGTATATTATGCAGAAAAAAGCAATATGACATAAGTTCCCAACAGATTAATTTTTGTCACTTTAAGTCATCATCAAATTTCAAAATGCTTTTCAATACAAATTCACAAGATAATCATGAAGTTTTCTAGAAATTTAAGGATCTAGCATGAGAAAAATTGGTTTATAAAAGAAAAAACCATTAATATGATTTATACTATCAGCTGTACACATTTATTTTAAAGTTATATTAACTAAGAAAGACAATTTATTGATAGGAATATAGACTAGTGGAACAGATTGCAGAGTACAGAAATAGATTCAGGCTTATATGATCAATGGATATTTGAAATGTATTAGGTTATTTGGAGAAAGTTTGTTTCAACACATCATGCTAGAACAAATGGCTATCCATGTGGAATAAAAGTGAGGGGAACTCTCGGCACAATTAATGACCTGTACTTTACACATACCAGAAGTCATATGTGTCATCAAGTTAAACATAATCGGTACTAAAGAATATCCTTATTCTTTGAGGTAGAAAATAAAATTAGAAGAGTAAAGAACCAGTGAAAACCATGCACAGAATAAACTGACTGGGATTCAAGTGGTCTAGGCAAGATCAGGGAGCCTGCATGGGTCTGACCTAGGTCCTCTGCATATGTGTTATGGCTGAATAGCTTGGTGTTCTGGTGAGATACCAACCAGTGGGAGCAGGGGCGTCTCTGACTCTCTTCACTACTTGTGTGGCCCTTTTCTTCCTACTCTTTTGCCTCTTCTAATCTTAACATAATGCGTCTGGTGATAGTACTTGCCTGCTCTTATTGTAGCTTGCTATGCTGAGCTTGGTTAATGTCCCTGGGAGTCCTGCTCTTTTCTGATGGGAGACAGAGTGTGGGGGGGTCTCAGGGAGAGGTTGTGGGGAGGGGAGGAAATTACTGTCATGACATAATACATGAGTGCTAAATAAATAAAAGAGAAGACCCCATGCCTTGCAATAGATGGCTAAAACAAAATGAACTCAATGATATTCTTGGAGGTTCTTTGTCTCATCATGCTTTGTCAGAGATTTGTTTTTTGGTTTGGTTTGGTTTGGTTTGGTTTTTGGTTTTTGGTATTTTGGTTTTTCTTTTGTTTTTTTTTCCTACCATACAGCTCTAAATTCCTAACAATAAATGACTGTTGATACAGCATAGTCACACAATTCTCAGTCACAAACATCACAAAATAACATGTCTCTGTATTATCCCTTCCAAGGCTCATGAGACATCATAGAATATGAAAAGAAGTGAACGAAAAAAGCTGAAGAGGTAGAAAGTCATGTAGTTTCTTAAATTGGAGAAATGATAAATTCTGAGTTGTTAAATAAGACTCAGAAGCTGAAAAACTGAGTCTCATGAGACACACCCCAAAGGATATATAAGCACTAAGTGCTCACCAGGAAGGAGAGACTGTTCAGTAGCATTTCTGTGCATAAATTCAGAGGACTCCAGTGAAGCATTTTTCTGAAACTTGCCACTCCTACTGGAGGGGAAATTTTTAGTAGTGCAACTGTCATTATCATTCATGCTCCTGTAAGGAACTTATGTACCTACCAGTAAGTCTGATGATACCATTGTCATCAAGATGGACTTGGATGGAACTGTTCCTTTGGTGTGTGGTTGGTTACCCCTTCCACCTGGGTTGAACTGAAATAGTCACCCCAGGAAAAGTACAACAATACACATAAGATAACTGTAGAGAAATAGTTAGTTTCCTGTATGTAACTATACCACATAGAATTGCTAATGGAGCAGAGAAGAACTGTGTATTCTCAACCTTCTTTTATCCTTAATTAAAGAAGAAAGCTCCATATATTCTAAAGCTGACACTATCATCTATAATATAATGGTTATGATCTCTCCTTATTCTTTGATTCCTAGATTCTATTGGAATTTTTAGTATTTCACAGCCTAATTTAAATTATTTATAAATCTCCTTTTGTATAATGATGTGTCATATACCCTAAGGAAAGTTACTCATGTGTTATTTAACATATGGTCTAAACAAACAGAGGCGTCCAGAAACATTATTATTATCTTGAGATAATGGAATTTAAAGTAAAAATAACATTTTCTGGACACCTCTGTTTGTTTAGACCATATGTTAAATAACACCAAAGACTGTGTTTGTTGAGAGTATCCACTTTGATTGCTTTGTGAGTAGTAGTCCTATACCAATTTATACATTAAATTATCCACCTGTGATTTAAATTCATCAGCAATTTCTTGTTATAAGAATTCAAACAACCTCCACTAAGACATTTGCTAAATATTTTCACATTTCCTCTTACTATTTTAAAAGATTAGCTTAATATAGTGATTCAAGAACTATAATGAAATGTAAGAAATTATGTAGCTCTCCTTAGCTCCTTTACTAAATTCTTAAAACATGAAGATGGGTTAAAATGTCTTGATGTTTGCAGATATTAAGTGTGTGTGTGTGTGTGTGTGTGTGTGTGTGCGCGCGCGCGCGTGTGCATATATGTGAATCTAGTTAACAAAATGTGAAGGGGTAATTTGAGAATTGTGAAAGCAACAACTTTAAGACAAAAATAAGTCACCTGAGTAGTTGTTCAGTGTAATCTTTTCTATAATTATTCTATTTAAAAATTTTGCTGGTGTGTCAGGGAATATCCTAGAGAAAAGATGAACCCTTAGATGTCCTCCAACTCACCAGCCAACTTCTTTGCTTGTGGACTCATTCAATTTATCCATTACAGAATTCTGTACTATCTGTTCAGGAGTAATTGCAGTAATTTCATTTCTTTTAGGAAAAATAATTATATGATACTTCTAATTAAATTATTTTCTTTCTTTGTTAATTATAATCATATAACCTTACCCAAAGAATTAATTTGATTTGAAATATTTGCATGAGCTGGGGATTATTCATGATAGTAAACTACAAGTAGGCAGAAGTTAATTATTCTGAAGAAATCAAATCAATTTTTTAATCAAAATTGTTATACAATACTATGCAAGTAGAAACTGTTTTGCTTTCATTTCCTTTTTGGACTTAATTTTGTCTTCTCAATAGCTGTGATTAGCTACAGTCATTTGCTAACCCTTCTCTCCCTGAGCTCTTTGATTGTCACTGTTGGTGTCTGACACAAAGCCAGAGTCTCTCCCTGAGGAAGCCAAGAAGATTCTTTACCCCAGAGCTCAGGACTAGGAAATAAGCAGAAGTTCCCCTGGCAAAGAAGAAATGTTCAGAATATCTGCAAAGAGCAAATGAAAAGCTCCAAGGTCTGGAGTTTAATACTGTTATAGAAACCGTGGTCCTGATATTTCTAGCAAATAGAGGTCGTGACCGCATCAGCGCAGCTCTAGAGAAACTGCTGACATGCTGTCTATGTAACTCAAGGAAATGTCTTTTCCACAAAGGACTATGATTACAGGATTCGATTGACTGAAAAAAAATCCTTATCAAACATTCAAATTAATCTACCTCGTAGACTCCCAGGAAGAACAATAAATAAGTGTTCCCACTGAGGCACATTTGTCAACTTAACTACACCTGACAGGGATAGCTGGGAAAACACTATTTCTGGACACATTGATTGAGGTGTTCCTGGACATGGTTAGCTTTTGAGTATTTATTCACATTAGCCTAATATTCTCATGTAATTACTGGTTTCCGTCGCAATATCTAATTTTGTCATCATTACTTGAATCATCTTAGTTTAGTGAAGGGTCTGACAACTATGTTTATTTTCTTTCAAAACGTTTTGATCTTTGGTAGTGTCTATTGTATTTCTTGCTGTTTGCATCTTTATTCTTTCCTTCTACTAATTCATAAACTACTTTCATATTTTGTTAATTTCCTGAGGAGTAAAAACAGGCTCTTTATCTCAGACTGTCAATAATTTTTATATGAATTCATTAGTTGCCATAAGCATGTTTCCTAGTATTGTTTTTAGTGTATCCCTCCAATCAGATATGTTGTTGTAGCTCCATTTTCATTTGTCTTGAGAAGTTTTCATTTTCTTCTTAATTTCTTCCTGACCCACTATTTGTTCAGAGTATGTTGTTTAATTTCACTTAGTTGGATACTTAAGGTTTTTTTAGTTCTTCATTCATAATTTTATTCCATTTTAATTCAAAAATTCTTCATGAGGTTTTAGTTTTTTAAATCTACTGACATTTGTTTTCTGGTTGACAGAAGCATCTATCCTCAGAAATATTCCATGTGATGTTGAGAAAATTGCCAGTTCTGAAGCTGTTGTATGGATGTGTGCTGACTCTGACAATACATGTATATATATATATATATATATATATATATATATATATATATATATATATATATGTGTGTGTGTGTGTGTGTGTGTGTGTGTGTGTGTGTGTGTGTGTGTGTATGTGTGTGTGTTGCTTCTTATAGAACTGCCATGCCCGATCCTAATTAGTCTTAACAATAAAAACCTGGAGTCAGATTGTGGTAAAACGGCACAGGATAGCCTTAGCGGGTTTGAGCCAAGGTACCCCATGGCGGATGAGGGAGACATGCCATGCAGACATAGTAGGGCCACAGGGTGGGGCAGCGGAAAGTTACTCACATCATGCAGACACGGGATCCACGGGGAAAGTTTTATTATTAAAGAGGAGGGGAAGGAGGAGAGAGAGAGAAAGAGAAAGAGGGAAAGGGGGAAAGCAGAGGTGCATGCAGCCTTGTAGAAGGAAGAAAGAGGGAGAGAGGAAGAAAGAGAGAGAGAAAGGGGAGGGGTCTTCTCTTAAAGAGGACTTTACATAAGATGATGTGGTCAGGATGCTGGGAGGGTCGCCAAGGGATGGTTCTGAATACTAACATTTCCTAACACAGATATTAGGGAGAAAGTTGAAAGATCAGAGAAGCAGAGCAGCCAGCCACCAGAAACATCGTACCTCTATGAAATCTCAGACAGAATGGGAGGGGGTGGGGGAAACCTGTCTCTAAGAATCCTCAAACTGAATGGGTTACAGTCTTGTCTCCATCTACCTTTTATTCCTGTCTCCAACTCCTAATTATACAGGGATTACAGGCATGTGCCACCACCACCTGGCTCTGTTCCTCTTTTAGATAGATTCAATCTCCTGTAGCCCAGGGTGGCCTTGAACTCCTGATCTTCCTGCTTCCTCCTCCCAAGCGCTGGGATTAAAGGAGTATGCCACCATTGCCTGGCCTCTATGGCTAACTAGTGGCTGCCTCCACCCTCTGATCTCGTGCAAGCTTTATTTGTCAGAACACAAACAAAATGTCATACAACAGAGCTGATGGTCATGTCGTTATATAGTGAATTTCTGTCTCTGTATATTGTTTTCAATACACAGTGTACATTACCTGCTGTACTTAGGACTATCCTTGCTTTGTTTTGGATACATGGAAGATCTTATTTAATCCTTTTTCTTCCAAACAATTTCTCATTTTTACCGAGTTCCTTGTGATCTTGTTTTGTTTTATCTATTCATTCACTGCCTCTTTTAATTGGATAATTAAATACATTTATATTCAAGGTAGCCTTTTTTAAAAACTCTTTAGGCTGATTTGTATGTTTTTTCTATGTATATGAATGCCTACCATGGACTTGCTTGGTACTCAAGGAGGTCAGAAGATGGTGTCTTACCTCTGGAGTTGGAGTTAGACTTGTGATAGATGGTTGTGAGCCAATAAGTGCATCCTGATCACCAAACCTGAGCCCTCTAAAAGAATAAATAGTATTTCTGACTTCTGAGCCATCTCTCCGGCCCCCAAGATAGTTTGTGAGAGATGAAATTTTAAGAATTTTACAGACTTGTATTTATCTGTTTCATCTGACAGATATAATAACTTCTAGTATTTTATTTGAAAAGCCTGGAATTTATATTTACAAATGGCAGTCTTACCCTGGAGGCTGACACCAGGGGATTCTAAGATAATGCTGACATTTAAAGCTGTGTTGGATTTTTCCCCCAGCTAAAGAAGCACTTAAGTGGGTCATGGCCCAAAGGTACTGAACTTCTTCTCTTGCTGACAACTATTTACCAGAGCTCAGTAGAGCAAAGGAAAAGGGCTTTCAAAAACTCACAAATGATTGACAAGAAAACAGAAAGTTAAGAGAGAGTAGGCAAACGGGTAGTGGTTCTGGGAGGAATCAGGGGTAGAAGTAGGAACATGGTCAGCATACATTGTATGTATGTATGTAGTATGTAATTCTCGAACTATTAAAAGAATATTATATTTGCATATATGTAGCTGAAAGTTTTCCTGGGCTCTCCCGGCACCAAGGTCCCACAGCCACTTATAAAATTCCTGTGTCCCCCCTGGTCCTGCAACCACTCAGACCCAAGTAAACACACAGAGGCTTATATTATTTACAAATGATATGGCCTAATGGCTCACTCTTCTCACTAGTTAGTTCTTATATCTTAAATTAACCCATTTCTATAAATCTATACTTTGCCACATCATTCGTGGCTTACCAGTACCTTTATATCTTATTTCTCAAGGCAGGGGCTAGCAGCAGGCCCCTCTGCCTCTCCTTTCTCTTCCTGTCTATCTGTTTGGATTTCCTGCCTGCCTCTAAGCTGCCTTGCCATAGGCCAAATGGCTTTATTTGTCAACCAGTGAGAACCACATATATTCACATCATACAGAAAGACATTCCCACCACATATATGTGTTCACTCTCTGTCACATCTACTTATTCTTTTCACACCAACAGTATGTTGATGTTCACATTCAAGGGACATTATGATGTCCACAGACCAGATGATGAGAATGTAGCAGAAAGAGCACTAACCTTGATAAAGCTCCCAGAGTTCATGAGTATTAAATACAATAGGCTGAGATGGTGGATTCTCACTCCAAATAACTCTTAGCTTGTTCAATGACTCACTCTTAGAATAACTTCCTAAGGTTAGTTAGACCTGTTTCCTAATACATAAGCTGCTATACCCCATGCATGCTCGGGAGCCAGGTACACATTTATTACATTGGCTGATTTTATTTAAAAGCAGCTTATCAAATTCCCCAGGGTAATTCAATAAGAATCCTTGATGAATGAGTCTGGAAATATGTATTTTCTAAAAACATATCATTTTAACAGAATTCCCAGAGGAAACTCAAATATTGGAGGTTTTTGAAACACATATGTTTTAATATTATGGTATGTCCACTGTTTCTGACAAGTAAATAGAAGACTATGAATTCATAATAATGTGAAATAAGTTATACAAGAATATATCTGTTAACTAAAGAGTTTCATAATAATGAATAATAAACAAGAGCAAAGATTAATTGACAGAGTTGACAATCTATGCATAGATGTGAAACACAAACAACCTGTCTGCAGTGTTTCCTCTTTAACTTGTTTCAGCTGTTCTTCCGCAGTGACAACCAATCCAGTGCACGACCTAGGATTAATGAAATGTAGGTGTGCTTACATTCAGCACTTGAGAAACGCGTGTAAGTTCTTTGAAAAAGATTTTCAAAAGGCAATGTTACACCCATGTCAAAAGCTGAGCTAAGAACGAGGAAAGGAACCAATAGTGCCCCAGGTGTGATGTCCGTTAACCACAATCAAAACCAGTATTGCAAGGTATCACAAAGGGTGGAGTAGTGGCACTCAGATCACAGCAGTAACACACAGCTGTCTAACTGAACTTAAGGCCAGCTCAACAGGAGGAAACCCATTTGTGGTCCTGGAAACGTAGCCCACTTCCCAGGGCTAGCCAGGTTATGGATCTTAAAGGAGAATCTACTACCAGCACTTAAGAGAAATAGCATAATCCGTAATTGCACTCCAAATATTTATCCTTACACCCACAGAAAAATGTAGACCTTGCCCCTCCTCAAAGAAACTTCTCTTTGCAACAGAAGGAGGTAATTGCAAAAAGCTACAATTGGTCAAAACGCAGAAAACAAATGATCAAGGGGTTCCTGGGCCCAGTTGATACATCTACAACACAATTTCTGAATCTAAGATTCAAGGACCATAACAAGAGAGGAGACACAAAGATTATAAAAGCTGGAGGACCAGGAAATCCACTGTGAGGTTGTTTCTCCTATGAATGACAAAGAAGCTTCACCCATGATACTTCAACAATATGGCTGACTAAAAAAACCTAAATAAGCACAGCACAAATAGACATGGAAGTGTGTGTGTGTGTACCCCATGCACACACAAACAAATGTGTTTTGTAGATGTATGTGTTTGTTAGTGTATACTTGTATGTGTGTACCTGAGTGTAAGTGTGTATGTACATCTGTACATGCATATGTGTGGATGTGCATTTCTGTGAGGTCTCATATATGTGTATGTGTGCATCTTAATGTGTGTGTTTATGTGTATTGTGCATGTGTGTTTCTGGTGTTTTCTGGCCTCTCTTCTTTTAAGGACAGCAGCATTCAATCTTGAGTGCTTTTTTAGTCTCATATACAATCAGTGTTGATCAAAGGGTTAGATTACTTTAACATTACACATCTCCCTGTGGCCTTACTTCTAAACAAGATGGTAGGAACAAGTTTCCAATAGTCTCAGTGTCCCAATGTGGCTTAAATTTCAACTCATGAGCTCCTGATTTATCCATTCAAACCACATCTAAATGCTAGCAGCCAGATAACTAAGCAGAAACACTAGAGAGCAGTGACATGAGGCCTCAGAACCATCTTAATTTCTTACAAACATAAACAGGAGAAGAGATTGAGAGCATAGACCCAGACATGGTAGGCATGGGGCAACAAGAGGTGAACACAACCTTTTCTATTTTTCTTTCTTTCCACTTTTGCTTCCTAACATTCTATTATTTTTTCATGACATTCTAGTCTGTTTCTAACAATCATGAAGAACAAACTAGGAAGTAGATCATGACACATTAGCAAGCAGGGAAGAACTGAAGCACATTTCCACTAAATTAGCTAGTAGGCCCCTTGGCAACAAAATTTAGATCTTGATCTTGATGTATTATCAATGAAAATATATCATTTTATAATTCGAAGAATCTTGGATAATCTAAAAATAGTGTAAAAATAGAAAATATTTTGTTGAAATTATTCATTTATCCATATGGACATTTTAAAATATTGGTTTTCTTTAATCTGAAAATAGAAGTCACTGTGATCACGTCCTCATGGCAGATCCTCTCTCTGCACATGGTCATATTGCATCTTCTGTGATCAGTTCAGCTTTCTAAGCATGAATCCTAACCTACCACCAACTTTTTAAGTTGTAATAGACATGTTAATTAAGCTCTCTACATCTTGGCATTCTTCTTCAAAAGAAACTGGGAGGGGGTAATTAATTCCTAGTTTATATACTGTGTTTTAGAACTAAGAGCAGTAGTGTGTTAGTGGATTCACTACACTGCCTTACACAATAAAGGCTGGGCAATACAACAACCAATATCTACCTGAGGATGCGGTAGACACTCAGTCCACAAAGCTGGATGAGTTAGCCGTTAAGATTGGCAGCAAAGCCCTAGAGAATTTCTGGACACTTGTTGGTCCTAGTCTATGGAGGAAGGCCCAACGAGCTGGGTTCTGAGGCCAGCAAAGGATAGACACCATCAGCAGCAAGAAGTGAATCCTAGAAGGATCAATTATTGCTTTGTGCTGGGTCCTCTTTATAGTTGAAGTTCCTGAAGGTGCTTCCTACTCTGGTGAAATGTCTTCCTTCTTAGTTAGTTCTCCTGGATTAACTGCCCAGATATGTGTTTTCTAAATTTGTTCCAGATGTGAGCTGACAGTCCTGAAATCTGTCACGGATACTGTCAGCTCAGTGCTACTTATTAGGGTGGTTATTACTGTTCCAGAAAGGTTTCTGAGTGTGGGTTAGTAAAATAAAGTGATGATGGGTCACGGAAGATGAAAAAGATACACAAAAGCATGATGACAGAGAATCATATATAAACAAAGGATTACTCTGAACATTTGCATTAAATATAATATATACTTATCAAATACAGTGTATTAAACACATGAGTCAAAAGACATGTTTTTTAATATTGTTGACACTCATAGCACAGACCATTCCACTGGCGCAGAGCCCAAAGTAAGTGTTAATGCCTCTCTCTTTTCCTGCTGAATAATGTATTTTTGTTATGTTGTATTCAGGCTCGGAAGGACTTTCTACATCAAGCCTATCTGAACATCAGAATACCGATCCATGTGAAATATCAAACTATGTAAACAAAATGTGAATGTTTGAATTTTGGTTTCCTTTAACATTTGCTTTTTTTATATATGAATAAAGCAAAAAGTTTTTTATGAAGATAGTATTCACAATCTTTGAAATTTTAATAATGTCATATACATATCATATTATTATAATTTTAAAATTATTTTATCACAATTGCTCAAATCATCAGAGTTTAAGAAATAACTTAATGTTTCACAAATTATAAAAGCCAGACACAGAAATGGACACAAACCATAAGACACTTTCTCTAGCAATAGTAATTTTAAGGAGTCAGTCAATGGTTTGGTCAATGATTATCATGTTATGAGATTTCTTTTTCATTAATCCTCTAAGTTTTTATCATTAATTTTAGGTAATGTGAAAAAATGATGTAAGCACTATGACACATCCCACAGCTGCTTCCAAATGCAAAGCAGACAATATGATTTGAAAGTCCCTGGCTGTCATTTTAAATGTGGATTTGACTGGAGAGTTCTTTTTTTCTTTTCTTTTTCTTTCTTTCTTTTTTTTTTTTTTTTGAAGTAGTTTTGCTGATGACAAGGAAAAAACCATGAATGGTTAATCAATATGAGTAAAAATTTCAATAACAATAAGCTTACAGCTTCTGGACTGGGCTTTCTTGAAGAGTGTCTGGTATTGACGTTCCAACAGAAGCCTTTTTTCCTTTCAGTTCGGTTCCTTTGTGAACAGAGACCACTCTGTATTCTATTATCCATCTATTGGTGGTGACTTCTTTTCCCTTAAACGCTCAGGCATTTTTTTTTTAAACATTCTCTTAAGGCTCGTGTTGTTTAATTTCTTTGTTCTTTCTCCTGCTGCAGTGACATCCAAACCGAACAACAAACAACAGACAACTTCTCATTTCCTTGACTCCTTGTTCCTGGAACTTTTGGATCGCCGGTTCTATTTTAACCACCACCTTATAACGCACAACTTCTCACCAAGTGCAATGCACTCATTTGCACAGTCATCTTCCCCCCACAGCTCTTTTGTCAGTTCCTTCCCTAATCTGCAGAGTTGATTTTACTTAGCTCTGATGCAGAATCCAACCTATCAGGAACTTGCTTATTTTTTGCTTCTTATTTTAAGCAAAACAACATCATGAGTTTTATGAATCAAAAGACTAATGAGCCCATCTGTCATTTTCTGCAAGAGCGCTACAATGAATCACGTTTTCTGGCTTTAACCAGTACAGGGAAATTACTACATGTAAATAGACTCACTGAGATGTCGAGACAAGAGTGGCGCATAAAGCAACTGCTGTATAGTTCCCTGAGAAGTTTCCCTGCATGTAAAACTTTATTAGACACCTGGGAGCAGTCTGGGCACTGGCGTTTAAACAGTCTTCAGAACTGTAAAGGGTATAAAGGAGTATTAAGCAGTTAGAAAATAGAATTTTCTCTCAAGATAGCAGAGTTATGAGGCTTGGATGTTATTGCTCAGGTAAATGAAAGCCATGTGAATAAATATAAAGCTGGATGTGGTGATGCATGCCTTTAATGCCAGCACTCAGGTAAGCAGAGGCAGAGGGATCTCTGAGTGAGGCCAGCCTGGTCTACAAAGTGAGATGCAGGACAGCCAGTGCTACACAGAGAAACTAGGAGGAGAAGGAGGAGGAGGAGGAGGAGGAGGAGGAGGAGGAGGAGGAGGAGGAGGAGGAGGAGGAGGAGGAGAAGAAGAAGAAATCTCCAGTAACATGATACAGGTATTGGTATAAGTAGTTAAAACTGAATTAAATGTAAAAATGTAATCATTTCTCCATTGAGGACTCGTGAAGAAATTTTTCCTATTTAAATATCTAGATAAATCAGGCTGAAATTTATGATTTTATTTGCATGTCTCCTTTCTGTTTTCTTGTCAGTTAAACTCTCATGAATGGTTCAAAGAAGTGGACTAAATGAGGATGATGATATCAAATATCAATAAGTAACGCTAACTGCAGTGAGCTATAATCAGTTTCTTAATCACATTAAGCTTTCATCTCTTCACATCAAGAAACATCTTGGTCTATTAAAAAAAAATCTTTGTTTCCCAGAGATGTATATCAGGATGTGCACTATTAGGGAAGAGGAATTTTTGAGGTATAGATAATAAATGGGAGTTTATTCCAAAACTTAAACTCTTTGTTACTATGAAGAAGTAGCTCAAAACAAAGACCAGTAAGATTATGATCAGAATATCCCATGATAACAATAAAAAGAAATGAGGGTAAAAGTTATCATTGTCTGCACAAGATTAGTTACAAAAGCAGTAACTGAAGATCAGGTAAGACACAATTGTGAAAAAATAATTATAGACAAAGTAATTTAAAATTAAAGAATCATAACCTTATAAAAATAAATGAGAAGCCATTCTGTCCCTTGCTGGTTTTCTCATAAATTATTGAGAGGTCTAAACTTCCTCCATTTTCCAAGCCGGGTCTAAGTTTCAGTTTCTTAAACAAAGTGCTGTTAATCAACAACACTCCTGACAACAGGGACCAGGGAGAGACCTGAGTCAGCCCCACAGTGTCTCAAAGCAATGACCAAATAAGGACAATTCATGCAACAACACCCCCTTCTCACATCCTCCACCTCTACCCTTGAAACTTGCCCAGACTTGCCCAAGTATGCCCAAAGATGGTAAAACTAACCTCAGCTGATAAAAAGTATACTACTGCTTACTTGACCAATCATGTCTGAGATGATCTAACTATTCCTGAAATTCCCCTAGCTGTGCTTAAAATGAGCCTGCATGCTCCTCTCTGGGTGGCCATTTTGTAAAAGTGGTCAATCCTGAATGCTGGTAGTTTCTACAGAATAAACACTCTTTGTTTTTACATACTATTTGAGTCTGGGGTCTTCTTTCAGTAATTCTCGGATCCTTACATTATAACTCCACATCTACTCCTATATGGAAAGGCTTCAACCCCTGTTAATGGTTCTGTTTGCAAAGGTTATTAGACCTTTAAAAGGTGGACTGAAGGACTTACGTCACTGGGTCAACATCCAAAGCGATATATCCTGACTCTACTTCCTGTTCACTATCTACGAGTGTGGTCGTCCAGCTTCCTGATCCACCACTGTGCCTTCCTCGCCTGTTACCATGTCTTTGCAACCATGATAGGAACTGTGAGCTAAATTAAACACTTTCTTCTTCAAGTTGCTTTTGTCTGTGTATTTTATCTCAGCAATAGAAATGAAGCTAATCCAAGTGTTGTACCTTGAGTAACCTTCACAGGGAGCCACAGCCCTCCACCATGACACCACATAAAAGCTTGACCCACAGCATAAAGAAACTAAAGTAACTCTGTGCCAATGTAGTCTTATGTCCGCAAAAAGACATGCCATATCAATGATCAAAAACACATTTGACACCTACAAACAGACCTAAAGCCCTCTGATCAGCTTCCTCATTTCCTGGCTATCATTTCACTTCCATCCTCCTAAGTTTCTCTTGCTCTAACCTTACCAAAAAGTATTCACACGTGGATATTTTGAAAAAAATAAAATTAAAGTTTAGCTAAGCAGACACAAAGGAAGCCACTGAATTTAGTGTTGAGATTCAAATTACTGAGTTATGTTTTTTTTAAAAATCTGGTACCTACTGGATTTGATACATACAATGGTTAATCTCAATTATCAACTTGATGAGCTCTACGGTCACCTGAGAGTTGGGAGTCTCTGGGAATGCCAGAGGGGCATTCTCTTAATTAGGTTAATTGTAGTGGGATGATCTATCCAACTATGGGTAACACCATTCCCTGGGGTGGGACCATGACTGTATAAAGAGGAGAAAGTGAGCTGAGGAGTGGCATTCATCACTCTCTCAACAGTGAATGCAAGGTGACCAGCCACTTCAATCTCCTGATTCCCTGATTTCCTCATCATGGTGGACTGCACCTTCAAGCTGAGTGTCTAAATGAACTCTCCCATAAGTTGCTTTTGTTAAGGTACTTTATTAAAGTAATATGAAAAGTAACTAATACAATATACTATGTTAATTGCATACACACACTTTTTTATGCCTGTTTCAATATTATCAAGTGTAACAGTGTCTGACTCCGGGGTTATTTTGAGATTAAATAAACAAACATTAAGTTCTTGGAGTCCCATGTAGAACATAGTAGATGACCATTAATTGTAAGCAATTATCTCTATGTGGTTACTTTATTTTACCTAGTTTCAAATGTGTGGAGAGTGTAGTTCAATGGTAGCATGCATCCCTCATTTTCATGAGGTCATGAATTCAATCTCCTGTACTGCAGATGAATAATAACCCTATGAATTGGTGTTCTGAGCATGAACCATGTTCCATGCTTCTTTGCTTAGAGTCAGTACACACTGTGATCTTTTAAAAGTCAGAAGCAACCCCATTGAGTCTTGCCAACAAGATTGCCTGAATATAAACAAGGACGGGAACAACAGACATGTTAAAGAAAACAGGGAAAAGCCCAGGAGGCTTCAATCCTACAAAAAGAATTACAGGCCGCTAAGGAATGCTGAGGGCTGGAGAAACAGTCTTCCTCAAGGAATAGCACACCAATTCATTATTCAGTACCAAATTGTCAGTCCTGAAAATATACATACAAGTAACATTATACAGACTGAGTAAATCATATTTATATACTTATGTATACATGTAATAACAATGAAAAAAGTCATAAATTTGAAAAGGAGCAAGGATAGTAATATGGAAGTGTTCAGAGGGTCTTAACCAAAGCTGAGACAGAATGAATGACTTAGTTAAGTTAGAGCTCCTCTTGACTTGAGATTTGCACACCACTTTTAACAATGATCCTAACCACCTTTTGCAATCTGGGACTCTCTCTACAGTAGACTGCATGAATACCTGACTTAAATAATGGAGAATGTTACTTCCACTAGCCACATGTCAATAGCACCATTTCTTTTCATGAATATTATGTAGGCGTTTTCAAACTTTGACCAGTAACCCAATCTAGCCCAAATCAGTTCTGTGTACATGAAATATAAGAAAAACTGTATTCTCAGAGTCAATTGTTTAGGAAGAATCTTCTTTTTACCATGTTATACCTATTTGTGATTAAAATTAAATGCATTGTGGAAAGAGGCATGCATAGTAATCAAAGACCAATGCAATCTAGGATATCTATAAAAATAAAGAACAACCTGTACTATGTGCCTAGCAACCAAACTGCTTCTCTCAAACCTAAAACAAAGTCCCAAATGATAAAACAAACCCTTAAGTTCCTATATTCAAGTGGTCCTGTTAGTCTTGACCATATATGTGACCCTTGCTCTTGACTTTGAACAATGCTTCTGTGCTACTTCGTAAATCTGTAAGGGCTTAGATTTCATTCTTAAGTGAAGAGGCCAAGAACCTGGAATTGCACACTGGCCACTGGGAACAATAGATGGTTGGATGTATCTTGTATCTTTTCTTTTGCTAAAAGAGTGAAGTAGGAAATTAAGGCAGCAGATAAATTCTAGTTAGAATCTCCGGGAGATTTAGATTTAAATGATAATATTCCTAACAAAAAGTTTCATGCCAAAAAAAAAAAAATCCTATTCAGAATTTTAGAAAATAAACTGTTTCATAAATAGACCTGCAATACCAATTAATGAAAAAAGCCATGAATTTGGAAGGGAGCAAGGATGAGTATATGGAGGGATTTAAATATATTCCAAATATGAGTACATTCCCAAACACCAGTGTGGAAATTGGGTTGCTTTTCTGCAATGGAACTACATAGTTATCTTCCAAAAAACACAGTGATTCTGGAATTCCTAATATATATAAACACTGGTTATAAACAGTAGTGAACCCTAATAATGTAAAAAATGCCCAAAGAATCCCTTAGCTTTAAAGGAAAATAATTCTAAAGATGTCCCTTATTTATTAGGCAGTTTCTATGTTCCCTCATATTGATGTTTAGGGAAATTAAGTGAATATTAGACATTGTTATAGAGCTACTAACAAGAAACGAATTTTTTTCCAGTCAAGATTTAGTATTCAGAAGTCAATGACATTTTTTTTAATAATGACAATTTTTTTAATAATTTGATTTAATTTTACATATCAGCCCTGGATTCCCCTGTCCTTCCTACTCCCACCCTCCCCCTATCCCACCCCCCATTCCCATCTCCTCCAGGGCAAGGACTCCCCTGGGGATTCAGCTCAACCTGGTAGATTCAGTCCAGGCAGGTCCAGTCCCCTCCTCCCAGGCTGAGCAAAGTGTCCCTGCATAGGCCCCAGGTTCTAAACAGCCAGCTCATCCAACTGGATCAGGCCCTCTGGATAAGTGAGACAGTTGATTAGCTTGAACTGTTTTGGAGGCACCCAGGCAGTGGGACCTGGACCTGTCAATGACATTTTTGTACATATTCTTTCTCCTTTAAAATCAGTATAGAACACTGACATCTATACATAAACAAAGTCTTGACATACCAAATACCACTTTTGCATGATATCAAACTGAGAGCCCATTGGAAGAGTTTAATGCACTATGCATTTTTGTATCGTGTCAGATCATCAGTAATTTCTAGGATTTGTGGTCTAGTGTGTGGTAGTAGAGTGCTCACAAGTCAGGCATTTGTACAATTAGCACATAAAAGACAATTTCTGAGTGTCTCACTAACTCTTCAAGTGTTTAGAACTTAAGTGTACAATAGAAATTCTTATTAATTCAGAGTCTGATTCTGTGTATCTAACAAATTTCCATGTGATGTTCAAGGACTAAGCTTTAGGTTAGGTAAAGCCACAACCTCTTCTAAATCTCTCGATGACTTTCCTAGATATGAAGTTCAGAAAGCCTAAGCACCAGGAAATTCTTTGATAAGTTATCTCTGGGATTCACTCTACTAGTGATGTCTCTAATCTGACAAAGACCCAAAGTGGTATCAGCATGGTGAGCCCCAAGGGCTGTATCCCCACTGTCAAAGCCCAGCCATGCTGTTTATATCACTCAAATATCAAAAGCTTATTTCATAATTATAGCAGTCAGTTCAAATGATCCTTTTATTTATTCAGTGTGATGGGATTGAAATTTGACAGAATCACTAGTCCCTAATGATAATTATTCTAGAAAACCTGTAGATTTTACTACGTGCAAGGCACCTTTATCATCACCTTGAAGTTTTATTACATTTTCTAAAGTGTTGAACATATCATTTGAGGGACCACACAAAACAGCAAGTTTCCTTTTATTTGTATTTTATCCAACCACAGACCACATCTTAACCATCTAATAAATATCTCTTGCAAGCAAGTTAATAGTGACTTTAGTGGTCTTGTCTAGGATTGTTCTAATCACAGTCATGAGCTATTAATGCTACCTAACAATGTTGTTATGGATTATCTCAAGCACATACAGAAGCTGACACAAGGCAATGTTATTGGCAAAATCTAAAAGATAGTATTTGACTTCCAGTTTAGTATCTTGAAAATAATTCTTTTGTTTGGCATACATGTTCATATTTCCATTATCACTTGTTCTGTCAGGACAAGAATGCCTTTACCAAAAAGAATGAAGTGACTTTGGAGTTGCACCCAGTAACACACAGTCAACATCCATTCTTCAGTCATGTGTGTGTCCATTGTTGACCAGCTGTGGTTATTCAAGTTGACATAGCAGCCCTATTCAAGACAGTGTCTTTCTTATGGCATAAGGAAAATATTGTCTGGTTTTATTCACCTTATTAACCAAATGAAATGTAATGATCATGTAATAGAGCTGATGTACTTTCTATCTATCGTGAGAAGCACCAGGATTGACATGAGTAGGCTTGATGTCAAGGAAGCAGAAAACAAACTTTTCTAATAAAGAAATACATGCAGCATCTTTCATATGGTTTAGATGCTGTTACAGTTATATAGATCTAACATTAGTAGCACAACTTCAATGGAGTGACTGTGTTTAGAAATAATTACCTATTTTTCTTCCTTGGTAAATCCAGTTTCAACCATGTTTTCTAGCAGGTATTGATCAAGACTGCTTTGAATACTCACATCATCATTGTCTCTACTCTGAACAAAAATGCAGCTGTAAATAGCTGTAAAATCATTTTCATAATGAATTGATTATAGAGCTAATTATTTATTGATCAAATCACAGAAACATATGGCAGTCGGGTTAGGGTTAAGAAATCATGGAAGTTGTCATAATCTCTTTATCAGGGGGAGACCGCATTTAATGCAGTCCTCAAGGGTAAGAAGATTCCTCAGAAGTTTGATAATATAGCTTCTCTGACTGGTTGCATGCAGCTTGATAAACCACTCTCATCCAGTGGTGAGCACTGACACATAGACACAAACGACTGACTGAATAAGCCTTGGAACACAGCACTACTGACAGAATTCAGTTCTGCCCACAGCCACAACAGAGAAACACGACAAGAGATGGAGAAATAAAAACAGAAGAAATCCCTTAGCTCTCATCCGTGATCCACAGATGCAGGATATCCACTGGACCCTTTATTTCAGAAGTCCTCTTCCAGCTAATCCCAAGCACTAGAATGACTGCTGCGTGGAGGCAAATGAGATGAAAAGATATACTCAGAGGAGATGAAGTAAATGCTACATTTGTTTGTTACCTGTTCATGACCAGAAAAACACATGCACAAGATATTTGGTTATCTTTCAGCTGAAGAAAGAGACCAAGTTACTAACTAGGATTTTCCCCTAAATTGCTGGGAAGTCTCAGCCTCTCCCTACAGCAGCACTCCTTAGGGAAAGTAGGCTGTTTTGAAGGGATTATTTGAAAAGTTTATATACCTTTGTTGCAAATATATTAGTATTTCATTTGTTTGTTTTTATGAACATATACATCTATGTCTAGGTAAAAATACATGTGTAAACCCGATTACATGTATCTGTGCGTACCTGTTTTGTTTATATATAAGTACTTGAGGTTATACATGGAGTATTTGAGTATTTGTTTTTATATATGTGGGGCTGTACCTTTGTCTGACATATATAACTGCTTATACCAGCATTGTCCTGATTATTTTGCTTATATAGGTCAATTCCCATTGATCACAATTAGCTTCTGGAAATCTATTTAGCTCATTTTACTGAAGAGTTAATCTTATTTTTCTTGATCAAAAACAAGTAGCAGACACAGACATCTGAGAGGTTTGGGCTCTATTTTTATCAAAGGGTTATCAGGAGCTTGAATTTAATTAAGTTGTGAACATATCAATCTTGCTCAGCATAGATAGTAGCTTGTGTAGCAGGAATCTTAAAATGTTTCAGAAAATAACTTCTCTTATTTTGTTCCCTACCACAAAATCAAAATGTATTAGCTATTATAATTGCATATTTAATTGCATGCCTGTGCTGTGCAACATATCCACAGTGTCCTTGTTTAGTCTTTATCCCCAAAGGTCCCCTCTAGTTCCATTACACCTGCAATGACAGAAACATTCCAATTAAAGGAGGGTACCCTGGTAGGATTATTCACAATATTGAAATCATTTATTGTTGCCTTCTTACCCTCACAGAGAGGAGATGATTGGGTTGAATTTTAATAATGCATTTTTATGAGAAAGTATAAGAAACAATTTCAAGTAGAAGAATTAGACCAATGGTAATTAGGACTACATGTCACACAAAATTTTAAGACTCCATTTTGGAAGATATTTCAGGAAAATTTGGCTGGATAACAATCAATATGATATTTTTGCTGTAATTTTTTTCTTTATTCAAGATCAGTTGAAATTGTGTATGTAAATATTAATCTTCTAATTGGCCTAAATGCAAATTGATTTACCTACTTACCATTATCTTAATGAAGATGCAGTGATGATTGAAATGTATTATTCAAGTCAATCTGGCATGAGTTGACTTTTCTAAACTAAGGTCTTATAACCTTGTAAAAGCAAAGTACATAAAACAGAAATTTAGTTCCACAGTAGATAAATATATATGAGATGTTATTATCCATAAAATGCATATTTTTGAATAAATTATTCTATTGTGATCAATGTCAAGAATTAAAGTCATGATCCATCTGGATATTTTAAAGTCAAACACAGGAAGGATGGTTACTTTAATATGTTTTTCAAAATGCTCCGTAAAACATATGACTCTATCAAAAGTCTCAATGTTTCGACTAAACTTTAAAAATAAAGTAATAACATCTTCACTTTGTTATATGTGAATTTACTCTATCTAGATTAGTCCCAAGGAGCTAATGTCCTTCAAAGATTATTAAAACCAGATAAAATAGTGTTCTCAAAATAAATAACCTGAAATTTCTGGAGATTTTCTGTATAACATAAATCTATAGTTAATGATACATAGTACTATACATATTCCAGTAAAGCAAACAATAAAAATATAAAAAGGAAAAAATGAAAAGTTTTAAAAAGATACCAAGAAAAATGTCTATATAGATACAATAATTTTAATACTTTAGTGGGTGTCTGTTTAGTTCAGAGTGGATACATTTCTACACTGAAATACTTGCTAAAGAAGAAAAATGTTATTAAACATATAATTGGAGAGTCCCTGCTTTCAGACAAAAAAGTGGTCTCCTTCTAAATAAATAATTTCTATTTATAGCATAATTTGTAATTTAAAATTCTAATTCATACTCATAATTCATATTTCACTGTGTAAGTATAACAACGAAGTATGGAGAAAAGGAAATTCTTGATTCTTGGCTAGATAGAAATGACACTTACGAAGGGCCATGATGTGTGACTTTACACTTATAGTCACAAATAGCTTCTGAAACTGCTGTATAGCCCATTTGTCACCTTCAAGAGAGAAGAATAAAATTTCACCAAGGTTACCTTGTGTCACTTTTACATCCTACCTTAATCTGTGAACACATTTAAGCTGAAGGAAAACTGAAGATGATAATGGACAGTAGGCAAAATCTTAGGGTTTCTATTACTGGAAGGGGAGTGTGAACATAGAGTAATTAATGCTACAGCTGTGTTTGTAGGTTTTACCACTTGTACTATGGGTTGATCCCTGTGTTTTGAATATGCTAGGCAATAATCTTACAGTGAACTACATTCCTGAGCCCATCATTCCATTTTGTCTTGGTTACCTTTTTGTTGCTGTAACAAACAACTAACAAGACACCTGACAAAATCAACTAAAATGGGTGAATGAACTCTTGTGGCTCATGGTCTCAATGCTTGGAGTCAATGATCAATGAGCCCCATGGATGGGAACTGTAAAGAGGTGGAGCATCATGGAAGGAAGTGTGTGCTGGAGGAAAGCGTCTCATGTCAGAGCAACTGGGAATTGGGCAGAGAGCTATGGAACACAGCAGTCAACAGCCCCACTGAAGGGCCCATTCTGGCTTCCACCAGGCCCTATTGCCCAATGACTCCAGTTTGTCACAGAAGCCCACAGGCTCCAGGTCAGGACCTACTATTTAAACCATTCACTGGAGGCCATTTAAAATCCAAACCAAAATAAGCCTTTATAAAAAAGTCACTAAACATTGCATAACCTCTCTAATAACATATTGTTGGAAATATAACTCAATGTGCAGTTATCCCATTTAATTCTCTAATAAGCTCTACATGATCTGTCTCTGTCATTAAATTTAGAGTTATTCAATGCAATTAAAAACACTAGCTAGCATCCTGTTACCATGTGTTATTTTAATTTCAATGTTAATGGTCTTAGTTTTAGCAGTCACAGCATGATCATGGAAGCCTTAACTTAGCACATAATTTAGGGTACAACATTATGTTATTTAAGAAAATTTACATATTCAGCCACTATGTTCTATGAGCTGTCATAAAGGTAAGTAAATAATATTTATATAAAATGATGTGAAGATACATGAATAATATTCATATAAAACTATGTATTACCCCAATATAAACTAATTTATACAATATCATACTACTCTCCAGTGAACTTATTTCAGTGTTATATAAAAGAATTTAGTTTGAAAACCTTGTTTGAGAGTTTTGAGGCATAATTCAGAACAGAAAACTTGTTTTCTTAGCTAAATGGTGCCTTAATTATCTCTAACACTGTTCTTTCATTTAGGAAGAAGAAGAAAAAAGAATAAGCTCTTGGGCTTGTTTTAATGAAAAGACAGAAAACTTAGCAAGTAGATGTGGAAAACTTGTTCTATGCAAAGAATAAAACTGGATATAACAGTTTGGAAATGATAGCAGGCCAATTAGAGAAATAGAATGCTGAGAAAATTTGACAAGTAGGCTCACTCTTTTTCAATATCAAAAAAAAAATTTGACCTCCAGGCAATAAGATGATTAAAGTTAAAAAGTAGCGTGGTGAGAAGATAAACCCTGCCTGAGCTACAGATGCAGCTGGCACAACAATGTAAAATCATGGGGTTGAGAATTGGTTAGGATCCTGGATACACAGGGGGTTTCTTTGAAAATGACCTAAACTAGCAGCTGATAGGGAAGACCATGCTGATATTTTTTCAAAGCTCCCTACTAACCAACTAAGACGCTATGAAAAGTGTGGTAACCCCTACTAGGAAAAACCAATCTCTCCCAGCCTAGTTCATTTTTCTTTCCTGAAATGCAGGTCTATTTTTGAATACTTCCATGAATAGAGTTCTTTCCTTCAGAACAGTTAAGTGCAGTTCAGCGTGTTCCGGTACAATACCCTTTATTCAAAACTTTTATAATCCACTTTACAGATAAAAGTAGATTAGGGAGATAGGCTTGGCGAGAGTGACTTTCATGTCACAAGGCAGGAAGCTGCATGTGGAGCCTGAACAAAGCTAGAAGAGCTGGGAAGAAGAATTTGCATGGGCAAAGAGAAAGTAAATATGGTCTCACTGCAGTCAGATGGGAGGAGAGGATTGAAAAATGCTGCAATGAGAGAGAAAGGTCAAGGGGAGCTAGGAGGGAAAGATCTTAAGAATGTATTTTAAAAGACATCATCCCACACAGATGAGTTTCAGGTGAATATCTGAAACATGAGATTTTTTCTTTTAAATGTGAAGGCATAGGAATCATATGCTGTCTTTTGGAGGAGCCACTAAAATTATAAAGTCAAAGTCATGAAATTTCAAAAATGAAGGGGATTTTGAAAGTCAGTAACTTTGGTCTGGAGAGGAGAAAATGGAAGCACAGAGTTTTTCTGAAGATTCCCAAGTCAAACAGTAAAGGTCAGAGGCTCTGAAGAGACAGCCTTGCATCAGCATATCTAGGGCTTTTGTACGTTTTTTTATACCGTCATACCACCTTGTTGAATAGCCACTATATCGCCCACCAATTGAGTATGCTTTGACATTCATACAGTGTCTTCTGTCTGCATATTTAAGGGCAGTCCTGACTCCTAAACTGAACAAGGATGAGGAACACAGATGCAGTTTGACAAGACTCCAGTAGAAGCAAGACAGTGTGACTGATTTCAGTTTTCCAACATCCATTTGTAAAACTGTATTCTGCCACATGTGGGATGTCATAGTGTCTTTCAAACTGTTGATTAGCTGAATACTATGGTCCTTTCTAGGTTGTCATGACATGGAAACTGTGACATGAAAGACAAATCAGTTTTCACATGTAGCTTTAATAGAATAAAACCAATACCGTCTTTAGATGTTTGAGTCAGACATTGAATTGAATAAGCATTTTGTCAATGTGCAGTTGATGGTGAACCACAAAATATTTATGTCCTCTCTATAATCCACTGAGTGGTAAAAACCTAATTATAACCCAGTGAAAAGCCCATCATGAAAGGACAAACAAACAAAGAGAAATACAAGCAAACAGACCAAAAATTAATTAATTAATTAAAATAAATAAAGAAAAAAATACATGTGTACGATTTAACCAAAAATAAGAACATAAAGGATCCACGGGTGGGAGAGATATCTCAGCAGTTAAGAGCTCTTACCGCTCTTGCAAAGGATGATGGGTTCCCAAGACCCAAGTCTAATGGCTTACAACTTCTGTAATGTTAGCTGCAGAGGATCTAATGCACTCTTCTGCTGCTGGTCTCTCTGGGCACCTGCACGCATGTGCACACACATGTGCAGAAATGAAAATAAAAATTTTAATGGTTTTTAGAGATTGATCCTATGTATTTGAGTGTGTTGCCTGCACATATGAAAGGGTACCAAGTACACACAGTGACAGAGGAGGCTAGAGGATTTAGTGAAAACCCTGGGATTGGGGAAGATTCTAAGTCGGCCTGTGGGTGCTGGAAACTGAACCGTATTATATCCAAGCACAGCTCTCGCCTGCTCAGCCATGTCTCCAGCCAGATGAAAATCTTTAAGAGTAATTTTTTTTCTTTTATTGAAAATAGATGATTCTCATAAAATGTATTCTCATTATGGTTCCCCCTCCCCCTACTCCTCCCAGTTGCTTCCCTTCTCCTCTCCCTTTCTGTCTCTCCTTAGAACACAGGCGTCTAAGGATAATAATAAAATCAGATAAGATAAATTAGAACAAAACAAATGTGATGAAACAACCAAGCAAGGAAAAGAGCTGAAGAAAAAGCACATGAAATACATACAAAGACAGATAAACACATGTTTGCACACAAAAGGATTCCATAACTGGAGCCATAATATATATGCTGATAACCTATAATGTAGAAAAATAAATAACAAAGTCCTGACAACATTATGAGACAAAGAACCTCAAGAGATGCCATTGAGGGTTTTTGTTTTTTGGGTTTTTTTTTTGTGTTTTTGTTTTTGGTGTGTGTGTGTGTGTGTGTGTGTGTGTGTGTGTGTGTGTGTGTGTGTTGGCCATCTACTGCTGGGCACTGGGCCTACCCCTAAGGGCTATGAATTGGAGACAGCTTCTGGGTTAAAGATGAGGTCTCTAAGACCCCTCTGGTGAAGACCCCTATGTGCAAGCTGCCTCGATCTCTGTGAGTTCATGGTGCTCCTGCCAGGTTGTGACTAGAAGGCCTTGATTCCGTGGTGTCCTCCACCCCTCTGGCTCTTACACTCTTCCTGACTCCTCTTCCACAGGGTTCCTTGAGCCTTGAAGTGGTGAAGTTTGAAGAAAACGTACTTTTTATGGACAAGTGTTCCAAGGTCTCTCACTCTCTGCATGTTGTCTGGCTGTGGGTCTGTATTTGTTCTCATCTGCTGCAGGAGAAATCTTCTCTGATGATGGCTGAGCAAGACACTGATCTGTTGAGTATAGCATAATGTTGTTAGGAGTCATTTTATTGATAAGTTCCTTTAGTAGAACAGTAGTATTTCATTTTCCCCTAAGTCTCTGGCCTGTCTAACTTTCAGACTCCTAGCCACCCAAACAGTATTGGGTATGGGTTCCATCTCATGGAGTGGGCCTTAACACAAATCAGACGTTGGTTTGTTATACCCACAAGCTTTGTGCCACTATTACACCAGTGTGTCTTGCAGACAGGTCACTCCCTCTTGTAGATTGAAAGTTTTATAGCTAGGTCAATGTTTACCTTTTGTATTGGCTGGTTTTGTGTGTCAATTGACACAAGCTAGGGTCTTCAGAGGAAGGAGCCTCAGTTAAGGAAGTGCCTCAATGAGATACAGCTGTAGGCATTTTCTCAATTACTGATCAGTCGGGGAGGGCCCAACCCATGGTGGGTAGTGCCATCCTGGGCTGCTGGTCCTGGGTTCTATAAGAAGTTGGGAAGAGCAAGCCATGGAGCCATGGGAAGCAAACCAATAAGCAGCACTCCTCCACAGCCTGTGTATCAGCTCCTGCCCCATTTGAGTTCTTGTCCTGACTTCCTTGAATGATGAACAGCAATATTGACAGTAAGCCAAATAAATCGTTTTCTCCCAAACTTGCTTTCATGGTGCTTTGTTGCCTCAATAGAAACCCTAACTAAGACACCTTTCTTCTTTGGTAGCATACAGAGTAACTTCCAGTATCATGAATACTAGTCCATACCAGTGAAGTCTCTGGGTAGGTACCAGCTTAATTTCTCCATATTAAATATGCTATACAGGTGTTGTCTTGAGCAATAGGGGGCTTACTGTCAGTTTGTGGAGAAACACCAATAGCCTGGATTGTTTGGGGTTCAGGCGTGGTCCCTTTGGCCAACAACTCAATAAGATGTAACTCGTTCCCAATACTGGAAGTTTCATTTGGTGATGAGAAATGTCCCGTTGAGGACCTCTCTTCCCTGTTACTTGGCAATTTCATTTAGATCACCTACATATATGTACATATTTTAGGAAGCTTCTACTGTATAAGGTTTCCAATTATGCATCAAATTCCTCTTAGTTTTAGCTGTCCCTTACCTTATTCCCTCTCACAAGCCCCTCTTCCCTTCTCCTCCTACTTATTCTCTTTCTTCTTCCTAGGCAGATCCATGTCTCCTCCCTAGCCCATTACCACTAACTAACATCTGTGGTTATATGGATTATGAATCAACAGATAAAGTGTGAATGTGTGTGTGTGTGTGTGTATATGTGTGTGTGTGTGTTTGTGTGTGTATGTGTGTGTGTACTTGCCTTATTTGTCTTTCTGAGTCTGGGATAAACTACTCAGGATGACTTTTTCTAGCTCTGTTTGTTCATTTACCTGTGAATTTCATAATTGCATTTTTATAACAGCTGAGTAATATTCTGTTGTGTAATGTACCACATTTTCTTCGCCCATTCATCCATTCATTGACATCTGAGGAAAAGGCAGGTGAGATGATGTAGGACTAGCAGGCTCAGTATCTGTTGCTGGTGTCAGTAACTGCGCTAGGAAACCACAGATCCTGCCATTTCCTAGAGATTCTCATTAATGTATAGAGAATATTCAGTGGCAATACTAACCAAGCAAGTGAAAGACTTGTAAAATAAAACCTTTAATACACTGAAGAAGATATCTGAAGATGGAAAAATCTTCCATGTTCATGGGTCAGTGGGATTAATATAATAAAAATGGCCATTCTACCAAAAGCAATGTACAGATTCCCTTTTTCTCAAGCTGCTTGCAAATTTGACTTGCTTTTCAGGAAATTGCAACATGGTACTGAATTTTAACTCTTGACAGGAAGAAGAACCTTGTTGATGTTTCAATATTCTCTTTTGAAATATGTCCTTATCATTCTCTAGATTTGCTCATTTTCTGTTGTTATGTCTCATTTTTCATCTCTAAGCTTGTTAATTTGAATCTTCTTTCTCTGGCTTTCACTTAATTTGGTTAAAGGGTTGTCAATCTTACTGATTTTCTCAAAAAAAAAACTATTATTTGTTTCAATTATTCTTTGTCTTGTTTGTTCGTTTGTTTATTGTTTCTATTTTATTGATCTCAGGCCCAAGTTGAGTTCTTGTTGTTTACTTCTTTGGGGTATTATTTCTCCTCTTTGATATAAAGCCTTCAGGTGTATTTAACTAGTGTGATATCTTTCTATTTTTTTAAAATGTAGGCACTTATTGCTATGACCTTGATGCTTAGAACAGCCTTCAGTATGCCCAATAAGTTTAGGTATGTGTTGTGTTTTCATTTCTATTCGATTTTAGAAAGTTATTAATATCTTTCCCAATTTCAAGGTAGGCATATTTTTCATTCAGTAGTGAGTTGTTCAATTTCCATGAGCTTGTAAGCTTTCTGTGGTTTCTGTTGTTGTTGATACCCAGTTTTAATCCTTGGTGGCCAGATAGGATGCAGGGTGTTATTACAATTTTCTTTTTATCTGTGGAGACTTGCTTTGTGTCCAAGTATGTTATTTAGTATTTTTCTCTTGCAGCTTTAAATATTCTCTTTGTTCTGTACATTATGTATTTTGGTCATCATGTACTGTGGAGAATTTCTTTTCTGATACAGTTTATTTGGTTTTCTGTTTGCTTCTTGTACCTTGGCAGGTACCTCCTTCTTTAGTATAGGAACATTTTCTTCTATGATTTTGTTGAAAATATTTTCTGTGCCTTTGACCTGGGTTTCTTTTTCTTCCTCTATTTTTATTATTCATAGTATTTTGAGTTACTGGTCTTTTCATAGTGTCTCAGATTTCCTGAACATTTTGTGCCATGATTTTTCTTCGATTTAGTGTTTTCTTTGACTGATGTATTCATTTCTTCTCTTTTGTCTTCAATAACCAAGATTCTCTCTTCCATCTCATATTCTGTTGGTGACACTTCCCTCTGAGGTTCCTGTTTAAATTCTTATATTTCTCATTTCCTGTTTTCCCTCAGTTTCGATTTTCTTTATCCATTCTAATTCCACTTCCATGTCTTTCATTGTTTTATTCATTTCATTCTACTGTTTGTGTTTCTGTAGATTTCAATAGTGGATTCATTCATATCTTCTTTAAGGACCTTGAAGATAGGGATGCTAGCTATTCTGAAGTCCTTGTGTTGTGCTTCAGCAATATTGCATTTCTCACGACCCACTATAGTGGAGTTGCTTGGCTCTAGTGGAAATATATATTGTCTGAGCTGTTATTGATTGTATTTTAGCGCTTGGCATTTAAAAACCTGGGTTTGGAATGATTGTAGTTCTTGGTGTTGATAGCTGTTCTTGTGCTTGCTGGGTGGTGCATAGACCCCAGGGAATGGGGAAGGACAGGCCACAGAAGACAGCATTTCACAAAGCTGGAAATAAGATCGATGAATTGCAATTGGAGGACAGGAATTTTTCCTCTAACAAACAAGGAATGCCACTTTCTTGCAGTGCCTGTATTTTTAATATTTTTGGTCAATTTCTTATATTAATTAGATTTCTATACTTACAGCAATCTTTTTCTGTATTTATCTGCATTTTTTTCTTTCCCATTTTGCTTGTTTTTGGTGGTATTGGGGTGGTTTTGTTTCGTTTTGATATGTTATGTTTTTTTCATTTTTGTCAATTTTCTGCTACCTGTACTAACTAAAAGAATTAGAAACTATTTTCTAAATTTCCTCAATGTCTTTTTTTTATTGTATATCCTTGTACCAAGCAGCAGATTCCACAGTGCCATGTTTTGAGCAAATGCATGACATGCTTTGAGCATATTTACTCCGTACTAACCTATATCCCCCCTTCTCTCTTCCTGCTCATTTCTTTCTCTTCCAAATTCTATCCTTTCTGTCTTCTATAAATATTTTGAATATTTAGCAATGTAAAAATCCTCCATCACATGAATTTTCTGTCATTCCTATAGCTTCTCGTAAATGCCCCCACCCTTTCCCAGGCAGGACAATCTGAACATGCCACAGGGAAAAGGGAGTTCTTGAGTCACTCTCCCACAATGAACATGGCTGTGTGTTGACCAATGATCCTTCTTACTATTTTAACTAGGAGACCTTTGAGCCTGCTCGGTTAGCTCCCAAAGGCACTGATGAGATACTCTTCCAGGTTCCTGTGGACTTGACCACACCCAGGCAGCACTGGCTTTATTTCCTGTGTGCAATTTTTTTTTATCTTATTTTACAATACAATTCAGTTCTACACATCAGCCACGGATTCCCTTGTTCTCCCCCCTCCCGCTCCCTTCCCCTTCCCCCCAGCACACCCCGCATTCCCACCTCCTCCAGGGCAAAGCCTCCCCCGAGGACTGAGATCAACCTGGTAGACTCAGTCCAGGCAGGTCCAGTCCCCTCCTCCCAGGCCGAGCCAAGCGACCCTGCATAAGCCCCAGGTTTCAAACAGCCAACTCATGCAATTTTTAATGTCATCATTTCCCTAGTGGGATTTCTGTGAACCACTTCCCAAATATTCATGTTAAAACAGTGGTCTAATTCTTATTTTTGTTACAAACAGACACAGAAGGATGTTCTCACAACCAGTTCTCTGGCTTTCACTTTGGTTTGGGTTTCTTGAAAAATTTTTGAGTTATTATTGGGTAAATTTATCAGTATAATTCTCCCTGTTTTATGCTATTATTTAAAACTCAATTGAAACTGTCAAACACCACTGCATCTTTCTTCTGAATTTATATATAGTTCTCATGTATATTTACTCCACCTTGAATTTATTCATCCGAAGGCTGTGAGATAATGATCCAATTTTATTTATTTTGCTGATGGATAAGAAATAAACTCAGTCCCATTCCTTGAATAGCGATTCTTCCTCATGTATTAACAATAACACTATGTTTAATGTATGATGTTTCGAATGCACAAATCAAGTTATTTCTGGGCTCTTTGTTCTACATCGAGTTGAATTTCTGATTCTACACTCCCCTCATTACAGCTCTGCAGTGACTGCTGTTACCTGATAGGGCAGCTCTGGTTTTATTTTAATAGCTTGCTTTGTACATTTCAAGACATGGTATATTACTTCTCACACGCACTTGTTTAATTTCCAACTGTCCTTCATAAATTATTGTCTTTAACAAGACATTCTTCCATGTATTTATTTACACACACTAAACTCAGCTATAGATATAGGAATTTGTTTTCTTTTTATATTTCCCCACCCTCCTCTTTTCCCCAGTCCCTCCCGGTCACACACCACCCCCTGCCCCTGCTGTTTCCACCCTCCCCTCCAATCCGCTCCTCCTATTTCTGTTCAGAAAAAGGCAGGTGTCCCATGCATGTCAACAAAACGTGGCATATCAAGTTACAGTAAGACTAAGAACATCCCCAGGTATTAAGGCTGGACAAGGTGACCCAGTATGAAAAGTAGGTTCCAAATTTGAACTTTTATATTATATCTGAACTTAAATATATCCCTTTGGATTTTCAATTTTGTATTTTATGTGTCATTTCTACACTTGTAATAGAGCTCATGAGCTCAATATTATCTAGCAGAATTAAAAGTATATGGCTTACTCCAAAATAAAATAGAAATAATTGATTGATTGGAAAGCTGATTGATTGCTTTATGTCCTGGTCTCATTACTATGCAAGTTAAAAAAAAAAGTTCCAACTGTACACTCCACTTTAATTATAAGAAAAGTTTCATTTTCTTCAGGAAAGCACAGGTCTACAGTTACAGCTAAGGACATTGTAACCTGTTCTCTTGTTCTATCTTAAGATGATAAAGTATACAATTATATGAGCAAGGTCTCCTCTGCCTAGCATAGTTTCTTAAAATAGAAATAAACACTCTGTTTTTCTTAGGATGATTAATCCCAGGAACTGATAACTGCTCACGTCATGTAGAGTAGCCATATGATGCCTAAGTGGACTTTCCTTTAAGTAAAATCAATACTACCTCACATTGTGTAACTTCAAGAGTGGCATCATAAGGTTCACAAGACTTCTGTTTATTTCAATAATATATCTATGTACCCATGCATACACATAAGAGAAAGGGGGAAGTAAGAAGGGAGAAACAGAGGAGTAGAATAAGACACTATACATCGATGCTATACATCTATGTATGTTATGGTTTGATGTTTTTTACCTTCCTACAGGAGAATACTTCTAATTGTGACCTGAGTCACAGGGTAGAAGGTTGATCTGTTAGGAACAGTTATGCAAATATCAAGTGCATTTCCCTAATGACCAATTCGTCTATCATCATTTTCATATTTTTTAATAGTTCTCAGGGAGATTAAGGGTCAATTTTTTTGTTTGTTTGTTTATGGCATGCATTTCATTTCTCTTATCCTGACAAATGGCCTGTTCACATGATTGCAATTTACAACTTTAGGCATCTTTACTCACTGTATCTTCTTAAATATTAACCACCCCTTTTGATACTGAGTGTATGGAGACATATCACTTCCAGAGGGATACACACAGCACATTCACACTGAAGACTGCCGATGTTAGTTTGAGTGGTTGATACCTTCAGAATCCTTAGGAACTTGAGAGATTTTACTCTACAGTTAGTATTAAAGTATCAGTTTTGCTGATGTGAAAAACTGTAGTCTCTCATAGTTTCTGAAGTATCCATCTTTCAAAAATAAAAAATGAAGTCAAACAAAAATGTGGCTGCAGGACATCATTCTATCAGCCTGTTCGAAGCAATGCTCTCAGCTCTGTTCGTGATGCTCATGGTGCTCAGTGCTGGGTTAATTGCAGTATCCTGGCTGGCAATCAAGGAATCAGAAACAAGTAAGTCATGTGTTTAAACAAGGAACATGTTCTAGGTCAAACTTTGCTGTAATTGATTCATTACTTTGGCTACACCACAAGATATTTTTGTTATATTTAAGTGATTCTGGAGACTTTAATTCACAGAATATTAAGAAAATCAGTTGGTATGTCATTTCAAATAATCCCAAATTCAAATTCAGGAATAAAGTATTTTACCTTTTTTACAAAATAATTTCAGTTTTTCATTTTAGTATATAATAGAGTAGGTTTCATAGCCTGTATACTCATGGGTGATAAAAATGAAATCATACACATATTAAAATATCATGGACTGTACAAGCTCATACATATAATGAGTAAATGAACACATCTTTCCATTTATATAAAATAATATCTTTATTCTGTTTTTTGGCCTAAAATGTTGCTAATAAATTTGAGTAAACAAATTCAAACATAAATACATAAATATAGATACATAAGAATTTCATTCTGCTTGAGGAGTAATGTGATAATAAAAAAGAAAGAAATTAAAACATTATTGTGTAGAACTAAGCTAATATGGGCCAAAAGCTTTTCAAAGACATTCAAATATAATGTCATGGTGTCACAAATCTTTGGCTTCATTTTATTGGTGTCTCACTACTCATGTTATGAATCTGAAACAAAGAGCTTGAGAACTAGCTTGCTTAAGTTGGAAACATTTGGTACATAGATGACATCACATCCCAAACTGAACCCCAATTTTAAGATTTGACTCCTAATTACCACTTACTCACTTAGAAGACAAATAAATAAGTCAGAACCATCACAATTGCTGGGTAGCAAAGGTTTTTTTTATAAAATTTCATTTATATTGGAAAATGATGAATTGTATGTAGGCAAAATTAGTTCTAAAAACTCACAAGTAGAAGAATTTGCTTGTGAGTCACCTTCATTTTAATAAGTATTTAGGGATAAACTGTTTTCCCCTGACTAATAAATGTTTGGATTTGAATGTAATAAAAAGTATTTGTAGTTTTATAGAAATAATTTTAGTATAATCCATGATAATTTAAATGTTATATCTAGAGGGAATCTGCATTTAAAATAAAGAATAGGTATTTGTAAGTACTTAGGATGAGCAACACACAAGTTTCACTTAGTTTTGGAAAAGTGGTGGCTTCAGGCTTATTTATATGCTTCAAATGACTTTTGAAAAAATAATTTTCAGTCTACTGGATTTTTTTTTAGTTCATTAAGAATATGTCATTTATTTATAATATGGACATTATTTGTAAATGTTGATACAATGGAATGAGTAATTACTCAGAAAAAACAGAAATTTGACTTACTAATAATAAAATTTTAGTGGAAATTAAATGTATTATAGTTATTTAATTTTTGCATTAATGGAAATATTGTAAAGTTTTAACATTTTTAATTGAAATAGATTTATATCATATTCACCCTCTGTTTCCTCCCTCAAGCCTCTTTCTGATATCCTTCCTTGAAATCCTCTGAATTCCCCCAACGCTGCCTCTTTCTTTGATTATGGTTATATGCACATATATGTATATGTATACAATTTTAAAATGTAAAAATTATATAGAATACATGTATAGCCTTCACTGAACTTGTCATTTTCTTGTGCATGCATAGAAATTGTCTCTATTAAAAAATTCACCTTGGTATAACATTTTTCATATTGATGGTTTCTCCATCAACTTTCTAAATGCAGATCAACTCCATACACAGACATACTAATAAAGGACTCCTAGTCTCCTTCATTCAGACATCTCTTAACTCTTTCATTGTTTTAAATGTAATTTAATTTGTTCACAAAATGGAAATGACAGAAATAAAATAAGGTACATATTTTTTAAGTTAAATGGAAATTTATTGAAATTTGAAATATTCACTTTAATGTTTTTCTGGACAGGAAAATTATGTGTCCAGGAGAGTTTGGAGGTTATAGTTAGTCAAATATATCAAACATATATTTAAATTTCACCCCCATCATTGCTCATCTTTATTACGTTAGGAAATTACATCATTCTAATCCCCCATTTCCCCGATGAAGGAAAGAAAAAAAAAATCTTCTCATATCATGCCATTTTGAGAATTATTTAATGTTATTATTGCATTGACTAATGGTTTTATCGTTTTGTGAGTTTAAGACAGAGCTATTCATTTTAAATACAAATATGTATCAAAGAAAATATTCAGATAAAAGGATTGTTTAATTTGTTCACCACATCATACATTATTTCCCCACTGACACTGTATTTTCTACCTCGTTCTCAATAACTTCTCCAATGAAGACAGTTCCTGTCTCATGCCAAAAGTCCTACATGCCAAGTTTATAATTAGTAGGATGTAAGAAGTAGCTTCAAAGCTGTGTTTCAAAGTTACACATGAACAGAAATCTTCACAGAAATTCACATGCAGAAAGCCAGCAGTGTCCTGGAGGCTTGGGGTCTAAGAAACATCTAACAGCAGCTACATAACTTTTAATGGTCCACTTCTCACTATGTTTTCCTGAATCACTTCCCGTAATTGGTAAAGTATGATTATGCCCTGTGACTTCCAACAGGAATCTCAATTTAAAAAGAAAATGGGAAAAAAATGTATGGCTTGACTTCAAAGAAAGGAGGAAGAAACAAAGAGAGAGAGAAATAAGCCTATATTTTTTTATTCTTTTCAAACAACCAGACATGTAAAAATGGAAAAAAAGAGAGGGGAGTAGCTGGTTTTGAAAAAGAAAGATTACAAAGAAAACGCAAGAATTAAATAATTACAGAAAAAGTCTATTAAATGAGTGTTGTTGCCCCTATATCAAAAACTAGGATGCAATATTCCTTTCTATTCATAATCGGGGGCTTTATTTCTTATTAATTCATCTAGGTGCAGAACTTGGAAAAAGTCATGAAGTCAGAGGGACATTTACAATAACATCGGGAGTGGCATACAATCCTAATTTACAAGACAGACTCTCAGTGGATTTCAAAGTACTTGCTTTTGACCTTCAGCAAATGGTAGGGGGGCTGTCTCTCCACAGCTGGGTTAAAATCTCATAATCTATTTTGTTATTTTGAAATTATCAGTAAATGCATGCCGTTTTCAGAATTCGTAATTGTATGAACCCACCCACCATGAAGACTTCCGCAATTCGAAACAAATGGATTGCCTGCATTCTGTGTAAAAAGTTGATAAAACTTAAAATATTCAATTTAATATATTTTTCATCTTTTTAGATAGATGAGATCTTTGAATCAAGTAATCTGAAGAATGAATATAAGAAATCGAGGGTTTTTCAATTTGAGTGAGTATGCTTGAAACCGTCCTTCTGAAAGCACATTGCTCCCAGCCAGTACTACGCTCAAATGTGTAGTGTCATTATGTGTAGGGAGGAAGAAATACTTCCAACATTATGTGTGTACTTCGTAATGTTTTTCAGAAAAATTTTTCATTTTTAGTAAGAGATAATAGCAATATTTGATAATTAATATACTAACATGTTTCTCTTACGAGGGTAAAATTGTGGAGATGTGTGTGAGGATTAAAACTGAATATAGGCACATGGTGATATAGTGCTTAATTTGTTAAGAACATGTGAAAGAAACTTCTTAGTTATCAGTAAAATAATATGTCACCTAGTTTGTTTACATTGTAAATCAAAGAAGAGAGGAGATATGTTAACTTTGGTACTTAGAGAAAAAATGCTGTGATTGCAGCATCCTCTACCGGCTTCTGGCCTCTATGGGCACATGTGCACACACACACACACACACACACACACACACACTCACACATGCACTTACACTAAATAAGTATATACTTATAATTTCAATGTTCAATAAGTTAATGAGTCTCAGATGAATAGGATAATATGTAATTTCGCTATGAATACTTCAATCTAGAGTATGTATTGGTGTGTAAGTTTATTAAGCTACAATCTCTATATATAGCATTTTCTATAAGAACATTTACTATGAGATTTAACCTGTTGAATCATTGTGACTATAAATGAAAGGACTTCTTGTCATGTCTTCTTGCTTATGTCACAGTGAATCTAATGATTTATCAACTGTGAGAACCAAAGGGACTTTGGAACAGAGATACTCATGAGCAGCACAATTAGCAAAGAAGATTTACTGCTAATGAGAATCTATAAAATTTAAAGAAAAAAGATGAAGGAGAGTTCTACTCAAAGACTAGAAAATTCAAATACAAATATAGGCAATTGAGCAATACCTTTCATATCTGAAATAGGAAAAAAAATGAGAAAGACTTTTAAGTTACTAAAATGAGAAAAAAATGAGGCAAAGACAATTTGGATGAGAAAACAGGTATCAAAAGATCACTTCTGTTCTTTATAAATAATTTTTGTGTAAAACACTACTAAAAACAACAAACAAAGCAATATAATTTAAACCTTAAGTCACACACATCATAAACTGTTATATCGTCTTTTGGCATATCTTTCCTAGTGGCTTCAGTCATCTGTGGATGTCTCACTTTGCTCATTTCCAAAGGTGATGTTTTATTGGAAAATTCTATCCTTTATTTATCCTTTGCTTTTTCTCCCTCCTGCTCTTTCTTCTTCAGAAAATTAGTCAGTCTATGTGAAAACTTACAGCAGAATCTGTATTCAAAGTCCCCTCATTTTCAATCCAGAGAATTAAACACTGTGGAAAATATGGAACCCATAATCGAAATAGTGCAAAAGCACCTCATTTTGCTATGTATTTTGTCTTAAATCTTATCTGTATAGTTATATAAATGAAAGTTTTCTCTGAAACCTATAGTAATTGTTTGAACAAGCATATAGAAAGATAATAAATCAAATTATTAATTAAATGAATCCAGCCTAAGTCTGATGTGTGGTGATCAATCCAGAAGTTCTAATATTATGTTTCATATCAAATATGATACAGGGTTTTGGTGTTTTGTTTTGTTTTTTACAAATCCTACATTGCTTTGCTAATAAAAGCTACAGAAAAATTGGAGATGCAATAAGGGTGCTACGTTAACTGTACTGTGGAAATGATGTAAAGACGTATCAACATATTAAAGTGTTGTACAGGTTTCTGTTGGGGAGGAGAGTGCCATAGACAGAGAGAGTTAAGTATCTGCTGTTACAATGCAAATTGTTATCATTGTTTCCTTTTTCTTTTACTTCCTTCTCAGAATGACACATCACTGTTTCTTTCCACTGAAACATTTATAATTATTTCTCCAATCTGATGTGACAGCAGCTGTTACCTTGTCTTTCTGTAATCTCTAGGAAACAACGTTTCTCCTATCTTCCCCAAATGATCTTCAGCTTAGTCAGAGAAGATATCTCAACTATTCTGCAAAGGAAACCACATACTTTGAAAGAGACAGTGAAATGCAAAACTAAAATCAAGCATAAAGAAAATAAAGTAAAATCATTCAAGTATGAACTATTGTCCTGCCCATTGCACAAGTAGAGGGCAGCATAATACCAAAGGGCAAACGTTGGTATATAGTTTTAAGAATCAGCAAAAATTGTATTAAAACGGCAGTAGTGGGTAGAGGAGATAACTCAGTCAATGAAGTCTTTGCCATGAATGCCTGAAGACTTGAGTTCATTGTCCAGAATTTACATAACAAAGAGGGTTTTGGTTGCACATACTTGTAATACCCACAGTAGGGTGGTAAAGACAATCAAATCCCCAGGCCTCTTTGGCCAGCAAACCAATACTAAAATTCAAATCAATGAGACCCAGATAAAGTAAGGATTCTGTCTCAAAAGTGAAAGTGATGAGCATCCTGAGGGAGGAAAGCTGAGGTTGTCTTCAAGCCTCCAAGTGTAATGTATGCATGTACCCTTCCTACCCACACACTCAGATATCCACACATAAAAACATGCACACATACATGCCCATCCACACACAAAAAAGAAATGAATAAGATACCCATGAAAAGCTGAAACAAATATTTTGTTTTGACAATAACCAAATGAATATCAGTTTATGCTTCCATTTCTCTTATTTTTCTGAAAGTCACAGGCAAGCCTTGCATTCAACCATATGATTTACAAGTTTTTAAGAATAAAGATATTGAGGAAGAATTTTATTAAGGAGTTCATACAACCAACACCACCAAGAAATTTTCTCTCTCTTGTGCTGAGGTACCGAGAGCATTGTCTTGACTTTCTTACATTTAGGATGCTTATAAAGTTTTTAATTTCATACCTAAAAGTGTTACCTAGGAAGTGACTGATGAGTATATGCAGCCACTAATTAATTAATAATAATTGGTCTCTGAAGGTACTATGGGGATGCTGGTTTAAAATCCCTATTTCAAAGAAGTGAAAATATTGTTAAAGAGATGTATCAACATTAAAAATATCTAATAATGTTACCAAGTGGCAATTCATATAAAGTATGCATACACATTGTATAATGGTCCAAGTAAATTTAAAAGACTTAAGGAAACTTCACCTAGACTTTGACTGGCTGCTCTGTCTGAGTTATGGTCAGAGCTTCAGAAGGAAGTTCACTCAACTTCTACAAATGAAAAATATTCATGCTACTTAAAATTGATTCTCTCAAACAGTGTGTATGCAAAGACTAGGAATCCACATTTAAGGTGGCTACAGACATCAGAAAACCATTCATTAAATAATCATTTTTAGCACCATGTCTTGTGTGTTTTCTAATTTCAGTTACTAGAAAGAAGCTTTATTCCCCTCTGCCCAAGGCAGGTTTTGTGCATTCTCAGCCACTGTGAGGCTGTAGTATGACACCTTAGAAACTGAGTTTAGCTCCCTACTCACACCCTGGGTTTCCTGAAGACTCTCTAACATTGCCATTGGAAGTGCAGGTGTGTTCCTATGTGCTGTCTCAGGCACTCGTTTGAATTTCATAGATCCTTCCTACACTTTTAGCATCTATGCTGACCTTCCATTCTTCTGTATAGTATCTCTTCAGCTGGACTCCCATTTTTCTCCTTAGTGTCCTTCCTTTACATTTTAGCAACTGCTAAGCACCAATCCATGTCACATCTCCATGAATGCTTAACCGACACACTTTTCGAGTGAGCACTTTTCTCCCCAACACATTCAGAACTTTGTGTGATCATACAAAATACCACCCTCAAGATGTGATGGAAGTTTGATTCTCTCCTTAGTCAGATGGGATCTGACCACAGAGGTCAAAATATGACATTGGGTCCCCTGGAAGTGATGTATTGTTTTGAACAATCATGTGGATGCTGGGAACCTAACCCTGGTCCTCTGCAAGAGCAAAAAGTATTAACAACTGATCCCTCCTTCCAGCTCCGAATCCTCTGTTCTTGAGACTAAACGAAGGTGGGATGGTCAATTCGGTGCCAAAGAATTATGCCCAGAAAAATAATGACATAAAGTCAAATAACATTAATGGGAAGAAGGCAGGACAGAGTCTTGCCATTTTCTTTGAATTAATAACCTGAAAAAGGGAGATATGGGAAGGGGAAAGAGAACAAGGAAACATTCAGAGCTATTTAATTTTATGATGTGCGCATGTTTGTATGTGTGTGTGTTTGTGTGTGTGTGTGTGTGTGTGTGTGTGTGTGTGTGTGTGTGTGTGTGTGTTGATGTATAATCTTTCATTTGAATCCAGAGTGCACCCATTCACCTAGACTAGCTAGCCATTTTGCTATCAGGGTTCCACATCTCTGCCTCCAAAGTGTTGGTATTACACTTAGGAGATAAATGCCCTCTTAGCATTTATATGGGTGTTAGGGATTCAAATTCCAGTTGACACAGTTGTGTCTCATCCTGTCAATTTCAGGTTATCCTAAATAATCACAAATGATATCTATACTCATAGGAAAAGGGGCAAAACCACTGTTAGACTTAAGCATTTCAATTTTTATTTGATTTGTAAAATCAGGGAACAGAAATAAATGATTTATCTTCTGCATAACAGTATGAAAAACATATATCTAAAAATAAATATTTTTAAAATAATACAATTTCAGTGACCTCACATGTGTGTCATCAAAATATATCACTAAGAACAGCAAACTTAGTCGTCAATCTATTTTATCTTATTTTACAAGGATTTCATGTATTTTTTGCCACTTTCTAAAATGTGTGTGTGTGTGTGTGTGTGTGTGTGTGTGTGTGTGTGAGACCAGTCTGAAGAGAAGAATTTGTTTTTCTCTCTTTTGGGGATTCTGTTATTGTGCTCTGTAGAGAATGTTTTGTCTCCCAGAGCATTGGCAGTTGACTCTTTCAATAAAGGGCTGTTTGCCCTCTGTGGCAATGCCTACTTTAAGTTTGCCCTTTGCACACAGATGAGTCACAAGGTTCTCAAAGGAAAGAGCCGTGTTTATTCAGCAAACCTAAAGGTTATCGGTATCATTAAAGAAAACATGAGATAAGGAACATTTTGATCTATTACATCCAATCTCTCTGTACAATGATAGGATTTATCTAGCTGTAAAATTAAATGGAGAGAGGAAGAGACAAAAAGAGGAGAGCTCTGAAGCTCCTCCACTAAGAACAAGTTCTTTGAAATAAAAATGGCTATTATTTTTCCTTAAAGGAATGATTTTTCTCATTTATCTTAATAAAGAAAATAAATCTCACAGCACGGATACCAATCATTGATAAACTACTGAAAATAAGTTTCTCCCTGCTTATGAGATGAAACACAAATACTTATCATGGTTTCCTTGATTTCTACTATATATCTTTCTTATCTCAACATTTATACTGAATACAAAAATAAATTTTAAAGGATACAATTGTATGTGTATCTATAATATAGAACTTTTACCCTCACAGATACAAATTATTAAGTGCCACATATAATTCACAACTAAGAAGACACATCCTTCATACAAACACATTTATGCTTGAGGTTAAATTATTTCAGTTAGTTACAACCCAGTGAAGGAAAATTTCAGAACTGCATTTTCTCTGCCCCAAATACCTTGTGTCTTCTACTGCCTGATTCAAGCTACACAAAATCAAGGTTTCTGTATAATTAAGTATGTGGAAATATATAGAGAAGACACAGATTTCATTATCATATAAATTATCTTTTGTGCAACAAAAGAGAAAGTAAAACCGTGGAACCGACGACAGTAGATAAAAGATTCTGTGCATCCATGCTTTATTTTAAATCATATTTAATCCTATCAGCTCTAAGTTCATACTTCAGCAGTGATGTTTGGCAAAGAGGATAGATCCTGAAAACATAAAGAAAACAGGGAAGGATTAAAGAGGGCATGAGAAAAGGGGAAATGGTGGTGAAGGGAAAGAAAAAGGAAACTGTACATATTGAAAGCATATAGGAACAAAACATTTTTCTCTCTTTTGACTAACAAAAACTTGCAAGTAGCTAGGTATTTCTCCATCTACATATATGTGAAATTCTTATAACATCGCAAGACAATAAATATATGTACCCGTCTCTTAGATGATGTCTATCAATCTCTTTCCTTAAGAATAGTTCACTAAAGTGTTGAAAAAACAGGGGTACCTATTTCTAAGAAACAGAGACATGGCTATCCCGTCTATTATAAAAAAGCCATAGAACCCTGCATACAGTTTACACTCTTTCTCTAGGTGTTGATGTTTGTATAACTATAGAGAAATCATCAGCCAGTGTGAAGGCTCAGGACAATCTAGTCTCCATCATCCTTTTCACTAAAAATGGGATGAAACCTGAAAGCTGTATGCCAATTAACATGTTTTTAACTTTCGTTAACAAGGCATATAATTACCCAAACCTTAAAAAAGCAAAGGGATTTTTTATTTGTTTGTTTTCTATTCTTTCATTTTGTTTGATTTTTCTGATATCTCACAGGGTCTTGTTTTCTGTGCAGATTAATTCAGTGTTCTGTTGACAATAACATAAGAGATTTAAGTGTTTACTTTCTTCTAATATGCTGCATGTGACTTTCAGTCATGGCTACCCTAATGATCCCCAGAGGACCCTAAAATGGTCCTCAAATTCTAGCTGTTACATAGAGGCATAAAAGTAGTCTAACAAATAAAGCAGTACTTCTCGGTACTTTTATTTTATGTAAAAATAGAAGTCTTTTGCCAGTCTTCTCACGTTCCATTGATAAGGACCCAGTCATGAAAAACGGATAAAGAAGACAGCTTCATTCCTTACAGATAGAGAGCTACTCTACAAGAAAAATAGAGTTCAGGGCTTTGGAGAAAGGGCACAGTATAAAGGACATTTGCTCTTGCAGAGGACCAGAACTTAGTTCCCAGCACCCACCCCAAGTGACTCATAACCACCAGGGGACCCAACTTCCTCTTCTGCCCTGCAGGTGCATCTGCACTCACATGTGCGCACACCACAATGACCCTGCCACAGATACACATACACATTAGTAAAAAAATAAAATACTAAATGAATATTAAAAAAAAAAACAAAACAGGGGCCAGCTGGTGTAGAAGACATAACAAGTGTTGAAGACCAGATTGGAAAAAGTGTCTGTGAAAATTTGATTCCTTTCTAAAGACAAGAGTTTCTTTCGTGTGTACATTTGGGAGCTCTGAACGGTTACTAAGGTGCTATCTCACTAATAAGATTTGGTTACTGTGATTTAAGAAGATAATTGGACTGTTAATCTTGCCAACATTTTCAGATAATTAACTTAATAGAAGTGAACTGTGGGATGATAATAACAAAGTATCTTGGTCATTTAAATAATGAGAAAACCACCTCCATGGAAAGGAATAATTCCTGCTGAACTATGAACCTGCATACTAACACAAGCATTAAGAAGGGACATCATGTCCTGTGAGATGATGAACTACTGTGGTCTTCCAGGAACTTCCTGCATTGGTATATAATGATGGAAGGAAAAGTTAACTTTTACTCTAGGTTCCAGCAGGACAGATAGATAAGGAAATCATTCAGGGCTAACAAAGTCCTTCCTTGGAGAAGCTCATTAACTTGGAGATACCAAGGTTGCATGTGTGCAAGGTCTTTGTTTAAGCATCAGCAGCACCAAGGCCTTTGTGTTGGCAGCAGCAGCACCAAGGTCTTTGTGTTAGCATCAGCATCACCATGTCAGGGCTGACTCTCCCTGATCTACCTTAAGGAGTCAACTTCAACCTAAGAATTGTCAGCACAAAACGAAGATCAGAGCTTGAGTTTCCCTTCCTTTGTGGTTGTAAGCTTAAGAGGAAACATGAAGTTAACAGAAAGGCGGGAAAGAAAGCAAAACAAAATCTCTCAGGTGCCTCTATTGTTTCCAAACAAACTCTTCTTTTAATATTTTTTACAATGTAAATGAAAATACCATTTAAAATGCAAAATACAGAGCGATAGTTAAAATAAAAGGGAAGAATATTCTGTAAGGCCACAGGGTTGAAATTTTCTATTGTGATGATCGTGTGTCAGAATGTCTTAAAAGAATAAATATCCTGAGTGTCCAGTAATTCCAGGTATGTTTCTTGTCTTTCTATCCTCCAAATCAAGACATATTTTAAGAATTTAGGTTAAACAAAAGAAAAAAGAAAACTAAATACAAATGTTAACAGAGGCTTCATATCAGGTCTTCTTAAATGTGTACGGTTTATTTGAAACACACACGAAATGATGACAGATTTCTCTTGACCTACGAATCCACCAAACAGATTGCAAGCTCACACACTTCATTCCTTCAAAGGGTAAAAATGACAGAACACTGTGAGACACTGTTTCATTTGACACAAGGGACTAGGAAATAGCACTGTTTTCCTGTGTGCCCTACTGAACACTGATTCCAATGTTGGATTACTTTAGCATTTCTAGTCTTGTAAAAATATTGAAAGTTTTCAATACAGAAAGCTTTCCTTCCATTATACTAAAGATAATACTTTACAATATCTATTATATTAATTTTTACTTTTCTATTTTAGAAAAGAAATATTGTAAAAAGGTGTTGCAGAGCAGGGGTTACAATGCTTTACACTGGTGTAATGAGGATTGAGGGCATGATAACTAACTAGCAAATTTCACAGACATTTTACCTGAACTGAGAATAAATCACTTGAAGATGCTTGATTTTTTACTCTTATGTCATTTTTTTTATTTGCAGAAATGGCAGCGTTATAGTCCTTTTTGACCTTTTTTTTGCTCAGTGGGTGTCAAATGAAAATGTAAAAGAAGAACTGATTCAAGGCATTGAAGCAAACATATCCAGCCAACTGGTCATTCTCCATATTGATTTGAACAGCATTGATATCACAGGTATCTGTGAACATTATTTGATTTCTTTGAATCATTAAGCTATGAAATTAAGATTCTAGCAATATAGGAAAGAGGCAGGAGAATCGTCCTTGGCTTTAGGAGCATATCGGATCGCCTGAGGTAACACATTTACATGAGAAAAGTGAAATATTTGAAGGGAATTATCAGTGAGAGGAGGTTTGGAAACCATCAAATATAAAAAAGATTCTGAAAATGTCAGTGGGCACAGATGTTTGTGAGTCTTGTCACATTCTATCTATTGGTCAAGTGTATTCTGACTTTTCTGGAATCATTCATTACAAAGTCAAATTAGAGAATTTACGTTTAAGTCACAGACCTTATGAGATTACAGTCAAGTGGCAAGGACAAATGTCTAATTAGAAATTGAAGGGAAGACAAAAGATGGATTAACAAATTGAATCTAATCCAGTTTCCTATTGAAAAAGTTAACTTTCCTTTTGAAGCGATAGAACATTGTCATCCTAAGAATACACAAAAGGAGAAAAAGCATGGGAGTCAAAACTAACACCAGAGACCAGAGAGATGGCTCAGCAGGTAGCCTTGCAAACCTGACAGCTGGAGGTAAATCCCCTGAACCAAAAATTGAAAGAAAGAACTGACTCCAAAACTTGTCTTCTAACTTCCATAAGCATGCCTTGCTCACACATCATGCCCATAAACACACATGCACATACAATCACACAAAGTAATAAGTAAATTTTAAAGTAATACCCAGACAATATGTCTACGGAATCTCTGGGGTTTGGATGTGAAGTTTCCCCTTAAAAGGTTCCTATTGAAAAAATGGTCTTCCATTCATACAATGCTTTGGAGAGAGTTGGATCAGGAAAATGCTAAATTAACCAATTAGTTAACTCATTAATGAGCTCCTTGTTAAGTGGGCTATTAGGAGGGCATGGTTGGAAAAAGTAGGTCACTGTATGTAGCTTTGTAGTATATACATATAATATATATATATATACTTATCTTATAGATGTACATATATACATATACACACATATAACATATACATATATGTATATCCTAAGTATGTATCTTTAATGTCACAGTTACCATCAGTTGACAGCTTAAGATATCTGAGTAGCAGAAAACACCTCAGTTGAGGAATTGTCTCCATTGTATCAGCCTGTGGTCATGTATGCTACGCATTTTCTTGCTAATTAACATAGGAGAGATCAACCTTGGGGAGATGGGCCTGGGTTGTATAAGGAATGTGGCTGGGCAAGCTATGAGAGGGAGGCAGTAAGCAGCCTTTTCCTGTCTCCTCCGTTTCAGTTTCTGCCTCAGTTCTTGTCCTGGTTTCCATAGATGATGACTAGGAACCTTCAGGTTAAATAAACACTTTCTTGTCCAAGTCGCTCTAGGTCATGTTGTTTATCACAGCAACAGGAAAGCAAATGAGAGCAACTAATAAGATTAATCTCTTTGCTGGGAATTTTGTCAGGTTGTCTGCTAATGCCATTGCTGTGTTCCAGGGTACAATTTAGGAGACTACCCTGTATGTGGAGAGCTTTTACTTTAATACTAGTGTCATGATATCCTTGACAAAATATTCTTGCTTTTTCACTTCCTACCCCCATCCCTCAGCATTTATTCATTCAGCATTGCTGTATGTGAGCAGATATGTTAAAGCATTTCCCTCCATCATGACAGCCTTACTTCATCACTTACCCAGAAGCAATTGAGCCAGTCACCATAGCCTGAAACCTCTGAAGCTATGAGAGTACATAAATCTCTCCTCCATTGCTATCTTGTCACATGAACAATTAGAATTAATACATATACCAAGATTATTCTATTTTTTTAAATTCTCATTCCCTTCCTTCAGTTCAATTCAAAAAGATATTTACAGTAGTTTAGCTACACACAGTAGTAATTTTCTCTGCTTTTCTATGTTCACAATGCCTTATCTCTAAATGATGAAGCTAAATATATTTCAGAATTCAGATCGCTGGTAACGGAAGGGCCCTTATATATAAAATAATATCAATAGTTAATTATGCTAACCAAAAGTAGTGGAGACAAACTGAGTGGCCACCATTAGTTCTCGTACGCTGGTAAAGAACAAAGTCAGTTAATACAGGGTTGCTTTTCCATTAACTCTACATAAGCTTGCAGAAACTTGTGTCCCACACTGTGCTTAAACTTGTCGTCGTAGATTCACACCTGTGACACATTAGTATAGTATAATTTTCTTCACAGAGTTGGTTCAGGAAGCACAATTTCCAGTCACTCTCCTGTAATCCTTAATAAAACTCTCTAATTAATCCTGAATTGTTTGCCAAGAAGTTAGCTCAGTTTCTACGTGTCCCAACTAAAGCCATGCTTTCTGAAATGCCCCCTATGGAGCAGACATGGCATATTTTGGATTTGTTATTAAGTTAATATGAAGATTACCATTAGTCATCATTAACTACACCAGATATACTACCCATCAAAACACTTTGTAACCAAATCTAACATTGTTGTGCGATCATTTTACCATTCCCATTTTGCAAATTAAAAGACCAAACTGCAGAGGACTTTGGTAAATTGCCTGCCATATACTGCTTACAGCTGTTGCAGGACTCTGATCTAGGCATTTTGAGAATAATGCCTTTCTTATTAGTCATCAGCTAGAGTTTGCTTATGATTGTTCTATCACTGGAAGATAATACTTGATTTTTTTCAAGTCATTTTCTTCTAAGAAATTTTTTCCTCTTTACTTTAATGTGTGTTCACGTTGATAGTCTCCTTGATAAACTGTTTGACAGATATCCTAAAATTAATCTTTATGATTCCATATACTTGCATGACCTGGAGGATGAAATGTATTGGTTAAAAAAAAATCACATACTGATTAAAGAAAATCATATCCTCTTGAGCTGACTTTAGTCTGTCTGTTTTGTTTTGTTTCGTTTTTCTGGCAGATCTCCATAGTTTCCTCACAGTATGCCTGAATGCAAAGTATTTATTTATAGCAACTTCTGATGCATTGTTTCCTAACTCCCAGAACGTTTAAGAGCTTTCTCAGAAAGAAAAAAGATCTTTGCAAATACTGTGTCCCAGTTACTTTTCTGTTGCTATGACAAAATCCTGACCAAAACCCACTTGAGGAGGAAAGGGTTGATTTCAGTTTATAGCTTATCCATCACAAAGAGAACTCAGGGCAGGAGCACACAGCAAGAACCTGGAGGTGGGAACTGAAACAGAGACCATGGAGGAATGCTGACTAAGGTCTTCTCCCTACGGATTGCTCAGCTACCTTTCTTTTATTTTCAATAATTTTTTATTAAGAAATGTTTTATTCATTTTACATACCAACCACAGATTACCCTCTCTTCCTTCCTCCCACCCCTTCCCCTTCCCAACCCACTACCAATTTCCCTCCTTCCAAAAGGTAAGTCCTCCCATGAGGAGTCAGCAAAGCCTGTTACATTCAGTTGAGGCAGGTCCAAGTCCCTCCTACTGCATCAAGGCTGTGCAAGTTGTCCTATCATAGGTAATGGGCTCCAAAATGCCAGCTCATGCACCAAGAATGGATCCTGATCCTACTGCCAGGGAGCACCTTAAGCAGATCAAGCTACACAACTGTCTCACTCATGCAGAGGGCCTAGTCCAGTCCCGTGGAGGATCCACAGCTGTTGATCAAAAGTTCATGAGTTCCCACTAGCTTGGTTTGGTTGTCTCTGTAGATTTCCCCATCATGATCTTGATGCCCCTTGCTCATAGAATCCCTCTTCTCTCTCTTCAACTGGACTCCTGGAGCTTGGCCTGGTGCTTAGCTGTGGATACCTACATCTGCTTCCATCAGTTACTGGAGAAAGGCTCTAGGATGACAGTTAGGGTATTTACCGATCTGATTACTGGGGTAAGCCAGCTCAGGTACCCTCTCCACTATTGCTAGTAGTCTAAGCTGGGGTCATCCTTGTGGATTCCTAAGACCTTCCATAGCACCAGGTTTCTCCCTATTCCCATGATGTCTCCCTCTATCAAGGTATCTCTTTCATTACTCTCCCACTTCATCCCTGTTCCAGCTTAACCATCCTCCCATTCCCTTATATTCTCATCCCACATCCCCTACTCTCCATTTCCCTCCCCTCATGCCCATTTTGTTCATGTAGATCTCATCTATTTCCCCTTCCCAGGGTGATGCATGCATCTCTCTTAGGGTCCTCTTTGTTAGCTAGCCTCTCTGGAGCTGTGGGTTGTAGTCTGGTTATCCTTTGCTTTGTTTACATCTAGTATCACTTATGAGTGAGTACATACAATGTTTGTCTTTCTTAGTCTAAGTTACCTCACTCAGGATGATATTTTTTAATTACATTCTTTGCCTGCAAATTTTATAATGTCATTGGGTTTTTTTTTTTTTTAACTGTGTTTATGTACCACATTTTCTTCAGTTGAGGGGCATCCAGGTTGTTTCCAGGTTCTGGCTATTATGAATAATGCTGCTATGAACATAGTTAAGCAAGTGTCCTTGTGGTGGTATGACTGAGCATTCCTTGTGCAGATGCCCAAGAAGCATCCATAACCCAAAATTAAAACAAAAATCAGACTTTAGTCTGCCTTACACATACCATAAACCTCATTGTTACAATGACTTAAGAATATTCTCCTCATTCTCGCTAATTGGACTCCCAGAGAGAGAATTGTTGAGACCAAGGTCGGATAAAGCACAGAGACAAATAGCCAAACAAACGGAAACACATGAAATATGAACCAATGGCTGAGGGGTCACCAACTGGATCAGGCCCTCTGAGTGGGTGAGACAGTTGATTGGCCTGATCTGTTTGGGAGCCATCCAGGCAGTGGCACCGGGTCCTGTGCTCATTGCATGAGTTGGCTGTTTGAAACCTGGGGCCTATGCAGGGTCCCTTGGCTCGGCCTGGGAGGAGGGGACTGGACCTACCTGGACTGAGTCCACCAGGTTGATCTCAGTCTGTGGGGAAGGCTTTGCCCTGGAGGAGATTGGAATGGGGCACGGGCTGGGGGGAAGGTGAGGGGGTGGGAGGGGGGAGAACAAGGGAATCTGTGCCTGTATGTAGAACTTAATTGTATTGCAAAATAAAAATTTAAAAAAAAAGAATATTCTCAAATCAAAGTTATGCTATATTTGATTTTTGAGAAGTCTTAAAATACATCTATAAACATAGTACCAAGCTTAATTTTAGATATTTATGTTAATATTTGCATTTTGTATTATTTCAAATATATTTTATTTTAAATTGGTTATTATTAGTCCTAGGAATGGCAAGGTCTTGTAGATAACATTATATTAGTTGAATATAAACTATTCCATGTAACTATAGCATAAGTGATTAGGTACTTTTCTTGAATTAACACAAAACAAAGCAAACTTAGCTTAGGCAAATTATCCAAACTGGTTATGCAGTTACTAAAACATATCTAAAGTATCATAGGCACATAACAAAGAGCATTACATCAAGTAAATTGGAAATCAAAAGATCAGATGCCCTTTGAAGAAGTATTTAAATTGTATTCAATGTTTTTTATAATGCAGTTATATTACAAAGTCAAGTATAAAATCATCTTTACTTTCTTCTAGCATCTTTGGATAACTTCTCAACAGCATTCCCTGTTACAACTTCAGGTCAGTATTTGTATTTATAACAGTGTGTGTGTGTGTGTGTGTGTGTGTGTGTGTGTGTGTGTATGTGTGTGTCTGTCTGTCTGTCTGTGTCTGTGTGTCTGTGTATGTGTCTGTATGTGTGTGTTTGTGTGTGTTTCTGTGTGTTTACATATGAGTCCACATTAATGTTTGTGAACATGTATGGACCTGAGGTTGAAGAATGCTGTCTTCCATCGGTGCTTCAAACCTTGTATTTTGAAACAAGAATATTGGCCAGACAGCCTGGCCAGCAAGCTCTGGGGATCCACCTGACTTTCACCACACCTGATCTCTGGGATTCCAGATGTAAACAACCAGACCTGAGGTTTCTAGAAGAGTCCTGGGAGTCTGAACTCAGTTCCTCATGCTCACATGACAGGCATTTTTCTGACAAAGCCATTTTGCCTGCCCATGACTCAGTACTGCTCTTCAACCCTTCATGACATTAGAAAAGAATACATTTTATGTCTGCACCTTGGTATGATCTTTAGTCTACATTTTAAACTATGAAAGTTATATTTGAGTTAAGAGTAATATAGCTGAGAATATTAATATCAACTTACTTATGCCAAGTACAGATATTTCGATTTCAATACTCCTGTTTTATTTTAAACTTTATATGATGTGTGTATGATTCCACAGCTGACCTATGTCATGAGGCCCTGGAGATAAAACCATTAAAACAATAAAAAGATATAGTCCACTCTTTTTGGAAAAAGAAAACCAACTGTAGGGCTAACTGATTCTCTTCGGCATCTGTCACTGTCTCTTTTATTTAGATTTCAATCCCTGCTCATAATATTTAGAACTTCTTCATGTCTAATCGATGTAACATCACTATTAGAAGAATTCTTTTTGAAAAATTATCAAACTCTTTTTACAAAGAACACTAGTTATCTTAAAATGTAAATGTAATCTCTAATGAGAAAAGTATTAAAAAAAGCAACCAGAAAATCTGAAAATTCATTGTGGTTCTACTAATGACCAAACCTAACAATCACTTCGTTTTATAAATTCTTTGAAATCAGCATTCTGAAAATTATATGATTATTAGTCTTCCCCTGAATATTGCAAAAGTTATCCTAAATGTCAATTTTATCTACATATCATTAAGAAATGACAATTGTCATAAGCTCATAATGATAACACTTTTAGTGTTATCCATAATCATGACATTTCCACAATATTTGAGACAAGTATTATACAGTACATACTTGAACCAATAATTACATCATTTAATTTTCTGGAACACCCATTATGGAAGTAATATTTTTCACACTGAAAAAGATATAAAAGAATAAATAGGAAAACAGAAAGATAGCTAGGTGGTTAAAAGTGCCTACTGCTCTGGCAGAAGACTGGAGTTGGGTTCCAGCATAAATATTTTAGTTAACAACTATCCGTAACTGCACATCAAGGGACTCCAATGCCTTCTGGCTTCCCTGGGCACTGTTCACACACAGACACAGACAGACAGACAGACAGACAGACACACAGACACACACACACACACACACACACACACACAGGGTGCACAAATATACATGTAGGCGAGATACCTACACACATAAAATAAAAACAAGTACATCTTTTTTCTTTTTAATAAAGAACAAATAACACGCCCAAGGTCACAAAGGTTGTGTCAGTCTCGGAAAACAAAAAGTTCTCTCTTGATTTCTCATCTTCTGGTTTAAGCACACCCCCACTTGTATCAAACATAGAACCTTTTAGCTCATAGGTATACAAATTAGTGAATCCTGGTGTTTACTTAATGGCCATTAATAGCATCCTCTATTTAAAAAAAAAGAGTAGGTAAAAGTCTAAAACTACATTTTAATATTGTGAAAATAAACAAAAAGTAAGTACATGAAGTGATAAATTTGTCCCATTAGTTCATTAATCTAGTTTAATCATCTCACTCTGTAGATACGTATCAAAAACATCACATTGAATCCCATAAATATGCAAAATTATCTTAAACTAAAATAATTGTAAAACATTAAAATAAAGCATAAAAGGCTTATCCTTAGATTCAGATACATAAATAAGTATTAAATCCTAATAAGCTGAAACTTTCTTAGATGAAATATAAAAATAAATTATTTATTTATGAGAAAGCCTGTGTATAACCAATCTAAAATACATAATAATCATTTTAATCTCACTTATCTTTGCAGATAAGCTGACAACCAGCAGTTCTATGACAACTTCAGGTCAGCTTTAATAATATTATTATTTATTTCATTTATGATTTGATTGTGGGAATGTGTGTGCATGTGTGTGTACATGTTTATGTTCACATGTGTGTGCATGTGTGTATGTGTATGTGTGCACATGTTATGGTGCACTTCTAGAAGTCTAGAAACAAACATGGTAAAAACTGAAGAGCAAAATGAACAAACGAAAAATATCAAAAGGAGAAATAATTATTATCTTTTGCATTATTATTATTATTATTACTATTATTTTGACTTTTCAAGAAGGGTTTCTCCTTGTAGCCCTGGCTGTTCTGGAACTCTTTGTAGACCAGGCTGGCTTTAAACTCACAGTGATCCAGGTTCCCATGCCTCCTGAGTGCTTTAGGCATGTGCCACCACTGTGCTAAAATCAATTGTCAAGTCAGTTTTACATTCTTTAAGCATCCTGGGTTCTTACAGCAACAATTCCTGCATTGACTTGAGGTGGGCTCAGTCCTTAACAGCACAATGAAGGTCACATCACATTGTACCCTATAAATGTGTACAATTATTCATCAACTATTTAATAGCTGTAAGACAAATTTTAAGAATCATAAAATAATTATCTTTAGATCTAGATACAAAGGTCATATTTGAGTTAATATACACTAATAATTCACAATAAGCTAAAATAATATGAAATATTATATTTTAGATGCATTTTTATTATATTCTATGAATGAATGTTTTGTCTGCTTATCTGTATGCATGCTAAGTGCATGCCTAGTACCCATGGAGCTCAGAAGAGGGTACTATATCCCTGGGAACTGGAGTCATAGATGGATGTGAACCACTGTATGGATGATGAGAAGGGAACCTAGGTTTTCTGCAATGATAACCAGTCGTCTTAACTGCTCAGTCATCTCTCCAGCCCCATTTGATGAAACATTAAACAGTATACGCACAACATTTTATTAAAATATGTGATATCATTATAAAATCAACTTTGCTTCCTACTAGCATCTTCAGGAAACTTCTCAACAGTGACCGCTGCAGCAACATCAGGTTTGTACTTAGAGTGTCATATTGATTGCCACCCATATGCACAATTATTTGTCAATTGATAATAGCTGTAAAAATTAAAATAAAACATAAATTTAAATCTCTATATTTGCATAAAATTATATATAATAAATTAGCATGTGCTAATAATTTATAATAAGCTAAAAGTGTCAAGGTAAAATATTGTGCAGTGGAAATAAATAATGAATAGCTAATATCCATTTAAAATATATAAATTATTTTAATTTTACCTATTTTTGCAGATAAACTAATAGTCAGGATTTCTAGGGTGACTTCAAGTGAGTCTTAATAGTATTATTTTTACATTTGCATTTTCACCAATACTTGGAAATTATCTGATGCTTCAGCAGTTTAATAATACTCTCTAAAGAAGAAAAACTGGACTTAATAATTTGCAGTTGAAGCATAAAATTTCACAAACATGGTTGAATATTGGAGGCTAATAACCTTGGTTGTCTGACTTTACTCTTGCATTCTGATTTTTAAAACTATGGTTATTGCCACTTGCCAGGGATGTAACCACTAGAACTGAAGTGTTTTCCAAAATATAGCCTATTAAGTACATATAATGTCACTGTATGTGTGTTTTCATTTCAGGACTGACCATTTGGCATTCAATGACAAATGGTGTGCTAGTCCCTGGGGAGGACCACCTTTTCCACTTCCAGCTTTTTCCCACAGTTCTTTGTGTAGGGTTGAGGCCTCATGGGGTTTTCCTTGTCCAGTTTGGCATGCTCATTGATGTCATCCTGGTTCAGGTAGTCACTGTCATGACAGTGAGACTTGTTTTCTCTGGGCTTTACCTAATCTTCTTGATAAATGGTGTAAGTGAGTCCTAACATTTAAGTAAACTCAGGAATGTCAAAATCACAATCTCCAATTGTTCTCTCCCCATTGTCTAAAAATTCTCAGACCCCCAATAGATGCCCAAAACAGCAGGTAAAATTAAACTACTATGCAGACGGTCACAGACTTAACAGAGGTTCAAATTAAGAATTTAGCCACTTTTAGGGTATAAAATGTTTGTGTTGCATTCTAATTTGTAATTTTAATATTTAGTAAATATATAAAATACACAATGCTTTAATACAAAGTAAGATTTCTCTTGCATGATTTTACCCAGTTATAACTTAATAAAAGTTCTTTGAGCATATTTGAAGTCAGCTAAGCCAAGGTGGGATGTTAGTACGTTGGCTGTATTAAATGCAGTTTTTATATTACATTTCTAATAATGATTGTCTTAATCAAGGGGTAAAACTACTGTACATGGAAAAGCATCCATATGTGTTATGTCTTCTCTTATGCATATGTTATTCTGATGAACTTTTACCTTTGCATTTTAGAAAACACCTTGTGATGTTCAAATGACCTATCCAAAGTTTAAGTGTTGTGATTTCTTATGTTTTGGGTCAGTTATTAAATATTAGTCACTAATAAGTAAGCTGTGTGACTCAAAAACCATGTGTAATGACAACTTTTTAGTGACTTATGGATGAGTACTGTATATAGCATGGATGCACTGGAAAAGGGTAGCTCATGTCCCAGGTAACATGGAGTGGCAAGGCAAATGATTGTATCATGCTGTTATGAAGGACATGGAAATCTACTATTATAGAACTTTCTTAATTCTTTTATGTCACTAAATTTTATATCTGAGATTACAGACATACCGGAACAATATTTCTGAAACTATAAATAGTCCCTCTTAGTTAGATTTGATAATTCTTATACAATGTGTACTGGTGCAATGTTTGAAATGCAAAATAAAACATGATTCATTAATTAAAGTGATTTATCACCGCCAATAATAACAACCCCAAAGCCCATGGAAAGTTCATAAGTGTGGCCGTACCCACAGTTATGTTTAGGCACAGCCACAGAGCAGCCCTGCATATGGAAAATGGTCATGTAGCCCACATTCATTTTTGCAATATGAAGAAATACTAAAAGTTCCAAAAACCACATTTTTACACATTCAACTTCCATTAATAATAATAATTTACTTTGAAAAAAGTCAGTTGATAATTTAATTTCATTCATCAAAAAATAAGCTGAAAAGGTAGCTAAAATGTTTCAAGACATTCCTCCAGAAACCTTAAAATAAGCAACAAGCCTGTAAATTAGTGTCCTGTTTCCCATTCCTCAGTTTACAGACTCATTACATGATTCATCTAACTGAGTTATTGAGGTCCATTTAGAGGCATAAAATATTATAAGAGAAATCCATGGAATGACTCGGGGGTGGACAATAAACACTAGAAATATCACAACAAAAAGGAAGCCATGAATGTTTTCTCCTGAACTGTGTTGAAGGAAACAGTCAAACAATAGTGAAACCAGCTGAGCGTATGCCCAGTGCCTTCAGTCCAAAGGAAAAGAAGGTAAAGAAAACTAATCCAAATACCCCATCATTTGAGCTACAAGAATATGGTCAACATACACTTGAGCTTATCTTTCTTATTAAAAATAAGCAAGTGATAGTCAAAATAAAGGTGAAGAAGTATTATAAACGTTGAGGTGTATCTTGTACTGAACTTGCCAAGCATACACTAAGATCTAATTTATAATTCTTGTATCACATAAAAAAAGTTGTATAAGAGTATTCATTCTTGGTAATGCATGGTCCAATTTCCTCACTGACTAACTCTACCAATTACTCCTTACGTACTTACAAAGCTATATAGTATCTTCGAACTTCATACACAGAATATACATAGAATATAAATATTCAAATACATGCCTGAGACTGTTCCTGAATATTTCTTGTAATGACAAAGTAGACTAAAAATAAAAAGAGAAGAGATTCATATACCATTTCACGGTGGACAGCCCAGCAATTCACACAGAGGAGGTCAGAACCAATTAGGTCACTTCACCCTATTCCTAATGACTTACATCAAAATAGTAACAATTATAATAGCAGCAGCTGCATATTATTATAAAAGAAAGAGTTTTTTCCCAATACTAGATTTCAAATATGATTTCAAATTGGTGGTGCTCATTTATATCTGGTAACTTGTGCAACAACAAAATATTATTTTTGACTATTTCCTTTCACTGAATTGCTTTAATTAATCCATAAGGAATTATTGAAAGAACACTAGGTAGTAAAATATCGTATTCTCTTTTGCATTAAGTTCATGTAGCACATGAGTCCTGAATCATACCTCTCATTTATTCCTCTCATAGAGCAAGACACTAGATTTATAGGGAGGAACAAGGCAATTAAACTTGAAAACTGCAGTTTCCAAGCAGTAATTTATTATGAATATGTCTTTCAGGGATGTTAAGTTTATTCCCATTTTTATATGCCTTGAAGACAGAGTTTGAGAAAAATCAACAAACACATGCATCATATACTCGGCATTAGTACTATAATAAATTCTGCCAAAGAGAATTTTTATACGATAACAGGTAAAAAGTCCATGTGGGTTATGTTCTTTTGTTCAGCTGCCTTTGTTGCCAATTACTGTAAAGTTTTACTAACCAATTTGGAGCACTAGAAGGGAGCGACAGGAGCTGAGGCCACATTACACAGATTGATTTCTTGGCCGCTGCGGTATGCCTGGAGGGGCTCTTTGGAGGTACTTGCTCGTGTGCTTGAAGGCTTCCTACACAGTAGTCCTTTGTTGCTGATGGAGCAGGCAATGATTTCAGAAACATGAAAGTTTCAATACTGTGGGTTTTCTCTATTTCACACAAAATGCAACATCTTGCCACTAATCCACTGTGTGGTCGAAGTTGGGATTGAAGAGGAGAAAAAAAGTAATGATCAGTTTTTGTGAAGGATATGATGGTGGGCCAAAAGCATCTAGGAAGAATTGTGCCCTGGATTGAACTGCTCAAGTCAGGGATGTAGAGATTTTATCCATTGACAAGTATATTGTGGTCTTCATTTAAGGAAAGACTGTTTTCCTACTTCTAAGCCTTCTTCACTCTTTTATGACATGCCCCCAGTATCATCACAACTAGATAAATTAGACTTTTCTGTGTGTGTTATTTCCAGGTCCTTCTGTCATATCAGCACATATATTCCATACTTGTCTATTTCAGTTACTACCAGGAATTCTTCAGAGTCTAATTTAAATATGAATTCGCTTGTGAAGATGGTTCCAACCTCTGCCTACTTCCCAGTGCTTTCAATTGCGGTCTTAGTGCCTCATTAAAACTAATCAACATAAGAAAAAAAAACTAATCAACATGCAGCTTGGCAGGTGGAGTGCCTACCTACTGCTTACCCTAGGGAGTTACTTTTCACTGCATCATAACCTGGGTGTGGCTGTATACACCTACAATCCCTACACTCTCAAAATGGAAGCAGGATGCTCAGAAAGTCGGTCACCTTCAGCTACATAGGGAGTTTGAGACCAGCCTCAGACCAACCTGTCTCCACCACTCCTCTGAAAAAAAAAAAAATACAAAAATGATTAATGAACTATTTTCTTACATCAAGCTCTGTGAGAACAGAGGCTATGCTGTACCATAAACCTTTTTTTCTCCCTCTATCTTTTACTTCCACCCTGTAGATTGTCATGACACAAGTAGCCATAAAAACTGGTGGATTAATGATCACTACAAGGGTTGTCTTAGTAGGAGTTCCTAGAGCTGTGATAAAACACTGACGCCAAAAGCAACTTGGAAAGGAAAAGGTTTTTTTCAGCTAACAGCTCCACATCAGTCTATCACTGAGGGAAGTCAGGGCCCAAATTCAAACAGAACAGAAACCTGGAGTCAGGAGCTGATGCAGAAGCCATTAGAAGCGTTGCTTATTGGCTTGCTCCCCGAGACTTTCTCAATCTGCTCTTTTGTATAACCCAGGACCACCATCCACAGTGGGTTGGGCCCACTAATTAATAGAATGCACCACAGACTTGTTCACAGGCCCATCTGCTTGGGATATTATGTTTTCAAATGACGCCAGACTGAGTGAAGTTGACCTAAAACCGCTCAGCACAGGACTCAAAGGGTCCAAGCACCCTCTCTTCCCTCTCTTGCCAGTGTGGGCTTGAAAGTTAGCAGACAATAGAGGTATGTAGAGCTTCGGGAAGCAAAGATCCAAAGACAGCCCAAGCTACTTATTTCCCCAAATTTAGTCTTCTAAACACTAAATATGTAGAGTCTTATGATCCTCTGGCAAAATAACAAGTGTTATGGAGTTAAATTTTCAGAAATGCTTAAAGCATCATTGATATTCTAATCACAAACAAAAACATGGATATGTAAGGAAATGCTTTTTTTTTCCACCTATTTATTTACCAAGAGTTTCTGACATGCTATCAAATATTGTGACTTTTGTGAATTGGGACACAATAATTAAATGACTTGCTAGATAAATAGTTCTTATGTTTTAAGTAGAATGTGCATTTGTATTGAATAAACATATTTATTTCTATTTTTATTTTATTAAATGAGATTTTCTGCCATTTTATAGCATTTTAAAATAACTCCAATCTTTATGCTGTTTTTAGATATAACTTTTCCATTAGTCTCCCAATGGTTTATGTTCATTTTAATCAGAACCAGTTTTTTTTAAAGTCTAATTTAGTTATTTATATGTTCATCAACCCTGACTATAAATGTCCTCAAACAAGATTTAGCTTCGTGGATACATGATACAAATATTTAATTTTCCCTATTGATCTTATAGAAAGCATATGAAATTTCTGAATTCATTTTGCTTGTTATAGTTTTAAGCCCCAGCAGATGGCAGTACAGTGTTTCCGTTCATGTTAAAAACGCCAGTGAACAGCCCTACTCAATAGGAGCAGCACTAATAGAACTCAGTGGGAGGAAAGGAAAAGATGTGAAGTTGGGAAGGAAACATGGTGGAGGAGTCTGGAATGAGTTGGAGAGGAATTAGAGGTACAAATGATCAAAATACACTATACACATATATGATATTTTCAAAGAATAAATAAAAAGTAAAAGTGTTTTTTAAAGTTAGAAATAATAACAAAACAAATGTTATGGAGTTAAGTTTTCAAAAACCCTTAAAGCATCATTGATATTCTAATCACAAACAAAAACATTCAAATGTACACATTGCCCTGAAAAATAAGATACATATTATCTTGTAGACAAATAAGAATATATTGTATTCTTAGAATTTCAAAGTTAATTTCCAGAAGTATATGTGTCTTAGTATGTCTCTGTGGTGGTTTGAAAGAAAATGACCCCCAAAGGGAGTAGCACTATTAGGAGGTGTGACCTATGGAGTAGGCATAGTCTTGTTGGAGGAAGTGTGTCACTGTGGAGGCAGGCTTCTTATATGCTCAAGATACTGCCCAGTGTCTCAGTCTACTTCCTGTTGCCTGCATATCAACATGTAGCAGCTACCTCTCCAGCACTTTATCTGCCTGCATGCCCCCATGTCCGGCCATGATGATAATGGACTGAACCTATGAACTGTAAGCTGCCACTTCAATTAAATATCTTCTTTTATAACAGTTGCCTTGGTCTTGGTGTCTATTCACAGCAATAGAAACCCCACCTAAGACAGTCTCTCTATAGCATATCCATGGAAGCAAGGAAGACGAAGGATAAACAGGCTGAGAGCTACAAAATGAAAGCTCCTGGGCAGACAGACTATGATCTAGCACTATAGACAGATGTGTTTGCATTGAAACCCCTAGGAATAGCTGTGACAAGATGCAAAGAATTATGGAACAGAAATAGCCAATGGGTATCTCCACTTTCATTATGTAGTGCACTCGCAAGTAGACATTTTATCTTAACTCAAAGTGATTTTGTTGATGACATTTTCCTTTGCAGACTGTATAGACTTTATTAACTCCATTGTGTTTTCAAATAATAAAGAGTAAATGAATTATTAACTAGATGCTATAATAAACTCTACAACATAATGTCCCATCTAACACAACCTTGCTCAAGATATAAAATTTGGGACTTAGGTACTTTTCCATTGCTGTGTTAAGACACCATGACTAAGGTAGTTTACAATGAAAGCATTCAATGGGGCTTTAGTATCAGAGGGTTGGAGTCCGTGATCATCATGGTGGGGACCATGGCAGGCAGGCAGGCATGACACTGAGGTTGTAACTGAGAACTTACATCTTGATCCCTAAATATGGGGCAGAGAGAGAGTCAGAGAACACTAACTGGGAATGACTTTTGAAATGTTTGAAAAGCTAGCTTCTAGGACACATCCTCTCCAACATGGCCACACCTCCTAATCCTTCCCAAGGAGTTCCACCCACTGAAGACCAAGTATTCAAACGTATGAACTTATGGTAGCCATTCTCACTCAAACCACCATAGGGATTTAAGTGACTAAACTATAAGTTTACAAAAATAGAATGAACGACATCAACATTCACATTTAACATCAGTGAAGAAATATTTCTTTCTGTCAAAAATGCCTTGATTTTTTTGTAAATGATTCATCAAGTGAAATAAATATTCCTTTTTACAAAGTGAACTCCATCAATCCACTATAAAGCTAAAGTGATGGAAAACACACAAGAAATACTCAGCCATTGTTTATACCAAACCAATTGGAAATTTACTGTTCAAGATGCTTACAATCTGAATCATTATTTTTTAGGCAATGCTCCAATAGAGTGCCAACCTGACTCACGGCCTTGTGCTAACACTGGGAATTGCATAGCAACTGATTTATTTTGTGATGGAGAAGTGAATTGTCCAGACGGTTCAGATGAAGACACAGAACTGTGTGGTAAGGCCACCCACCTTCCTTCACTCGTCTTCATCTTTTCTTCTCCATGACTGGACACACACACACACACACACACACACACACACACACACATATACACTCACACACACACACACGTACACATACACATGCATGCACACACATTACATACAAATACATGTACACGTACACATGCACACACACAATACAAACAAGCACATGTATGCACACACATGCACACAACACACATGTGTATGCATGTATACACTTATGTGTACACATATGCATGCATACACACATGCACAGACTTGTACATACACATTTAGTCTCATTTAGCTGAAACTAGTGAAGAGTGATTTAGTACAATATCCATATGCATAGTTGAACACAAAATCTAATAAAGATATTATTTTTAAACTTAATTGCATAATATTAGGTGTAACTAATTTTACACAATCCCATTTGAGAACTCTGTAAAGAATACTGTGACCAGTCACACATGATTCAGGGAGGGGATGAGGTCATGTCTTTCCATCTCACCTTGTCTTAAGCTACCACGATTCTTAGGAATACAAAGTAATAACATAATACTTTTTCCGATATTTTCCCCATCAAATGTCACTCCTCTTGTCCCTACTTCATAGTATCAAATCAGTGAACACCATCCACTTTTCCTCCTTCTTTTCCTTTCCCCTTGCCATTCTACAGGTAGGACAAACAGCTACGGGTAACAACTCAGCAACAATGTTTTCTGGGGGTAAAAATGGTGTTTAATGAATCTATTTTGTTATTTGTTGTGATGGTTCTCATTTTAATTTCATTGTTAATAAACACTTAAATAACACACACACTACACCAAACAGTAATCCTGATAATCTAAATGGAATCTCTCTTTGATTTATAGTTCACTGCAGTTTGCTTCCACTTAGAAAAGCTTACAGAAAGAATCTTATCAAATAATGTAGTTTCATTGCAGCCTAACATCATGTAAGTGTAAATTCAGATTGTAAGCAATGAAAAGTACCATGAACTTAAGTCTAACCTATAATTCATTTTTGAAAACTTAAAGGGAAGGCTGAATTAAGCCTATTTTTGGTGTGACCCATTATCACCTTTTGATTTATTTCTGCTTTTTTGAAGAGGAGTCTCTGACCTTGAGCTCACTATTATGACGCTTCTGTCTATGGTTCCTGAGTGCTAGGGTTGCAGCTCAAGTGTGTAGTATGAGTCAACTTTATAGAGCTTGTAAAGTTGTTGGTGAACATAGCTCGCAGGGTGTTTTAAGGCTACTAGTTCCTTATCTGTTACCACTGTGTCCTCATATTCCTTGACATTGATTCAAGATGAAGTTTTGAACAAGGCACTAAAGAAAATTCCATATCCATTAGGTCCATACTTCAGAAGACAGGTACTGTGTCTGTTTCACAGAAGCTTAGCTGAAAGTAACTGCACCTGAGATTCTTCGACTCAGAAATCCAAATTCAAGTGTTCTTGGATAAATTTCAAGCATGCAGAGTTGAACTTTTAAGTGCAGTTGGCATGTATTGGAAGTACAGGCTGTGGAATGTTTTTGATCTATTTTATATGACTAAGCTACTCAAAAAGGAAGGTGGTGACTTGTGCACTGTGGTTTGTTTTTGTTGTTGTTGGTTTTTCTGGGATTTTACAAAATCTTTTCCAAGAGAATATGATCCAAATGTGCATCAAAAACAATAATCTGTATCAAAGTTAGACATACAGTTTTAAACCTATGTACTGATGATTAACAACTTTAAAGATAGGAAATGATGTAACAACATTAGACAAATCAAATAATTTGAAAATACGTCTCACTTATTGTTTGGCCTTTAACCTCATTGAGTTCCTCATTTTCAAAATAAGTTGATAACAATTCATATCAACAATTAATCATAAGATTACTAACATAATGATGATAAATTGTTTCCAAATAAATTTTAAAGTAACAAATTCTTTTTTCTGAGTCACAAGATGAGCCTCAGCATTAAAATTAAATGTCTATCTTTGCTTTAAACGCATGATGATCTCCATGATATTTTTTTAGTATATGGCGGCTTTATATTTATTAAACCTTAAGGTCATCCAGCTTTCATGGGACTCTTAAGTTTCTGTGTGCTTATTGTCTCCATTCCTTTGTATGTATTATAAAGTTAGTGTTGTATTTATTTCTGAAAAATAGTTTCAAGTCATTGTTTAGCCAAGGTAGCAGAAAAATCAATCAAGCGAACTATCTTCAGGCAGCAGGTGTTTCAGGGCACAGGTGATGCTATTCATTTTAATCAGTGGTGGTAGTGAACTCCCGAGGCCTAGCTATCCCTTCAGAATCAACTCCAATGTTTAGCAGCAGGACACCACCTCAAAGCCCTCATGCGTCAATCCATACTCAGAGAAAAAAATTATAAGCTAATTTAAGAATTTTCTCTGTAAGACACTGACCTTTGATCTCTCTCTTATTTATTGATTTTACCCCAGCTGTGAGATCTAATTCTAGTTTGTGTTATTAACAAAGTCATATTAATGACTGCTGCTGTACCAAGTTTCTACATTTAGTCTTTGGTTATTTAGGTTTGCACAACTTATAGCTGACTACAGGTAAAGTAAGATTTCTTTAAGTTGTGTTTCTCTTCTGATTAGAATTGAATCAGCAAGAAAGTTTCCTTCTTAGCTGACCTATGTAGACAAATGATGCTGACTAGGCTCTTAGGCCAAGATGCAGGGCTGTCCCAAAGTTGGCAAGTGTTCTTGTAGTTTGCACGCTCAAATGTATGTTTGCATGTGATACCTTTGGTTTGTCTGCATAGATCATGTTTAATTCTTATGTCCTGGAGAAGTCAATGCCTGAAGAAAGACCGAATTGGTAAATATTGAGCCAGCAGAGGGAGCCCGTGGTGGGCCCCAAGTGCATGCCATCAGGACTGCTTTGTGAATGTAGGAAAGGTGTCTGATGGCTTAAAAAAAAAAAAAAACCTAGACAAACAAATGGATCATATTCTTTGGGACAGGCTAGACATGGTGATACAAAAATCCTAGCCACTTAAGACGATGATGGTCCTATGAAAGGAGTCACAGATACTTGCCTAGGTGTCAAGGATGCCAGCTTCCTATCAGTCATCCTCTCTTACTTGGCTCTTTCATAAACTGTTCACAGGCAAGGGGACATTTGGAAACAAACACAGTTTAGTTGCAAAATAACTGATTAAGCAACTCAGTCACATGACTCCATCTTCTGCAAGTATACAAGTCTGAGGAAGCACAGAAAAGTCTTCTGCTCCTGAGGGCACTGCAACTGAGTCCAACAAACACAGAATAATCTCAATCATTTGGAAAATTACGAATCTGGTTGTACAGCGTAACACTGTTGACTCTCTTTCTCTTGAGACAGTCAGAAATAAGTCTGGAGAAGAGCTAAATTCCCCAGCATAGCATTACAACTATTTAAAGTGCTCTGCTTTCTCCTCTTTTTATTTCATTCCTTTCTAATTTTTATGATGCTGCTTACATAGCCTGTATTAGTGTTTAAGAACCTTGCAAAAGATGGAAATTTTAATTCACTTTTGCTTGTTTAATGTACACTGTCATGGGAATTGCAGATCAAAGCCTCCAAAGAAAGGGGCGTGTTATGAATATTGTTTACAACCAAGAGACTTAATCCCTCCTATTCCATGACATCTTATATCTAATATTACCTGACATATTCACACAGCCACAGCTTGTGATGGAAGGTTTTTGTTGACGGGAAATTCTGGGCCTTTCCAAGCTGATCGTTACCCAAAGCCAGACGGGTCAGATGGTGTTTGCCGCTGGATCATCAGGTAAGAGACCACTGTCTATGTCCTGATCTTCAGTCTGAAAAACCTCCAACATAATATTTCCCCTTTCTACAGTATGTTTAAATAAATATAGTTTTCACTAACCACCAACTGGTAGATTGTCTCAAAGTTCCTCTTTCTATCTTAACATTAAAAACTACTCTGTACCATGAAAAGCTTTCCTTGGTGCAGTGAGAAGGGGCTTGGACCTGCCTAGGCTCAGTGTGCCGGGCTCTGCTGACTCCCCATGGGAGACCTTGATTTGGGGGATATGGGGTGGCTTGGGAGAGAGGGCTCAGAGGGAGGAGGAAGGAGGTGGGATCTGTGGGTGGTATGTGGAGTGAGTAGAAAATTTCTTAATAAAGAAAAATGAAAAAAAAGATTAAATAAAAAAAGAAGAAAAAAAAGAAAAGCTTTGTATGAGAAAGAGCAGTAGTTTACTGGGATCTAAACAACCATCCCAAAACAAACTATAGACATCATGATCAGTCTTAATCTAATCAGTCAATTAAATAATTTAGCTTTTCTCTTTTTAAAACTAGTTACTATCTGCGCCCCCTCAAGGATCAAAATAAACACAATGAGTTTTATACAAGTTTAGAGAGGAAAACACTTAATATGCCAGTAAAATATTTGGGACACTGAGTTTGCCTACCCTTACATTGATAACTACATTTAACAGCTGACCAGTGTCCTGTAACATGGATAACAAAGATGGGTCTTGTATTTTCACATCTAGCTTCTTCAGATTCAAGATGTGTGCATTCATAAACATAAATAAGTATCTTTCACCCCAAATTTCCACATCCACATTGTTCAGAAACTATAGCTATAGTATCAAAGTCATTATAAAATACAATAATGAATGAAACAGGTTTAGCACATATCAAGTGGCCTATAGCAAGGTTAGTTAAGATACAAATATGAAGGTGTGAATATTACATTTAAAAAATTATCTATTTTCTTTAAAAAAAATCCCAGGGAAACAGAAATGCCTAATATTATAACAACACAAGATTATAGTCTCCTATTAGTCTTATTTTCATAAGTGCTTCTATTTATATAAGATCACAATACATATTCATATATAATATAGATATTAATATATTATAAATTATTTCCTGTATTTTTGTAATTATAATTTGAATTAAAATATAATTAGATCATTCTGCTCTTCCTTTTTCACATTCTACCCCTCCTATGTCTCCCCACTCATCACCTCTCAAATTGATGCCACTTTTCCTTAGATCATTGTTATATATATATACACACACAAATATATATACATATATATATGTAGAGAGATTCACAAATACATAAATGTACTTGCTTAGCCCATTTTTATTGTTTGTGCGTATATGATTTCAGGGCAGACCACTTTGCATTGAGTAACCAATAAGGGGCTTAAAACCTGGGAGAGACTAATTCTCCATCTCTCAGGTGTTTCTGTTGTCCTGTTTACATTATGTGAATTGGCTTTTGTGATCCAGAAGATAGCAGGGAACCGTATGAAATTGTTCTTCTCCTCTCTTTCCTAAGTTCTTCCTCAAAAAGGCAGAGGAGGTCAATGAGCAAAACGACTCTAAGGATGCTTCTCTGATGTTCATATGAATTATTGTCTCAAAGCTATGTCAGATAAAGAAGTCACTATTTTCTTGACTACACCTGGACTTCAACTAAAAGATGAGAAATAAGTTTTTCATTTTCTGTCTTCTTGAGCATTGACTCTAGCTTCCCTGGTGGTTTTACGGGCAGGTTAACTCAACAATTCTCTGACTGCCCTAGAGGAATCAAAAGCTAAATAAGCAGCCACCACCATCGGCCTTGCTCTCCGCCTCTCGATCTGGCGGGGCTTCTCCTCTCCAACTTGATCTATCTGCCTATGTCGTACTCCTGTGGACACAAAGCAAGTCTGGGCACAAATGTTCTGCTATATCTACTTAACTTACTCTCGTAGACTTATAAGTTTATTGCCACAACGTAATAACTCCATCACACTGAAACTTTGCAATGATCTCATCTTTTTTCTTGCTATAAACTATCACTATAAGTTACACTGACATCATTCAATTCATGATCATAGTATAGTGCATACAAATATTAGAGAATGTGAGGATGAGTCAACGAATCTGACTTGGAGTCAGAGACTTTCTGGTAAACAAGACAGCAAGTATGTGGCTAACATTCCACTAATATTGTTAAGTGGATAAATGGAAAGGGGAATGTGGAATATATATATTGTGGGACATCTTCATTCAGCCATACAAAAGGAAGAGATTCCTATTCATGATTGAAACTTGATGATCATTAAATGAAATAAGCTAACCATGCAAGATAAATACCTCATAATTTTTTCATAATAACTTTCGGTTAAGTGAAGTACTTAAAATTGCTAAATTCATAGAAGGAGGTAAAATATTGTTACTGGGGCCAGAGGGACAGAGCATTGGAAAGGTTTTGTTTTAAGAATACAGAGTGTCAATTGTGCTAGATGAGAAAGTCTTAAATATGTATGTTCTGGTAGTAGTTTCAGGACTATATTGTATTGTGTGGTTAAATTTGTAGAATGGATTACCTCATATGCTTTGTCACAGAATGGAAAAATACAATCAAATTGTAGAATGCATTGAGATTTATCACAGCTTAAAGACTTTTACCTTTTTTTTTCCTTTTAATTTAGTGTACATCAAGGACTTTCCATTAGAATCAGCTTTGGATCTTTCATTTCACATTATACAGATATGCTAAACATTTATGAAGGCGTAGGACCCAGCAAAATTTTAAGAGGTAAGTTAAAACAAACATATAGTTGGTTATAACAATGAAAATGAATGTGAAGCCTTGAGAATGGTAACGTTCCTATGTGAATTTTGATTAGAATATTAAGTCAACATTTAAGTCACTAAAATAAAGATGGTTGTCACTGTCAAAAATAGGAAATGGGTGCTGTGTGTGACTTTTTGCAGTAAAACTAATGTTTTTAAAATCATGTGAAATTTCTTTTAAATTAGGTGTCATTCATTGTTTAACTGTTGACCCCATTTATTAAAACCAAATAGCCCTTAAGATTTCACGCTCTTTTTTCATAACACTACATAGAACAGTTCGTCATTAGTGCATAGACAGTGATGGAGCTGAGGAAAGGCAGGGAATAGATTGGTGGTCCACACCGAACCCATGAACTTCATTCCAATTGGCCTAAAGTGCACAGCCTGGTTATCACATAGAATGAAATTAGAGGAGAAATTCCAGAGGAACTTAAATAGAAAACAGAACACGGAATAATCAGCTTTCCTCATAACTGTGGCAAAATAGTCCAGGAAGATCAGTTGTAAGTCTTGATATTAAAAATTAGTAATTTCATCTTTGAATTGTATAAATGATGAAAATGATTCCAATCTAGTTAAAAGGTTTTGATTGATTTATTAATGATAAATATTTAAGCATATCCCAAAGATACATACCTTTAGTGCATATTGTTGTCCTAATATTGTACTGGATAATCTGTGTAAACTCTCTGATTTAATATGAACATGATTGCAACATACATATTATAGAAGAGTGAAGTGAAATAAAGAGGAACATGTTAAGTTCAGAGAGAGAATATTAGAGGCAGAAGTCAACCCAAAACATTCTACCTTTAAATACAGGGGAGTTATGTACTGTGTTCTAGCAGTACAAGAGAAACACTGTAATGAGGATGCCTACAACACATAAGATCATGTGTTCACATTCACTTAAACAAATAGAACATTCAACTGACAATCTGTTTCTGTAGCTTAAAACTGCCGTTCCCTAAAATAAATATTGGCATAACTCAGATGGTTAAATACTATGGCCCAACTGGATATCACCAAATCTAATACATCATAAGTAGATGCTAGCTAGAATCATCTCCGACATTGTGTAAATCAGTTTCAGTCATCTCAATAAATGCCCCCCAATTCATATAAAGTATAATAAAATATATTATATGGATGATAAAAATCTAACTTTCATACAGATAGATGTAAATGTTTTATGTTCCATTACTCTTAAAATACCTAGTTCTTTAAAATGTATTTTTGTGTATTTAGCTTTGTAGTTAAACATTAAGCAAACATTGAGATAATTAGGCATATGAATGTCATAATACAAAAGGAATTATCACAATAATGTTATATGAAGCTAATATTCACAAAGAGAATGAGTTTATGAAAGTCCATTTAAATTATAACAGTCACTTAAAGATTCTACACAAAATGTTTCAAATTAAAAATATAAAATATCAATTTTAACAAGAAAAAAATGAGAAAAGTCTTTTAAAATCAAAACACTCACCCTTAAATAATGACAATGATTTCTCTAATATTTACCCTGTGGATTGAATTATAAAAACATGGGATTTCTTTATTTAAACTTAAACTAACAGGTTTATATTCTTACATTATGATAATATATTGTATGTTCATGGATGCCAGAAGAATTTACAATAACTTTATATTTACTTTTATTGAAAGGCAGCTAATAACTAATTTACAAGCACATGTTTTCAAAACTGCTTTTTATATATTTCTTTGTTTGAGAGATGTTTATTGGATAGTCATCACTGAATTCTAATTCAGAATATAAAGAACCAACACAGTTTTTATTTTATCATATTGGGAAATGTATATATTTCTTATTTAAATCTGAGGAAATTATCTAAAGAAATTATAAGGGAAGAAAATTACCCAGTGTCACAGAAATAGTTGTTATATACTTTATTAAGATAGTCAAAATAGATAAATTCCAGAAGTATTTGTCAGTAATTTTTAGATAATACTTCTAAATAGATTGCTAAGCAGTTAGGTCAAAATCTTGTTCTTTAGGTTCTAGTAATGAAGACATGATCTTAATTCAGTGGTCTTAATAAAGACCCATGTTGAGAATTATAGGGATGGACTGGGAGCAGTGGTCTCTTTTCCACTAGTACCTAAAATAATCAGTAATTTTTGAGGTACAAGGGTGAGTCTAGAGCTTTGGTACCTGCTGGGCAAAGGGCTATGTTTGAAATACATCCTTAGTTTTGTTGTCTTTAGCTTTGGAACATGGTCTCACAAAGTTTCCTATGATGGTTTTATTCACCTTGTGTCACCCGAATGCCTTCAACTTACAGTCCTCCTGCCTTACTCACCCAAGTAGCTGGGTATCTGGGACAATAGTTCCGTTTCACCAGACTTTGCCAGAAATGTTTTGTCTCCTTAAAAACACGTGATAGCAATAGCCTTAGCAAATACAAAATTAAATAAAATGCATGCAAATATATCCAAAATAAAGCAGCTTTGATAAGATTTATGCTTTCATTGACATACTTTTTCTACACTCAAAAGTACCCATTCACTCATTTTTCTGGAAAATGATTATTTGTATGAAAAAGTTTGTTGCTAATTTAAGGAATTGTCTCAGTCCACAACTGACAAAAATCACCTCATCAGACTGCCTAGAAAAATTAAGAGTGCTTTCTTGATTATTTCCATCGCATTTTTACAATAGCAAATAAATTCCACAGTTATTTTCTTATATTAACTAAAATGTCTGGATTTTTCTAATGAGGCATCTAGTTGCTTCTCCATGTCATCAACACATGGCCCCATACTGAATTCACAGTTGGCACTCAAGGCTACATGTTGGGCATCGTTGAAGTCCTCTACATCATAAGCTGATGCTCTAATAATGCCAGCATTTTTCTTTCTAAATAAAAGATAGTAAATGTTTTTTACAACATCTGTTGAAACCTAATCTATGGAATATCTGCTATTTCTCTCTTTGGACTCTTTTTAAACACCTTGCATTTTTATCATGTTTCTCGGCTCTCTTCTTTCCCTAACATTACCCACCACAGTTACTGCTGTTAGAAAACAAGTGATTATTTGATCAATGATAGTTATGCAATCTTATGTAAATTAAAATCCATGCAAGTGTAAATTTAGAAAAAGATATTGCTGAATATTATACTATTGGTTGTAATGTAATATTAGAGAAAACCCAGCTTTTAATATTATAAGGTAAATTCTTTCCATAAATATTTGTATAGTTTAGGAATATTCAACTACTCTGTTTATTTATATTTTATATTTTAATACATGTGCTCAGTCATCAACTATAATGTGCTTCTGATCTGTCCATGTGACAGAGGCACACGAAAAATAAATCATAACCTTTGCTTTTGGGGACTTAAAATTCTAATTGCTGAGGTAAGGAAACAAGATCACCCACGGAGCGTTTGCTAGGTGCTAACCACTGTTCCATGTGGAAATCACATATTTATCCCTTAGACGAAGTTTGCACAGAAAGCAGGTGTGCTACATCAGAGTAGAGGGGGACAAAAAGAAACAGTGTGAGTCGTGGAGTGGGACTAAATTCAACAGTGTCTCCTGAGCCTAGATCTTAACCATTTAGCCCTCTGGTACCCTCTTTGATGCATAGCGTACCATCTGGCACAGTGGTTCTGATTCCATTTGGGGTCAAAAGAGTTTTTCAATATAATTAATGCTTCATGAAATCTCTACACTTTTTCCAGAGATGTCTGTATACCCAAAGCAGATAAATGAGCTTCATGAACTAAAGTCTTGAACTATCTAAACCTAATCCTTAACATTTGCAAATGTAGGATCTAACACACTGTCAAGGATGCTGTTATGTGCCCACCCTCTTTTGATCCCCCCAGAAGCCACTGTGTATAAGAATTTTAATGTACAGGAAATGAACATGGTGGCAGGAATGAGGCAGATAAGCTTAAGGCAAAGCTTCTATAGTATTCATATCTCTTAAGTGATTGCCCGAGATTTTCAATATGAGAATAATGCTGGTTATGAGTTACATACACTGCTAGGTCACCTAGCCAACATAAGTCTTCATGAGCAAAAGCTGAATGAAAGATACATCATGGATGGAACATTAATACATGGCTCAGTGTTTGAGTATGATATTTCCACTGGGTTTTGTTGAAATTGCCATTATAACATGAACTTTTACTAATTTGTACAGAAGTACATATTTTTCAATATTTCATGATGTATCTCTTTAAAAGAAAATGAATAGCAATGATGTGTCCTCCATCTGAAGTTTGACAATTTTCAAAGGCCTGAATTTGATACATACTCCAGATTGCCCATCTAAAATATGTGCTTTTGTGTACCTGAACATTACACATTTAAACATGTGGACTTTCCCCTCCCCAAAACCCAATTCTTATTCTCCTAAATGTGATATTACTACCTTTGATGATGGACATGGTAAGCTATACATTGTTGCAAAACCATTTCATGTAATGATAATTTTATAAATTATATGATTTCAATTAATACTACAAGCATATCAATGCTTGAGAATCAAAAGTGGAAAGATACTCTATAGGTGGCAAAGTTAAGGCAGAACAATAATACAATCAACATCAATTCCATAGAAGCAATTCTTACATTGTCTATTATTGTTTTGAGTTTCAAAAACCATGCACTTTTTACTTCCATGTGATGTCCCTGTGCTAGGTCTCATTACTGTGGTATGGGACACAAAGTTTACCTTTAGCCCTGTAACTTCTCAACTTGTGGCTTTTAGAGGAACATACTTGGTAAAGTAATTCATCTTTTTCCTTTGTGGGTAGAAACAGAATATGCTTATAATCATTTGTCAATATTTTCTTTCACAGCCTCTTTTGTGGAAACTAACCCTGGAACAATTCGAATTTTCTCCAACCTAGTTACTGTCACCTTTTTGATAAAATCTGATAAAACTGATTACGTTGGCTTTAATGGCACCTACGACACCTTTAACATCAATGACCTTAGCAGTAAGTACTTTCTACTGGTCAGTCTTTGACTCTCCAGACGCTCTAGTGTTTTTAACATCAGCAGGACCTAAATTTTTGAATATGTGAGTTCTTTCCTAGCTCTTAACTAATTCTCTCTTTAGATAATAGTTAGAAACAAATAATATATTAAAAGTAGTTTATATTCTTCACAGGAATCAGATGACCAGCTTCAGTAAATCACAAGTCAATCTAACAATTAAATTAATTTTTTTTTATATTCAGTCAACATTACAAGCAAAAGTAGATTAGTATAAACTAATTCTGAAAAAAATTCAACATGAAGTTGATTTGATTAAAGTACTGAATTTAGTTATAAGGGGAGAGAAGCAGATGGGGCACAGTATATGTGGGTAAATAGTGGAATCAATATGGAAAAAAGAAGCAATGTAAGTTTTTTAAAGCCCAATACTGTAAGAAACACAGTAATTTGTCATAGTGAAACAAATATGTATTTTAACTTAAATAAAATAAATACTTTAAAATAAATAAAACTAACCACAGTTAAGATTAACAAAAAAGAATAGCTTGATGCACAGGAAACAAGCAATTAAAAAACTGTATAAATTTGGATTATTTTCCATATAATTCAGGTTTTTTTAAATTCACAGATTATGAGAAAATCAATTGTGCTTTTGATGATGGCTTTTGCTTTTGGATCCAAGATCTCAATGACAATAATGAATGGGAAAGACTTCAGGGGTCACTGTTACCTCCCTTCCCTGGACCAGATTTTGATCACACATTTGGAAATGGTTCAGGTATGATTTACATTTATTCATAAAGCAAAACAAAAAAAACATGCACTGTTACTTCACTTGAATGAAGCTTCATTAGGTGAAAAAAATATGATATTTTTCTGTTATTAAGGAATAATTATATTTGAAAGAAAAATAGTAATCCAATATCTAACTGTAAGTTTTTATAACCTGTATTATTTTACCCCTTCACCCAGATATGGTGATGAAAGCAAAGGTCATTAGAGATAAGAAAATTAACTTGTGACCGTATCTTTGAAATGATTCAATAGTAAGTGGATTTGTGTAAGATAATCGACTTATCTGACCATTAGTCTGTTTTGCTTTAATTTCATTTTTCAATCATTCATTGTGAACACACAGAAACGTAATGTAGTTTTGTGTATTGGTCCATCGCTCATAGTCTGGCTGAACTTGTTCATTGGTTCAAGTTGTATTGTTCTTAAAAACACCTTAGACTTTGTGAGTGTGCAGATCCCAGCAGAACAGATAGAGATTTTCTTCTGGTCGCCATAGAGAAGAGTGAGTTGAGAGCAGAGACTGTAAGGGAAAGCCATGCTGTGAATAGGATGTGAAAGATTCCTGTGAATGAGATGCTAGATTCCATGTAGAAACACTAACATTGAAGACAATATAATTTGACTCAGTAGGAAAGTATGGGGAAAATAGGGGTACGTCATTATTCTGGTATGATACCAGTGAGATACTAGAAGTAACACATGTGTAAAACTAATAAACTCAGGGAATAAAGGTTACAAATTTAGTAAGATGTGTACTGTAAATGTTAAAGGGGAAAAAATCACAATCACGTTAGACATTGTGTGTTTGTATGTGTTTATGTGCGCATGTATATGCATGCAGTGTAATGTGTGCCTGCATGTGTATATGTGTATATGTGTGTATGTAAATGTATGTATGTGTACATGTGTGTATGTGTATATATATTTATGTGTACATGTGTAAATGTGTTTATGTGTGTATATATGTGTGCGTGTCTGTGTATATATGTGTGTGTCTGTATATGTATGTGTGTGTATGTGCATGCATATAGAGAAACAAATCCATTCTTCAAATTGACCTGTCAGTGTCACTGATAAAAACACAATACCAAGAAGCTCACACCAACACTGCCGTACTCAGGGGCTGAGGATTCATCTCACACATCACAGTTTGCACACAATTGTGAGACCTCTGAGTGAGCACTTCTTTTCATCAAACACTGCGTGATGACTTACTGCTTCCCTTTGCCATGTCTTTCCTTCCAGGGATGAGAACCTAGTCGTTTTTATTTTGATCTAAACAACATTTTGAATGTAAGAATAAATGTCTACACCTCTGACTCAATTATTTCTGAACAATTTATCCAATGAAAAAAATTATAGCACTAAAAGTCTAAGCACATGTACACTGTATAAAGGAAACTTTTTATAACCTGAAGAGCAAAGGATTGACTTAATGTGAATGGTGACTGATATGTTGTTAATGGGCATTGAAAAATGTAAATTTTTTTAAAGATAGAAGCCTATTTAACTCTGGTTCTTTGAACAGAAACATCCCAGTAATAGAAAAAAAATGCTTATTTCCCTCTTTTAATTAGATTAAAGATTTTATTAGCATGACTATATTTAATGTAATTGCACACAAGTCCCCAAAAACACCCTTTTATTTTTTTCTTTTATTCATTTTTTGAGCCCCTAAGCCATATGTAAGATACTCATAATACATCAGTGGATTAAAAATAAAAACATATTTTCTGGTTTTATAGATCATGTATTCTATGAAAATTTTTTTATAAATAAGCAGTTTACATGAAGAGTAATTTTAGTATATTAAATGTGTGGGAAGAACTTGGGAAAATATAAAGCTTTGAAAGCAGAAATGAGAAAGAAAGTACTAATTAATATAAGGCGACCACTTTAGATGTCATTGAAGAAGTGACATGAATCAAACTTCTAAAGGATCACAAGAGCCAGCCACACCTGTGCTAGACAGAGGGAACAAAGAGAGCTGGGAGAACAGAAGAGAATGTTGACCTCTTTGAGGAAAAGCCATTGTGCCCACCAGGCTGGGATGCAGTAGAAAGGACAGTGAGGAGTATCTGACCTTGGCTCATCTAGGGTGCTCGGTAGATGTTGAGGATAAGGAGGAACTGCTTTAGGTCCAGCACAGAGAATTGTTAGGGCACATGCTAACCAACAGGACCAGCACACTTTCAAGACAATGAGACACCAGTGCCAGGCTGCCCACTGACCCAGAGAAGGGGTCACTGGACCAGAATCAGAGAGCAGATGTAGTGAGAAGTTACATTCTGATAGTAATTTAAAAGGAATAATAGTTGTAATGAGTTACTATTAGGTACTAATAACTAAAGAGCTACCGATTGAAAATCAAACATTATATAACATTATAGACATATGCATGCAAATGTGCTCTGCACATATGACTGCTTCCAAAAGACCAATGATATTTAATATTGAAAATGATGACATATCAGTGATCCTAGATAATTAGCCTGGAATAAATTGTTTCCAAGAGCCTGATCCGACATGGTTAAACTACTAACTCACCCAATGAAGACTAATGCTTTGTAGTTGAAGTTTTCTCCAGTCTTGACCAGCCCCATGGACCCCACAGCTGCTTATAAAGTAATCACTCAGAAGCTTATATTAATTATAACTGCATGGTAATTAGCTTAGGCCTACCACTGACTAGCTCTTCCATTTAAACTAAGCCTATTTCTGTTAATCTATATGTTGCCACGTGTTCTGTGGCTTTACCTGTGTGCCATTACATGCTGCTCCCTGGACAGCGAGTTGGTGTCTACTGACTCAGTCTTCCACTTCCCAGAATTCTCCTTCTCTGTTTATCCCACCTATAATTCCTGCCTGCCTACTGGCCAATCAGCGTTTTATTCATCAACCAATCAGAGAAACACATTCACGGCATACAGAAAGACCATCCCACAGCACGTCCCCTTTTCTGTCTAATCAAAAAGGAAGGGTTTAACTTTAACATAGTAAAATTACATGCCTTTAGTTTAATAATCACTTTAGCCCTATAAAGACATCCTGAAATACCAAAAGAACAGGGTCACTTTTAATTTCCTCTAGTGTTAAAAAAAAAATCCAATAAATGTCTGTACCACACTTCAACAACAGGAGTTAGATAAAAGTTAAGAAAATCACTAGTACCTATTGACTATGACAGATGTGTTTTTTGATGTCGAAATTATCCTTTATCTACTTTTGTGTCATCATAATAGATATGAAAATAATTTCATTGCTATTTAAAAGAGTCTAAGTACATTACAGGAGGGGAAAAATGATTTCAGCTTGCCAGCAGAGTAAATGACTGAAGAGATGAGATGAAGCTGGGCAAAGGGACGCAGGATGGGATTTTAAATAGTTGGGAGGGAAATGGAGTCTCAGGAGAAAGGTATGTAGCAGGAGTTATGAAAATTAGACAAGATCAAGCAGGTCAGAGCACACCAGTGGCAGTAAGTAATGAGGACGACGCCAGGGCTTAATAGGTCTCTCTGACTCTCATAGCTGTGATTTCATAATCTACCAGTCATTCACCTCCAGGGTTATTTCTCTTCCAACTGGCTTTTTTTTTTTTTTAATGTGTCAGAACATTGTGCCTCTGAAATGCAAGAGAATTAAACCTCTCCTGCAGTTCTTCTTATCTATGCAGGGTTCTTTTGTTCCTAGCCTTCACTTTAAATGACAGGAGAGCCCGAATGGAACAGATAAACTTTGAATTAGCATCACTTTAGGGAAGAACATCTAAACCCTTGCTCAACTTTTTCCAGATCTTCTAAAGAACTCACTCTTGGGGGAGCCACATCTCCTCAATCTTTGCCCTGTCAGCTCTCAGGATTTCTTTGTACCTCTGAAAAGTGAAGGGAATTGGGAGCTGGTGGCCTTGATGCAGGGCAGTGCTTTGCCATGCTCAGAGGGGGGCCTATTTGTTCTGAACATTTGGGGCAAATGAGGTTAGTAGCATAGAAAAGACTTTGCAAATGTAGGTGTCAGAAAGGGCTAGCTGGCATCAGGTTCTTTTTCTCCTCTTTTCAACCCAATCCCGATTGTTTTCAAAGATTTGAAGCATTGAATAGAATGGTAGTCATTAAAATTAAGAAAACCTGATGTCTTCGCTAGGGTGAAATTTTATTGCCCCCTCCTTCTCCATTTAGGGAACCACAATAATGGGGGACAGACCACCAAAGTCTATTAAACCAGCAGCAAACTTCCAGAAAAATTAAAAATTAAAAAAAAAAAAACACTGTGGAGCACAAAAAGCTTTTATATATATCTGCATTTCAACTTGGTAAATAAATATACTTTCTTAGTGTAATTTATATCCTTTGAAAGTAGCATTATTCTCTTTAGTCTTATCTTTCTTGTTATATTAAATTTTAGAAAATAGTACTACTTTGTCATATTTAAAGAAACTGAATTTAAACCAATCTTTTTATTAAAACTCTGAGTAATATTTTCCTAGTATATTCCACTGTCTTATACCCACACTAAGACTCACGAAGCCACTTACACCAACCTGGTTTCTTCTTGAAAGAGACCTCCAGTTTTCCAGAAAGCACAGTTATCTCCCCGGACTCTGCTGTCTACATCAGCGTCAATGCATGCCTAGGATTTACAGCTTTAATTGGGGTGTTAACTGGAGAGATTTTGAATTCGGTTCATGGGGAAAGAAACAGAAAAGGTGACAGTAGGAATTTGTAAGAAAAGTTTAATGACTAGAGAAAAATGTTATTGTATGCTTGAATTAGCCAAGTTTATTCAACTTTCCGGCTTTAAACTTACTTTAAGGTTAATTTCAAGAAATCTAGAATGCATTTCAAGAAAATTAAAGAACTAAAAAAAATCATTTAACTATAGAAATCCTATGTGGTTATGTAAAAAATATCTGATGAGTCATTCCTTCTTTGTAGGACTCTAATAAATGTGAAAGCAAGCCAAATTGATATAAGAATGTATTAAACAGCATTTACCTAACCCAAACAGAAAACACAAAAATGAACAAGATACTACTCATTTCCCCCAAATTCTTCAATAAGTACATACTGCAGGCCTAGGGAACTAGCTTAATGGGTAAAGTGTTCACCAGGCAAAAATAGGGTCCTGAACTAGATTTCCCAGCACCTGTAAAAAACCTAGGTAGACAACAAGCACTTGAAATGCCATAACATGGCTGGACTGTATGGGAAGAAATTAGAGGGTCCCTGGGGCTACCTGGTCAGCCAGAACAGTCATATCACCAATCCTCAGGCCAATGAAAGACAGGTATAAAAAAAAAAAAAAAAAAACTGGAAAAGCTCCAAAAGCAGGACACCAAGGTCATCTCTTGGCCTACATAAAGCATATATGCACATGTACAGACACACACACACACATACACACACACACACACACACACATACATATATATATATATATATATATATATATATATATATATGAACACTCACACACACAAATGTGTACGATACCTTTAATAAATGTAAAATAAAATAAAATTGACATATTCTATGCATGATAAAAGAGATTAAGCAGCATAGCATATGAAATGACATCAGAGAAATAAAATGTGTTTCTGAAACTTCAAACGGAGTGGTCACTTGTGTAGCTAGAGTTTTTCTCTCCGGGTCCCTCCAAGCCCCAGCAGTCCCATAGCCCAGTTATAAAATAAGCATACAGATGCTTATATTATTTAAACTACTCGGCCATTAGCTCAGGCCTACCATTGTCTAGCTCTTACACTTATACTCAGTACATTTCTGTTAATCTATATGTCGCCACATGTTCCATGGCATTACCTGCTGCCTCTACATGATGCTCCCTGGATGGCAGGCTGGCATCTCCTCCTCTCTGCCTTCCTGTTCTCTCAATTCTCCTCTCTGCTTGTCCCGCCTATACTATCTGCCTGGCTACTGGCCAATCAGTGTTTTATTTATCAATCAATCATCCACAGCACACTTGTATCAAAGAGGCTTTTTTAAAGAACTGAGTTAAATTTTCTCCAATAAAAGTATAGTATTTTAAGAAGGAAAAATTAAAAGAAGAATACGGTCAGAAAATAACACAGCATCTAAAGTGTCCTTGAATTTCTATGGATTTGGATATACACAGAGAATCAAAACTTAAAGAAGTGTTTTACCTATAATAGATAACTTATTATCAGTAGGTCTAGAAGATATGGCTGCCATAGTAAAAAGGCCTCAACAGAGTGACTCTGTATCTGTTGTAGAGATAGATGATCTTGAATGAAGAAGTGACCAATCAGATACATCTCAGGGAGCACTCCTAAGCATTGCTGTGGTTAGTGCAGAATTCCTGATTTATAGCTCATCTTAGAGGAAGGCACATTTGGAAATAAACACTACCAGCAGTGTACTGATTAGTTTATATGTTGCTGTGATAAAACACTGATCAAGAACAACTTAAAAGGGAAAGGGGTTTATTGGGTTTGCAGCTTACAGTTCATCATCAAAGGAAGCCAAGACAGGAACTCATGGCAGAAACTTGGAGGCAGGAACTGAAGCAGAAACCACAGAGGAATGTAAGCTTACTAGCCTGCTTCCTCTGGGTTTCTCAGCTACTTTTCATATACCACCAGACTCACCTGCCCAGGATTAGAACCACCGACGGAAGGCTGGGCCCTTCTAGATCAATTAGTAGTTGAGAAAATAATCCAATGTGCCCATAGGCCAAACTGATAGAGGCAAATCCTCAACTGAGCTTCTCTCCTTCCAGGTAGCTCTGTGTCAAGCTCACAAAACTTAACCAGCACAAATGGTGTCCTGCTATGGATATTGCTGTGAATGTGTTGCTCTGATTGGTTAATAAATAAAGTGCTGATTGGCCAGTAGCCAGGCAGGAAGTATAGGTGGGACAAGCAGAGAAGAGAATGCTGGGAAGAGGAAGGCTGAGTCAGGCGTCCCAGCAAGACACAGAGAAAGCAAGATGTAAAGATACCAGTAAGCCATGAGCCACGTGACAAGGTATAGACATATAGAAATGGGTTAATTGAAGATGGAAGATATAGCTAGCAAGAAGCCTGAGCTGGTAGGCCATCAAGTTTTAATTAATGTAAGTTTCTGGGTGATTATTTTTTAAGTGGCTATGGGGTCCTTGGTGCTGGGAGAGCACAGGAAAACCATCAGCCACAGTGTCCTGACTTAGTGTCATCATCCCTAGTGACATCATTTCTTCCTACACCTGATGATATACTCCAGGAAAAAATATTGTCTGTGTGGTTTCTTACTCTGAGTATAACAACTAAGTGGATTGCTAATTTAGAGCTCACCACCTGAAGGTACAAAGTTAGGTTTATAGTATATTCAAATTAGTGAAGGCAGAAGATATGGTCAATTTTGAGAAAACTCAAAAAGAGAAATGATAGTAACATTGGGACTAAAAAATGTACCTCTCCCAGAGACAAAAGTTAGAAAACTGGTGTGCATAAAACATTAACCCTCTATATTAGGAAATCTTCTAGGTTAGAAAAAATTCTGAACAAGTTAAAATGAAATATATTCTCTTTGAGTATTCCTATTGCATCCTGTATGCATTAAATAAGTCAAGTGAGCAATATCAAAATGCCATAGATTAAATTAAAGAGTAATTGGGTGAGTAGACTAAATTAATGTAAGTTGCACACTCTACTCTCATAATTTTATAGAAAATTTATTTTACCTTTTGCTGATTAATTTAGCTGACTTAGATAATAACTTAGTATATATATGAAACCATCTCTATAGCTCATGATGTTTACTACAATAGTTTATTTTGGAAAATATAAAAGGTACTATAGTTTTCATAATTAGTGTTATTTTATGTGGACTTGATGGAGGTAGATTCAGAGACTCATGACCAAATGTTGGACAGCACTAGGGGAGTCCTACTGAGGAGAGGAGGAATTGTAAGAAATGAGGGTTCAGGAACATTGCAGGAAAATCCACAAAAACTACTAGCCTGGATTCAGAGTCTGAACCAACAACCAGGGAGCCTGCATGGGACCAACCAAGGTCCTCTGCATATAGGTGACAGTTGTGTAGTTTGGTCTATATGTGGGACTCCTGGCAATGGGAGCAGGAGCCGTCCCTAGTGATTTGACTGGCTCTTGGGAACCTATTTCTCATGCTGGATTATCTTACCCAACCTGAATACAGGGAGAGGTGCTCAGTCCTATGGTCACTTGATATACCATGCTTTGCTGAAGCCCATAGGAGGCCCGCCACTTTCTAAGTAATTTCAGAGGAGGGATGGATTGAGGGGGGCAGAAAAGAGGAGGGTGTAGAGAATGGGAGAAGAGGAGGGAGGGGAAGCTGTGGTCGGGATGTAAAATAAATACATGAATTAATAAAAATCAGATCTAAATATAGTACCACTAAATGAGTGAATAATAGACTTAATGCATTTCATATTATAAATAATAGACTGGCTATGATGGGCGAACATGGCTGAAAAGAAATACCAACATGATGTGTGCTTCTATTACACAATCAACTCCTAACTTGAAAATTTCAGCGCAGTTGGACCACTTTCATACTTACTGCTTTCTTATCATGCCCTAAGTAACTAAAAGCTAGATGAATCCAAAATGAATTTGTTTGTGGGCTCTTAGAGAACAGATGCTGGTACTTGTGCTATGAATCTGAAGCTGATCGTTTATATAGTTTTGTATATGTGAGCACAGACATAGCTAAAATATTCATGAAATATTACAACTTATATAAAATGTGAGTAATCTGTTACTACTATAAACTGTTAAACACATTTATTTTATCTTGTATTTTGTAATATAAATCACTGTATCTGTATATATTATATTTATAAGGCATTTAGCATGATTACACCTTGATAGAACACTCATTTATTCTGAGTAATTTTTGCCTCATTGGTCTAAATATGTGTTTATAAGCAGTTCTGCTTGTATTTCTTTTCTTCGCATCTTATTCTTACTCTGCATATTACAAATGAATGATATTGCATTTTATATGCAACATTGCCTATATTTTTCTGTTGAACGGCACAGGAGAAAAGATGTTGATATCAAGCAAGTACATCTGAGCATTTCATAAAAAATGCATGGCAATCAAATTCTATTAGTCCAATATTTCATTTGCTTTGTGGCACAGTTTGCTGAATGATTCCTGCTTCTGTCTTAATACATGAGTTTCAAACTAAGAATGAAGTAAATCCCCCTAAGAGAATGTTCAAGATAGTCTTACCTAACCTTACTTCACACACTTGGAATGACTCAAATCATTGGCTTGAATAATGAATTCTAGACCAGAAAGCACTTATGCTGTATCTTGTGCTATTTCAAAAGCTTTTATATGGATTAGCATGCTGCCTGCTCCATGGTGATCTGATTAGTTATCATTCAGAGAAATACAGAAGTACAAAACCCTTATAAAATCAGACACCTTCTTATGTAAAGATATGCAGTGTAGTCAATGGGATATAAAACCAGTGTTCTTTGGTACGTTTAGACTTGTCATCAAATGTATGCTCAAATAATTGTATATCCCACGAGTTAACAATCAGAATATCTAAATAGAATCAGCCATGTGCTGATTACCTGTCAAGCCATGAGTTTATCAAGATGTGTAGAAAATTAGAATTAAAGTGAGAAGTCCAAGGTTGAGTGATTTTCCTAAACAATTTATTACGGCAGAGTCAACCATTCTGGACTCAAGTCTGGTACCTCATCCAATGTGCAAAAACACATGTCCCAATGCTTTATCTTAAATGTTTATCTCTTTTAAGCAAGTCAAAGTTCTTAGTTGTCTTTACAGGATTTTACATTGCTACACCAGCTGAACAAGGATGGAGAAATGAAAGAGTGGGACTTCTAAGTCTCTCTTTAGAGCTCACTGCGGAGCCTGTCTGCCTTCATTTCTGGTATGTTTTCAGTCAGATCCTTCACTTACGGTTGGGCATACTGAAACGCTATCTTCGTACATGTCTAGCATTGCTTTTTGTTAGGGAACCAGCCTCAGATTTCACTAAGATAGCTAAAATTTTAGAGAATGCATTATTGGTTTTTTTTTTTTTTCAATTAATAGAACAGCAAAGTGTTGGTAGACCCTCCGGACCCTCTTCCCCAAAAATCACCCAAAGAAAACAAAAATATTTTAAATACAAGAAAATACAGAGAAAGAACTAATATGAATTTATTCAGTGTGTTAGGAAACTAAACATCTGTGCTTATTTCCAAACCAGGTATTATATGTGTTGTGAAAATGTCTACAACTTAAGCATTCATATCAGCAGTGATGAAACCACAGACAAGATAGTTTTTCAAAGGAAAGGAAATTATGGGAAGAATTGGAATTATGGTCAAGTTACATTAAATGAAACAGTGGAATTTAAGGTTTGCAATAATATTTTGTAATTTCTGTTTGTATTTTTTGTGATGTGTGAGTATACTTTACAATGAATGATATGGTAAAGTATTTTCTAGACAAAACCTAGTAATTTTCTCTTCTTTTCTAATCTACCTTACTCTTTCTGTTAGGACATTTGTTCACTGATTTACTAAATAACACATTTGAGGAATCATTTGTGATATAACATAGTGTTTGTGATAGTCCACAAAATCCACAGAGAAGAAGGCAACTCCAACTCCCTTCATCAATACTTTCTCCTATTCTTCTGACTTACCTTGTTCAGTTTTACACATTCTAGATAATTATCACTACATAGTTGGACATCCATGCCCATCAATATCCACCAGCTGAACCCATTCTGACTTAATCTCCATTGATTTCCTTTGGAAAGAAATTTTATGAGCCGTATCATTGGGAAGTCTCTGATCATTTATTCTGAATTAAGTTGAATTAATTTTTCCAGATTAAGAACTTAATGTCTTCATTTCCTAAGGGTTGTAGCTATTAAAATATAGGATAATGTGCCCTATTAGTTTGACCAATTAACAACATTTTAATTGAGTAATTTGAAACAAGTTAGTATCACTTTTAGAAGATGTATATTTGAACAGACAATGTCATCACCAGAGGCATAGATTGTCCCCTATGACATAGAGTATGGCAGCCATAATCAGTGACCCTCATCTGCAGTCTTCCTGTTACCCTTTCCTTTACTTTTTCTTATTCTATTCTTCATTGTGAAGTTTTCTTCTTTAATTTTGTTTTTTCTCTGATAAGTCAAATAAAAAATGGAATGTGTAGCTAAAGTTTTCTCCAGTCCTGCCTGGCGCACAGTCAGGACAAATCTCTCTTGCCTGCCAGTCCTGCAGCCACTCAGACCCAACTGAGGAAACACACAGAGACTTATATTGCTTATAAACTGTAGGGCCATGGCAGGCTTCTTGTTATCTACTTCTTCTATCTTAAATTAACCCATTTCTATTCATCTATACTTTGCCACGTGGCTTGTGGCTTACCGGTACTTTATACCCTGCTCCTCATCTTGGTGGCTGGCAGCGTCTCTCTGCCTCAGCCTTCTACTTCCCTGAATTCTCCTCTCTCCTTGTCCCACCTATACTTCCTGCCTGGCTACTGGCCAATCAGTGTTTTATTTATTAACCAATCAGAGCAACACATTTAACATACAGAACATCCCACAGCACTTCCTCTTTTCTTTTTTATCAAAAAGGAAGGTTTTAACTTTCATATAGTAAAATTACATATAACAAAACACTTAACAAGCAAGAATTACAGTTACACTATCTAGTCTATTTATAATATCTAGTCTATATATATTTGGCAAAATTAAAGAAGATATCCTATCTATCCTATATTTGTGAGTCTAAGGTTTCATATCTAACTTATCTTTTATCATAACTAAGGAAAATTATAACTATCTTGTCTTCAACTACATCAAAGACCACAGGAGAATATAATATTACCTGAGAAATGGGAGAAATGATGCAAGCAACTTTCAAGAGTCTTGCAGGGTAGACAGAGACAGCTGGCAGCCTAGACAGTCATCCAAAGTTTCTCTGTAAAGTTAGGGCATCTGTCTATACTTCCTGCCTGGCTACTGGCCAATCAGTGTTTTATTTATTAACCAATCAGAGCAACACATTTTACATACAGAACATCCCACAGCAGGAAATGTCAAAAAGAAAAAAAACAGATGAATAAAATGAGGAAATCAGTGTTTCTGCAGGCAGTTCTGACCATTGAGGTTCTTTTCTAAACTAATAATGTTCCAGTATTTTTGAACTTAGCTCTACATGCAGAAATATACTGCCACATCTCACATGCACAGTGATGACCGTTTATTCATGGTTTAACTTGAATGGTTTAGTTAATTGCAATCCTAAAGCACTGAATGTAAACTTTGAAATAAATAATTACCATCACACTCATTTTATTATAGTGTATTGTTATAATTATGTTGTGTGACACTAGTTCTGGGAATATAGAAACTGACATCTACTCACCCTGGATAGAGAAGCAATAACAGGCCAAAGTAAGGATACCAACAAAGTCCAACTTGATGAACCAGTGAGATTTTTTTTTGGATTATTTACAGGAGTGTAGAGATGGATTACTTAGACATGCCTCAAAGACGGCTGCGTTACCACAGCGTAGATGATGGGTCACAAAAGCTGGAAACTTGAAATTAATTCTGCAGACTGGAGAGTGCCTTTTCCAGTCAGCTCAGCTGATAGGAGCCTATCAAGGTAGCTCAGCATGTCTGACAGTGTCTCTCAACAGTTCTTACAACTTATAAATTCTTAGGGAGGGCAGACCTCCCAAACCTCATCAGTTTGAGGAAATTCTTGAGATCATTTGAGTGGTCTGCTTCCTGCGTTTGACAGAATCTCCCTGCAGGATGGACTGTCTTTCCTTCCTTTAGAATATCCTGACTTTTAAGGAGTTTCCTTGTAAGATGGAGGAAATTGATACACAGCAAACTGTTCTGTTACATTATGTTACTATTGTTGATCCATATTGTACCGAATTTATAAATTATTCTTCTTCATAGGTAAGATAGCATAGGACATACCATGGTCAGTATGAGGTTCAATGTTATTTGGAATTTCCGTCATACAGACTGGGCAGGGTATCATTCTCTGTGGGAGAATACTAACTTACTTTTTGGTTATGCCATTATACTGGGAAGTTGTGGGCAACTTGCTGTTATCTCTTTAAAATTTTATTTTCTTCTCTGGGAAAGGAAGAAATTCACATTTACTTAGAATAGTGTCTTGTATGAGATCTATAGAATTAATGGACAAATTAGTAAATTGAGGAATATATAATATGTTGAAAAATGAAGTAAGATAATATATATCATGTGCCTAGTACAGCAAGTACCACGCAGCAAGTATTATGTTTATGTCATTCTTATCCTACTGTAGATAGGTCCAAAGAAGTATAGTTGAAAACAGCCACTGTGTCTGAGAACTTGCTGTGGTATCTCTGACCCCAGGAGCTGTGACCAAGACTGTTTGTGGGTCTTGTGATCAGCACCTTCATAGGAATGCCATCTCAGAACCCTAAATGAACTATGGCCAGTACTAGATTATTCTGAATGCTCATATTATGTCAGTCATTTCATCTTGTCCCTTTTTTTTCTATTTAAATGATCTAATTAGAGTATCTTCTCTTCAGCCTGGTATGTACTATGAAGGAAAACAGATATTTTGATTTTTTGTTAAAAATTTTTTTATTCATTTTACATACTAACCACAGCTCTCCCTCTCTTCCTGCCTCCCACCCCCAGCCTTAACCCCCATGTCATTCCCCATTCCCTCTTCTGACAAGGTAAGGCCTCACATGGGGCGTCAGCAGAGCCTGGTACATTCAGTTGAGGCAGATCCAAGCCCCTCCTTTTGCATCAAAGCTGTGAAAGGTGTCCCACCATAGGTAGTAGGCTTCAAAAAGCTGGCTAATGCACCAGGGATAGATCCTGATCCCACCGCCAGGGGACCCTTTAAGTAGATCAAGCTACACAACTGTCTTGCTTATGCAAAGGGCCTAGATTAGACCCTCTGTATAAGTGATATTCAGATTTTTAATATAATTCAGAGGAGGTTTCTCTGCTTCCAAATTATGTTTAGATTTCACTAAGTAAAATAGAGTATGATAAAATCAGCAGAGAGAGAGATAAATCATCAGACTATAACTCAGAAGGAAGACATACATGGATATTTTGCTAAGATTTATGCATAATACAAAGATTGAGATCCTCAAAAGAACTTATCCAGAATGATTTATCAATATTTCAATGTGGGGTATTTTATTATGCATTGTGTAATTGGCAATACTGATTCTCCAGAGTTATTAAGTAAAACCAAGTCAGAAATTATTAGAGTGAACTAATATTATATGCCTCTCTGAATTTCAGGTTGTGTTCAATGCTTTTAGAAACCCAGGTTTGAGTTCAATAGCCTTGGATGACATAAGCCTAACAAATGGAATTTGTAGTGAGAGTCCTTATCCAGAACCAACTTTGGTTCCCACCCCTCCACCAGAGCTTCCTAGTAAGTGACCCCGTATGTGTACTTCAAAATCATGACTATGTCTTGTTTTGGCTTATTTTTATTATATCAGCCTTATAGTATTTCAATGGAAAAATCAAAGCAAAATTAATTAGATAAAGACCATAAGAAAAATGATACCTAGCCAATACAATGAACACACAGAGTCATTTATTATTTGGTTGCTGATCATATTTAAAATACTTTTTAAATAATTTTCATTCTTGAATTTAATTACAGTACTAATTTTTATTTCATTCACATTAAAATACAAACTCCAATGTCACACTGATAGTGATGAATGGGTTGCTACTGTCTTTGGGGAAGAGTTGCTGATGTTCTCATTGCCTTCTTACAGAAAAAAAAAATTGAAAATTACAATAGCTCAGTTAAGACTGAAACAGCCTGTCTTAGTTAGGGTTTCTATTGCTGTGAAGAGACACCATGACCACAGCAACTCTTACAAAGAAAAATGTTTAATTGTGATGGAGGCTTACAGTTTCAGAGGCTTAGTCCATTATCATCATGGCAGGGAGCATGGCAGCATGCAAGTAGATGTAGTGGTGGAGAATTCTACATCTTTCAGGCAACAGGAAGTGAACTGAGACACTGGTTGGTATCTTGAGCATATATGAGACCTCAAAGCTCACCTCCACAGTGACACACTTCCTCAACAAGGCCATACCTACTCCAACAAAGCCATATTTCCTAATAGTGCCACTCCCTCTGGTGACCATTTTCTTTCAAACCATCACACATTCCAACTCTATTTTAGAATAATTTGATAGCAAATATTAACTCAAACTTTTGCAAGACTAATGACTGGAAAATGTTTATATCCTGAAATGATACTTTGGTAAGGCTTTGCAATACCCTCTCTGGGGAGCTGCTTAACTGAGCAATAACTGAGATTTCCAATCTTACCATACTTTTAACTCAAAAGAACAAAATGGATCTTATGCCTATTTTTCTTAGGTCAAATTGGAAAGCTTAAATTTCAAAGAAACCTTATTACCATTCATCTTATCCATGTCTGAAGGAACACATCCTATATTATAAGACCATTCATCTTATTCATATCTGAAGGAACACATCCTATATTACAAGACCATTCATCTTATCCATGTCTGAAGTAACACATCCTATATTACAAGACCATGTGATTTGACAGACATCAAAGAGGAGAGAACTGACTCCCATATGTATTTGGTTTTTTATTTGTTTACTTGTTTTGGTTTTGTTTTCATTTTAAGCAGAGTTTTTAAAGCTAAGTGGCTTTAACAAACCCAAAGTCCTGTAGAAAAATGATTGGTATTTGACATGTTTAAACAAATGAGCTGCCACCAAATAAAGATGTAGTTCATACAAGCCTCATGCTGCCACATTGAATATTCAATATATCCTACTGAAAGGCTAGTTTTCACTCTCCTTGAATATTGAAAATTTTAGAAGTTTCCTGAATTATGCAATATTCCAAAAATTCATTTTAGTCATAGATAGATATCCACTCTACAAATGACACTGCCAAAGAAATCTAAGAAGTATCAGTATAGGTGATTTGTGAAAATTTTAACATGATAGAAGAACAAATATTTTAAACAGTGTACTATTTGTGACTTGTATGTGTGAAAGGATGAGGTAGAAAAGATTTAACTAAGGAAATGTATGGATAAAAGTGGCATTCAGAAATCTGAGAGAGAGGGGTAAAGAACCCAGATAGATAATATTGCTAAAAATTCTGACAAAAACTGAGGTTTTATATTTTTTTCAGTGTTTGGGATGTTCTACAAGGCTCTGATAGATTGAGCAGATACACAAGTGTGCTTCTCAATGTTTATCAGTTGAGCCCAACTGTAATTCACTGTATCTGTCTGGTTTCTAGTATCACAATAATCAAAAACCCATAAATATTATTAGATGCATTGAGAATTCCTTTTGGTATCCCGATGTTTTGTCGTGTTCCTCTTTTGGTTATTGGAACTAAATTTTTGGGTTAATACCAATTCGAATGCAATAATTTGCTGCTTGGTGGCAGCAGACCTATCACATTCTGTGTGGACCCTCTCTATATATATAGTATATGACATTTTTATGCAAAATTATATGTTCAGATTTCTTAAAATAACTACTTGTTTGATGAGTATTGCTAAGTTTACATAGTAAAATCTCAGACGCTTCATATTTAAGACATGAGACAAATCATATTACTTAAATTATAAAATCTGAGATAACTTTTTATATTATCACACATAAATTAAATGATTACAACATCATTGTATCTATTCCAGTCAGTAAAAAAAATCATATTATTTCAATGTACAGAAACTTGGCATCCATGCATATTTTAGCATTGGGGAAATTGTACAGTTAGGATAACCCATCTGATTTTAAGATATAAATTTGGACTTTGCCCAGAATGTGTTTGTTCCACTTTCCAAGTGGTTCACTTTGAGCCAATGTTTAGCACAGCGAAAATGTTAATTGCCATCCAACTCATTCTGAACAATTTCTTTCTAATGCCTTTTGCAGATGGGTCAATGGAAGTCCTATTTGTGTAGAGCTATTCTGATTCCAGATCACTGATTTGTTTAAGCAAAAATAAAAGGAAACCATGGTTGACTGGCTAAAACCTTTCTTTCAGTCTTTACAGAGCAGTTAAATAAGAACATCTCAGACAAGGAGGTGAATACTAAAACTCTGTGCCCACTCCGTTCCTGAGATTATTGTTAGGTCTAGTTTTATGGACATTCACAACTGCAGGGATTCCTCTACCGTGTGCCTTTAGTCTCTGCTCCCTCAGCTCCAGGATGGTGCCTGTGATGTCAGCGCAATTAATTTCAATATGGGTACTCGACTTGCAGAAGTTTATAAACGCTAATATTCTGTTATACAAACATCATACTAATTTAAAAAACAATTTTGAAGCTCTGTGAATAAAGTACAGAAAGTCTAGACAAAAAGAAATATGCACACCAGTCTCTGACTGATTTCTGCGGTTCCCAACTAATTAGGAAAAAAATAGTTTTAGCCATTTTAATGTTCACTAGTTCTAAGATTTTTTTCTCTATTATGTCCTGATTTAAGCCATCTTTCATTTCTTAACACACAGTAAGAGTTAATTTGAAAAACATTACTAAGCAACTTGACAAGATCTCCATGTGGAAACCAATCTGCACTCAGGCTGTCTCAGCCTTTCTTTGCAGACCATAATTCTTTGGTGTTTGTTCAACTTAATATTCAGCTCCTAGTACACACAGGTATTAATTGCATTCATAGACTCCTTCATCAAAGAACTTTTACCTGTTATGTTTTGCCTTCATAGCTTTACCTTGACAACAACTAGCCTCATTTAGTGTTATCATCAGATAGATTTATTTTAAGAACAAATAAAATTTAATGTTCAAGAATAAACATTTAAACCAATTAGTCATAAGTTTGGTAAAAACATTCACATTATCAATAGTTAATAATTATGTACTAAAACTATTAATTTTTAAAGATTGGACCCCAAATTCTCATGGGAAATTTAATTTTAGATTATAACCCAAACTTATTAACATGTTTCATATAATATTAAAAGACTTATTGTGTATTACTAAAATAATAGATACTAATTGAGGACATTAAAAATTACTTTCACATAAATTCAATGTGATTTATTATTTCTCGTTACATCTACTATTTCCCCTTATATGGGTACCAATCAGGAGAGTGTGGGTAAATGAAATTATGTCTTCATTTCTTTTTTCTTCCGCGTGTTTAATTCAAACTCTCACTATAAGAGAGTTGGGCTCGCCTCTTGCTTGCCTCCTGGATACCCCTCCATATGGACACATACGGCAGACGTGTTAGCCTTAAGTAGAGGTTACCAACAGAATCCATCTTTGAAAACTGCCTTGGAGAACGCTGCACAAACACATCGTGCGTGTGGTGGAAATTTCTATAACATGAGCGGAGATTAATGAAAGCGCAAACATTTGAAAGCACAGCACCTAGAATATTAAAAGTGAGAATCCAATCCTGTTCATGGACAGGCCCTCGAGGGCAGTCAGGCGGCTTTACTCCCATTGCGCGTGCTGCTGTTGATCACCTGATAGCACAGGATGACTGCAGTTTTTAGAGTCATGCCTCATCACCTGTGGCTCTCCTAAAAATCATGTGCTCCACCCACTCTGGCAACGCCGCCATTAAAGTAAGTTGTACTGCAACAGCCACAGTGGCACGAGGCGATTTGCTAATTTCTTACAGTCATTGACACGGAGGCAGCCACGGAAGCATCTTCCATACAAAGATCAAAGGAGTATTTCTGGTCAGTGATTGGACGTGAAATTATAGTTCGAATATCTTTCAAAAAAGGGCATCGTAAGTGCATTAAGGGAGCGACCTGCCTGACATTTCTGTTTGCAGAATAAATGCTGAGTAAACTATCTGCCTGATTAGGCTTAACAGTGACAGCTGACATCACTTTAGTTCTGGCTGTGAGTTTATTAAAATCCCACCTATTCATCTTTCTCACATACGTGGTTAAGTTTTCAGTTATGTAAAAATTCAAACTGTTCTCAAAATATCAGCTATGTAATATTAGCAGTGTTTGATTTAGAAATTTCCCAACTCTCTAAAGAGAAAATGGGGAAAATAGCAATGTGCACATTGAAAATTGCACATGAAAACACACTTGTACACAATTAGCCATATGTAAAGCATACATACATGCACACAACACATACACATGTGCATGAACATACCCATAAAACACACATTCATGTAAGAAAAACAAACACCAAAGCATGTGTATTCACATGTTCATCTGTACACAGACACGTATACATGTACAAATTTACCCACACAGCCACATGTACATACCATGTACTCATAGACACAAACATGCACACACATACTTAAACACAGATGGGCACACACATGTACATGTTCATACCCTTAAACATTAACATTCATAGATATACATACACAACATACCTGTGAATACACAAAAACACACATATTCACACAAACATACAAGCACACATATACACATGCAAACACATGGAAACACATGTAGAAGTACACTTTCATGAACACACAAACACATATACATAAACACCAGTACATACACTTGCATATACAATAATATGCACGTATACACACATAAAAACTGAAACACAATGATGCATGTGCAAACATGTACACACACTTATATATAAACACATACACAAGCACACATATGCAAGTTCACTTATGAGTACACATATACCCATGATATAAACAAACACACACATTCACACTCATGAATATACAACATAGACATTTAAACACAAACCAATTGCACACAAACTACATACCCACTAACACAAATATACACTCACAAACACATACATTCTCTAACATGCACACAGACAAATGCGCTATGCACAAATGCACACAAGTTTACACTGAACCCATTCACATGAACACACACACATACAAAGATACATTCACACACAAACATACAGAACTACACTTGTCTACACACACTCATAAGTGCACACACATGAACACATGCTTATGAATAGAAACCACACACATACAAACACATGGACAAAAATCACATTAGTACACAAACACATGCATCCACATGCACAAGTACATAATCAAACAAATACAAACATACTCATACACACACATGTGTACACACAAAATCTCACATATACAAACATGTATGCATGTGCACACATTCGCTGATAATATGTGTGGGAAACTATTACTAAAAAGAAGGTATGATCAAAGGCTCTGCATGGATATAGTTGGTTTAATTATCCCTCTTCCAATTTCATTTCTAATTTATTGAGTATAAAAAAATTCTAGCCTTATATGCCTTCACTAAAAGGAAAACACATCATACAGTTAAATCAGGCTACTTAAATATGGAAAATCATTTTTAAATATAACAATGGTAACAAATATCATAATCAGGGTCCCTAAAACAGTCAATGAATTCTTAAACTGTTTTAGACTTGTTTCTAATGAATAAAAAGAAAATAAAATGCACTCAGTATATTAGAATGTTAACATACCTAATCACAGTCAGAACTGGAAGATGTAGGCTCTCATTTTATAATAAAATTTAGTTAAGCCCTGGGAATCCCAATTGTTGAAAAATGTTGAGTAACAGATCTAACCAGAAAACAAAACTAAAAGTTGTTTTATTGTGGTTTTTTTTTTCTTTTGGTGGGGGGTGTTGTGTATAGGTTTTCATGTAGCATAAAAAGGTCTTGAATTTCAAAGCCTCCTGCTTCCATGTTTTAAGATCTTGGACCATAGATGTGTGCCAATATGCTTTCCCTCAGAAGAATTACAAACAGGAAGAGAAAGTGTCACTCACCTTCCTGACTACCACATGCTTCAATATTTAGCAACATTTATGCTAAATACCTTAAGAATAAATCATAGGGACATTTGTGTTGCTAGATCAGTGACACACCAGCACTGGTCCTTCTTGGATGGTGGCAGGGATGGGATTTGCTCTACTATAAATATTCATGTTTTTCTGCAGGTATGATTTTATCTGTTGTGTTTTGCAAAATATTTCCATTGGTCAAATAAATATGGGCAATCCTAAACACTATTATCATCTCTTGAAACTTACAAAGGAAATAAGAATACAAAGTTTTTTAGATCTTTTCTAGTAAAGACACCAAAGTACTAACATGTTTCCCTAACAACTTATACAACTTGTAAAATGCCTCTGTCAAAACTAGCGTTCTGGGAAATGTATTTTTACAATGCCTGGCACCTAGTAAGGTATCTGTGGAATAGATACGGTGCTGCTAACGCCTCTTTCCTCATCCATTGCAGCTGACTGCGGGGGACCTTTTGAATTATGGGAGCCAAATACAACATTCAGTTCTCCAAACTTTCCAGACATCTACCCTAATCAAGCTTTCTGTGAGTCTTTTCTTTCCCGGGTTACCAAGGAAAAATGTACATAATTGGTTATGCCCCTCCTTAACATAGTGAAGCAGATTAGGAATTTGCCAAAATGGACACAGTAACATGTTTACATATGAAGTAGTTCCTTAATTATTTATTTTATTTTTGAGGGTATTTATAATTACATCATCCCCCCATATTGCTTTCCCCCCTCCAAACCTTCCCATATACCGTTTCCTGATTTCTTTCAGATTTGTAGCCTACTTTTCATTGCTAACTTTTTAAATGAAGGCAAAGTGTTCATTATGCATGATTTCAGTCCATTCTCACAATTATTCCTACAGCACTTTTTTACTGTCGTTAATTCCAGAATAAAATCATAAAAGTAATACCTTTGATGCAGTCACCCTTGCTCCAGACATTTCTCTCATCAGTTTCTTAGCTCATGCGCGTAATCCCTGGAGTGTGTGTAGAAAGCTTGCAGTTTCACAGAACAAAGCCAATGCAACAGGTGAAAACAGCCAACCTTCACCTTTAGAAAACAACATACTAGACTCATTGAAGAACACAGCCACAGTAACATGATTAGACTCCCATTCCTGAAAAGGGAATATTGGGGGCTGAAGAAATATCAAAATTTAGAGGAAGCAACCTACAAAATATTGTACAAAAGCTAACTCTGGGCTAGTGTAACTACATAGAGAAACACATGATGGTGATCTGAAGACGGCAGAATCTGCACTACGAATCCACATTCTCCATTCTATTTTACACAGATTGTAATTCAGGAGGAATGGGCTGTGAAACAGCCATGTTTTTTTCCTGTGCCTAGTTGGGAGTCAAACGCAGTATTGAGCCAATACCATGAACATAACAATAACAGTGGAAAGAGGATTTTAAAATGTGAGCCTCTCTGCACGAAGAAATGTGGAACAATTTCAAAGAAAATAGAGGTCACTAGGGAAAATGAATAGGTAGACATTTGCCTAACATAATCTGAATGTGGAAGTAAAGATTATTCTCCCAACTACATACTTCATGCTGAAGAAAACATGTAATTATTTCTTTTGCATAAATATTTAAAAATTCTAAAACTTAGGCATTGAAACAACTAATGCAGTTTTGTTGTTTTTATTTTTGAGATTATATATGATTACAAAATTTTCCCCTTCCCTTTCCTCCTTCCAAACACTCCAATATAATCCCTCTTACTTTCTTTCAAATTCATGGCTTCTTTTTCCATAAATTTTTTTACGTGTATATATAAACATATATGTGTGTATATGCTGTATCTAACACTATACTGATATATATGTGTGTATATATATTAGTGTATATATATCAGTATGTTACATATAGTATATATGTGTTATATATAGTATAATAATATATATTATACTGATACATAGATATAGATATAGATATCAGCATAATGTTACTTGTATATTTTTGGAGCTAATCACTTGGTATTGGACAAACCACTGGTGTGCTTTACCCAGGGGAAAGACTGTTCCTCCTTTTCTCTGCGTGCTTTAGTTGTTTGTAAGTTCTTTTATTCATCAAATGTTTACCAAGAACTTTACTTACCAAATAAACAATGTTAATGTCTGGACAGATACTCAGATAAAGGGTCAAGCATTACAAATGTTCGTGATATCATTAAAATAAGAGTGAAATATGGCATTGTAGAGGGACATGAGGTCCTTCATAGACTAGTCCAAGAAATCAGGACTAGTTTCTTGGCTCTTTAAGGCAAACCCAATAACTGTAGTTGGTTAAATTGGTAATATGAAGAAATTTTGCCCTTTGTTATGGTTTATTGAGTGGTTTTTTTTGAGAAAAAAGTGGAAATTTCCAGAAATTTGCATGAAAATCATGATAGAATAAAACTTGCATGTTGGACAGATCAATCTGTCTGTATATTAGAAACAGACAGTGAGAAGAAGAGTGTCAGCAGCATCTCCAATTAGGACATCAGAACTGTCAGCTCCTTGCACTCTGTTAGAACAAAGAATGTTGAGAATTGACTATGAGTGAAGGGCATAGGAGACAGGATTAAAGTTTATGGAGATTTATTGCGTGCAATAGAAGATATGAAGAGCCATGGGTGAGTCTACACATGGTGCTGTCCTTACCTAAGATGGAGAGAAGACCCAGGAATTTTCCAAAGAACAGACCCGTGTGTGTGTGTGTGTGTGTGTGTGTGTGTTCCATATACAATAAATACTTCTGAAAATCTGTATATTTCTCAAACAAAGTGTATGATGTAAATTGAAAATACTTGGAGAGGCCAGTGCTTTGTAGCTGAGTATTGATTCCTTAAGTGTGAATGAGAATACTCAAACTGTATAAAAGAGATTCTGAATTTTAAATCATCTCAGAAACTCATGAAAACAAGGACCATTCATTGAAGCACACATTCTTTTAAAAAAGAAATAACAGCATGCAATATGTTTTAATTAGAGAAACTTTCAAATAAATTTTAGAGTTTGCTTATTTGATCTTGGAAAATTAGGTGGACTGAGGCTGAATAGATGGGTTATCAGGTAAAGATGCTTGCCATTAAGCCTTATGTACTTTGTTTGATCCTTGAAACCTCAATGGTGGAAGGAGAAAACTACCCCAGTAAGTTGTCTTCTGTGCATTGTGGGAACTTAACCCCCTTTCCCCCTGACACACACACACACACACACACACACACACACACACACACACACACACACAACCACACACACACACACACACACACACACAAAACGCAATAAAATTAAAGAAAATTAAGTGAATTGAGGTAGACTATTAATAGCTATTGATGTTCTTAAACTTTGTACTATAGCCTTAATTATCTATTTAAAACCTTTGAATAAAGTATTTTATTTTGTATAAAATGAATTTAATTATGGTGAGTTTATATTGAATTTAATTGAATTGATACAACACATATTTAAAACCAAACCAATATATTAGCTTTCCTAGCTCCAAACAAAACAAATCAATGAAAAGAAATAAGACCATAAAGACTTAATACAAATACAATGATGTATGCTGTAAACTAATTGTTGTTGTTTGTTGTCTGCAAGGTGTATGGAATTTAAATGCACAAAAGGGAAAAAATATCCAACTTCATTTTCAAGAATTTAATTTAGAAAATATCAATGATGTGGTTGAAGTGAGAGATGGGGGAGAAGTTGACTCCTTGCTCTTAGGTAAGACTGAAATTTGAACCCTCTGGAAGTTGTATAGCTCAAGATACTTAATGCACAGAGAGAGCACTTTGAAGCAGATATATAAAATTTACAATTGGCAACATGAAAATATAATAGCAGGGTAACATGTTGAAGATTTTCAGTTTATTGAAAATAGACTTTTTTCATACAATATATTGTGATTATGATTTCTCCTCCCTCAAGTGCTCCCAGACCGTATTGTGTTTTCGTACGGAACATCTTTGCAATGACATTATACTCTTCTAGAATATTTGTTGCTAATCAGGACTGATATGTTTGCATTACAGTTCTTAAAAGTCGGCAATAATTAACTATAAACACACATGCCATGTGTGACCTATTAAGTAGTTTTTCTGAATTCTGCATACATCAGGTGCTTAAAGATAATTGTTAAACCAGATTTCCTTTGACAATAAAATATCCACATTCTGTTTCTATAAAAATTTTAAGTAATTTTATTTTATATTATATCCCTGTTTTGCTTGTTATTGTCTGTAGCAGCTGAGAATGATACAAAAGTTAGCCAATGTTTATTCTATTTTTATTGACTATTACTTTGTAACTTACATGAGAAATAATTGTATCTGGACAACAAAATACATATTAGCATATTTAAATGTTATTAGCCAAACATAAGATTATATTATATTATTTAGCCATTAATTTTTAAGAAAGAACTACCATTTGGTAAGGTAAGCCTAATATTAAATTAGGAAGATGCTTAAATGTTCAACTTAGAAGCATGAACTATTGTTCTTCACCACGGACATGGTTTTATCTAGCTGTTCTTGTGATTCATTCATCACTTATGATAAAATCTTGCCGGAGTTATTTAAATCAAGGCATTATTATATAAAAATTGTGACAAATGAATGAAGACTCACCATGAGACTCCAACCTCTGCAGGACAAGGATAATAATGAGGATTCCCCAGACATATCAGCAAAATCCCACAAAGTTCTAGAACACAGCTTTCTGGAATGAATTATCAGAGCCATAAACAGAATAAAACAACAACGAAATCCTTTGGGGACTGGCAAGAATTAGAGAACATTCATTTGGATCAGTATATGCATTTGTAAACATATTTCGGATGGTTGCTCTTTATTTTATTTTTCAGGTTAAATTGTGTTTCTAATAAAAAAAAAAACACTGGTTATATGATCAAAGAAAATAGCAATTTATTATTTTACTCCTAATTATTCCCACAAATCAAAAGAAATAAAAATTCCAGAAGGAGATCTAAATTATACTGTAACATGTAGATAGAAATTGTTTTGTTCTGGAATTGCTTTTATGCTTCTAATAGAACAAAGCAGTTAAGAATCAGCATCTAAACTATAAGAATAAGCACATGCTTTTGGTGAGCCATGCTGCATGGAGTCCGACCTAGAAGACAGACGTAAAATTCTTCATGTTTCTCTGAGATTCAAACATCTCACAGTCTCTCTTCCCTTGCGGACAGCTGTGTACACAGGGCCTGGCCCTGTGAAGGACGTGTTCTCTACCACCAACAGAATGACTGTGCTTTTCATCACAAGCGAAAGTGGGGCAAGAAAGGGCTTCAAAGCGAATTTCACGACGGGATATTACTTGGGGATTCCAGGTAAGAAATGTTGCGTACTTCGTCATAGCTACATGAACGAACTAAAGGAAGTAAAAACCCTTTCAAGAGTAAATTACAACATATATATTTGCATTCTGAGATATTATTTTGTCTTTCTCAGCACAGTGTAGATTTTTGTCCCTTCTTTCTATATATGTAATGATTACCTGGGTTTTTCACAGCAGGAATCCACAACGTTTTTTTGCATATCAAGTATTTCTCTATTAAGACCCTTGACTTCTACTCACAAAAATTAAAATTTAACAGGAAGTTCAAATTAAAGGAACTGGCTCTGTAAGGAAAGACTTTTCATTTTGATGAGATCTTATTGAGAGAGGAGGAGGGAGATGGGCTACTGGACTGCGAAATGCCAGTGACCCCCAGTTAAAAAATTAACCATCATTAACTTGTTAGAGACGGCCAGAATAAAGCAACTGCAATGGAAGAGGTTAACACAACCTTCTTATTGTGTTCTTTATCATATCCCTAATCTTAGAGGAAGGAAAAAGTAAAGCATTGTAACAAACATACACACAGAGATAAGACAGAGAGAGAGAGAGAGAGCAGATACAGACAAAGACAGGTTTAGTTAGAGATATATAAAGTATGTCTTTACTGTCATATGTATGATGTTTTAAAATCTTTGAATGATTTGTTACTTACAGTTCCACACAGGCTCTGGCTTTCTTTGTGCTGACCCTCAGCTCAGTGCATCTTTTCTGATACAAATTTTCATTTATAGATATAAATTCCTAGAGAAAATGAAGGTTTACATGACTCCTCTCTTCTGGATTATTATTTAAGGCTAAATCATGTTAGACGGATAAATTATGCTTATATCTGTTTCTCTACCACTCACAGCTGGCCTGAAACTTTGACCTTGTCCCAGGAAGTGGCCTGCTTTCAGCTTTATGGCCATTCTCTAGCCCCAACAATAAGCCACAATATTAATTATGAAAGCTACTTAGGAAGGGTTGGCTGCAAACCCAATCAGCTAATCTCCCATCTGGTTTAGAAGCAGCTGCTTTTGACTTAGAAACAGTGATATGAATCAAACAAAATAAGCAATTACTCAGACTAACAAACAATATATATAATATATAATGTGTGTATATATATATAATATGTATGTATATTATGTATGCATGTGTATATATACATAATATATATATGTATATATATATGTATATATATATATATATATATATAAACATAAGTTTGGCATGGTGTGATAACTGTCTGTATCCCAGGTAGAAGAAGGAGGATCAGAAATTATTTTTCTTTCTTTCCTCTATTTTTTCTTTTGGAGAGGAAATGGTTTAGTTCCCCTTAAAGTTCCTAGTTCATCATACAGAGAATTCAGGGAGGAATGCTGGAGGCAGGATCTGATGGGGAGACTGTGAAAGAGTGCAGCTTATTGGCTTGCCTAAGCATCGTCCAAAAACAGACATATTTGTTCTCATATTAAAAAAATACACACGTATTTTTTTAAATGCTGTGAAGTATCTAGATTGAATAAATCTAGGGAATGAGTTCCCTACCCCAGAGAAAAGCTATTTCTCCCCATGAGTCAGCTATCCATCAATGTAGTCAGATACTGGAGAAGTCAATTTAAAGGAGGAAGGATTTGCTTTGTTTCCAGGATTCAGAGACTTCAGACAGTCAGACCACAGTCCTTGGCCCTTAGATTCTGAGCCCATAAAAAGGAAGAACATGATGGTGGTACAAGCGTGTGGTAGAGGGTACCTAATTCCTAATTTATAATAGAAAAGCAGAAACAGAGAGGGGGAGAAGGGGGGAGAGAGAGAGAGAGAGAGAGAGAGAGAGAGAGAGAGAGAGAGAGAGAGAGAGAGAGACTCCTTACACTCCTAAAACAAAATAAACACCAGTTCACTACTTCCTTCAGCCAAGTTCCATCACCTAAAATTCCCAAACCCTTCCAAGAAAGAATCACTAGCTAGAGATCAAACTTCTCAATCCCTGAGATTGAAGGGCAAAGAGAAAGAGAACACATTATATCCAAAGATGTGAGGTAAATGAACCTGCTCCATTTGAGGAATGAAAATATTTCCACTCCCCTGTAGCCTCACCTCTGGGCTTCTGAGGGATAAAAATAAAATAAAATGAAGCATCACAAGATGGCACAAAAGCATTGGAACAGAACAAAACAAACAGAAGGAAAAGAACCCAAGGAACACACAAGGATCCAAATTTAAAATGTCTTTTGTAGCATACTGAGTTCCAGACCATCCTGGACCACATGAGATTTTTTTTTTTTCTGATGGAGGCAGAGGGAGTGGAATCAGGGGGAGAAGGAGAGAGTAAGTTTCTAAGAAATTAGAATTGATCTTAAAATATAATTTATGTAGAAAATGAAACTAGAGTTCATGTGAAAGGAGAAAAATGACAATTTTATTAAATGGTGAATAAAGAAATATATAAAATAACTTGAAAATAAAAATAAGCATATATTTGTTATAATGCATGTATATGTATATTCAAAATTTAGCTAAAAAACTGAATCATTGTTTTGGAAGTATTAATCAAGATCATTTGGAATATGACATTTTAAATTTAGTCAGTAGCCCTACTCCTTGCTAATTTTGTTATTACTGATTAAAATATGATAACTGTGTATTTGCAATAGTTTGTCTACTGCTTCAGGTTTTCTTTCCACTTTGGGAAAATCCATTATTTTTCTTTTGTAACTTAAATCAGTATTTGATTTGGCTTAAGCTTAATTTTTTAATGACATGCATAGTGTGCAAATGTAATGAACATACGTTAGGATATGTTAGTAGCTAGCATTTAGTACTTTTAAGAAAAAAATATACTTAGGATGTGTAACATTAGATTAAAAGCTAAATATGTGTTTGATGTTTTAAAGAAATTGAATTATGTCCTATGAGTAGGACATAATTCTTCATAGGACCAAAACACTGAGTAGCAAAAAATTAAAAATGTTTTCACTATTACTTTTTACATAAAGTTAGGATTCTGATTTTTTAATTCTTACATAATCGCTGCTTCCTAATAGACTAGTACTTGCTTGTCACCTGTTCTGCAAGTGACATCACAACCCAGTTTCCCCTCGAGTCTTCTAAACACATGTACTCATCTTTGGCCAGAGCAGTTTCCAGTGAAATTCTACCATACCCTGACTCTTCTTTCCAACGTGACTGGAGTCTTTGCTGATGACTTGCATCGGGGCTGGGGAGTATTTTAATTCAAACAGTGCCAGCTTTACAATCATGAAGACCTGTGTCTGTCCCAGGTACCCAAGTGGAAAAGCTGTATGTGGTGGAGCACACTTGTAATTCTAGTGCCAGGAAGCAGAAGTAGGTAGATCTCTGGGGCTGCCTGGGCAGCCAGCCTACCCTAGTCAGCTAAGCTCTAGGCCAATGAGAGAACTTGCTGTACAAATACATACACACATACACACAATACAAGCCATGTAATTTTCTGGTATCTGATTCCAATATATTCATATTACTAGTAATGTTCTAGCCGGAAAGTATAATAAAGACTGCAAAATAATAAATGCATAGGAAAGAATGATAGTCAGTAATGGGCATGGAAGACAACACACCAAGTAAAAACTCAGAAGAACAGAGCAAACTACATGAAAATTCAGAAAGAAAAGCATATGGAGAAAAACAACACACTTTTCAGGAGTGATGAAAATTAATTGAAAAATCCTGATGACTTGTTGTGTTTTATAAAATAAAAATAATTAGCAAGTATCACTATCATAGCCTTTCCTACTTAACATTTTGAGTTTTAAGAGGAATAATATTCAAGAGGAATAATATTTACAAAGATAGTATATATCTTCAAGGGCGTTGGTGATTAAATCAATTTTAATGATGAAAACTTAAAAAACAACATTTTAGGTTTAAAGAAATCCTGCACAATGAGAAGGGAACAATATCAATATTGTCCATATTTTATGACTGAGTCACTGTCTGTATGCTAAGGAGGATGGTACATCATCTGTATTTAATGCAGGATAGTTACATGTGCAGAATATCAGACAATAGAACAAGAAAATAGCTAACACACAAAGATACTTATCCTGCCAGAAGGATAGACATCTCAACATGTTTTCAAGAGTTTTGTCATGAAAAGAAACTTTCATAGAATAATTACATGCTTTTTAAAAATGGAAATAAATAATGAAACCAACCGAAAAAGTTTTTTTTTATCTATATATCAACCAGTAAGAGAGTGGATTTTTTGCAGTCTAAGCAACTGAAATAGTTGTAGAGCACTGTCTCATATGTAAAACTGAAAGTACCCCCAAACAAAATTTGTACAAGTCACAGATCTTTACATTCCTATTTTAAAATCACAAATAAGACATGAAAGAAACTGAAATAGTATAGATTATGAAAGGTGAGAACAAACATATCTCTTCATCAAAATTATTGGTTATTGATTTTATATGGTTTTACTCTTGAAAAATAGAGTATCAGATATTTTGAAAAATACCATGAATAGCATCACCACAAATTTCCGTTTGAGGAAGTAAGCTAACTGGTATAGTTTAATGCAGTCAATCCAGAAAGTCATACAGCTCTATGTGAAAAGGTTCTTTGCATTTGGTTTGACCTAGACGTAGATTTTGGTCATGAGCGTCTTGTTTTGAAGAGAATGGTCTCTTTGAGTGATGCTAGAGGAATCTCCTCCAGAACATCACTGCATGATCAACGTACTCACCTGTGAGCTGCCATTCCTAGTCCTGGAAGACAGTCTTCTGGGGAGGGAAGTACAGTGACCTAGTTGTCCTCAGCAGAGTCTTTTTCATCAAGATTTTTTTAAATAGCAAAAGCCTTGAAAAGCTGTTACAGAAACAGGGATTTGGCAATAGAAGATAATCAAGCCAGTAATGAATATGAGATTAGGTACACATGCCTCATTATATTGGTGTTCTGTTTTGGCAATCATTTCAGTAACATTGCGCAAAAATTACGTTAAAAAATTGTTTCCAGTACTTAAAAACTTCACTTGTCTTCTTTGATATTTCAGGAATACTTTAAAGTTTTCAATTGAAATATAATTATGAGGCATATTTTATTTTATTTATCCTCTTTTAATCATTTCCACTCACATTGAACTTGAGTATCCACAGTAGATATTTATTATGTTAAGTCTCTAATGAATGTGCTCCTGTTGCTTGTTTCTGATTCTCAGAGTCTTCATGTGGAATTCACTAGAGCATCCCAGCCAGCTCACAAGTGGCAGCTTGTTACATTCAGGACCTTAGAGTCCTCCTCAGCTTCTGTGATGTGTGCCTTAGAAACCAATTTAGTTTCTTTTAAAAAAAAGCATATGGTTAACTAAATGAAGCATGGCTATAGAGACTTCATAAAAAGAAGATGGGGAAATTCAATTCTGAGTAATCTTACTTTGTCCCTCTCTCACTATGGGCATAAAATTATCAGAAATAAGATTTCAGACTCCAGAAAGAGTAAATTATTGTATTAAAGAATTCCTAATGATCTGAAATATTATGTTACAAAAAATCAAAATCAAGATTATACATATATGGAAAGTTTTGAAATAGCTTGTTCATACCTCTCCTCAAATTTTATAATTTCTATTCACTTCAGCAACATTATACCATTTTCTCCATTCTGGTATTTCTTCATTCAATTTATTTTACCTTCTGAACTACATATCTTTTCTGGGCTTACAGGTACAATCCTAACAGTTTTGATTACAGAAAGACAGTAAATTATAAGTTTCAGACAGGGACAGGGCATATATTTTTACTCAAAATTTTATACTGATTTTTATACTTATTTTAATTAACTAACACATTGCTTTCCAGCTGAATATAACTTGATCACAATAATAAAAGCAACATTTATCAATAAATGTCTCCACAAATAAGTACTGTCATTGTAACTTCATTTGACATAATGATTATAATAGCTATGGAAAATATAATACATAATTTAACAGTAGCCAGTAATGACTGACATTATGGAATATATTAAAATATTTGATTATGGGTCTGAAGTTAGTGCTGTTATGTTATAAAAATTAATATATGCTAACATATATATTGTTATAGGGTGTATATTTATGTGGGTGCATCTATTTTGAAGTTTTCCTGTATTCTGAAGGAAAACTAAAGAAATGATAACATCTAGAAGAAAGAGAAATCTTTCCAGTAAGATACTCATGCTTCCTTGTAGAAAATTTAATCATTTGGGGCCATTTGTCATCTCAGTAATCTGTTTAAAAATATGTGTTTGTGAAATAAATTGATAATTACATTTACTAGAACCTCCCTAATAATATTATGTTTTGAGATACATAACCTACTTTTGTCCTGATACAAAAATTTGCAGAAACAGCCAGCCATGACTTCCTAAAAATATCTTTATAAAGGTAAATTAGATTTTGGTTAAAATATAGCATGTTTCAAAGCCTAAAATAGATAAATAGTTTCAATTACTGTTTTCTGCTACCAAGTGAAAATGATTAGCATATTTCCCTGTTCATCTTGTTATTTGGAAAGTGGTAGAAGCAGAACAGAGAAAAAGAATATTAAGTTAATAGATGTTTCAGAGATCAATATTAGAGCACACCTATGCATAAAGAAAATGAAGGAGAGAGAAAGGAAGAAAGATATTTTTAAAGTTTGTATTTTTATATTATTTAATTGTGAGACTCATATATGTATATAATGTATTTTTATTATACCCACCCTTTTGGTGCTCCAGCTCCCCCTTCAACATTCCAGCCCCCTGCTTTTTCTATTTTTTTTTATTTTATATTTGCTTGGTTAAATATGCACATGTATGTGTGTAGATATTTATAATATGGCACCAATGCCAAAGGCAGAGAATGATTTTAGGGAGTCAGTTCTCTTCTTCCACCAAGTGAGTTCCTGGGCTCAAACTCAGGTCCTCAGCCTTTGCAGCAATTACAGCTATTCATCCAGTTTCAGTCCTTCTCAGTCTGATTAAGAGTAGCCATATGCACATGAGTGGGGGGCCATCCACTGGATTGTGGGTAAACTTTTGGAAACCACATTCCCAAAGAAAAATGACTCCCCTTCCTTTAACAACCGTCAACCTCCAATAGAACCCTAGGTAAGAATAGTGGCTCATGAATGATGCTTCCATACAAGGATAATGGCTCATGAATAACTCGACCATCTATGCTAGAGTGTTGACTCGCTTGTTCTTGTGTAGATTGTGTGCAAGTGATCACAGACACTATGAGCTTGTGTGTGCTACAGCCATGTTATTCAAGAAGATAGCATTTCCTAGGACTTTTTTTGCACCCCCCATCTCTCTCATTCTTTACACCGCTGTCTGTGACGTTTCTTGAGGCTTTAGTGATATTTAAGGATGAACATTTCCAGTCACATTCTTAACACTTTGACCAGTTATGAGGCTGAAATAATCACTTCCTACTAAAACATAAGCTTCTCTGACTAAGGTATGAAGAAGGATAGATCTTAAGTCAGTGGCAGCCTCTTTCCCAGGTCTACAGATTCTGCTAGCAGTTTTCTAAATAGGATTTTTAATAATGTTCCTATTTTTACTGTTAATACCATCTATTGCATCTATTGAAGAGTTAGTATACACATATTGGTAAGCCAAGCATATTATTTATTTATTCTCATATTAAGTGGAACAAATCCCCACTCAACACACAAGAAAACTGAGTCTCAAAAAGATAAATTTATGTGTACAAATTGGTCTTGAAGGATACAAAAAAGAAAGGACAGCAAGTTGGGTGGGAAGAGCAGGGAGTATATCAAAGATAGAAAGGTTCGTGAATACAATTAAAAAATACTGTATGAAATCTTTGAAGAACTAATTTAAAAATGCTCCTTAAATATGTAGCAATACTTAACACTGTTCTCAGATTTGAGTCTATAAGCTAGATTCCTAGTTAAAATTATTCCTTTCAAGTATTGTTACCTTTGGTCATTACAAATGCATCCTGAGAGCTACAATAATGACTGGTCTGGCAAGGCATACAAACTGTTACATTAATGGTACAAACACTATGAAAAAAAAAACCATAACTATGAGAAAAATATGTAAGGAGAGAGAATAAAGATAGAAAGAAAAGTAGAGATGTTGGAGCTTTGTACATGTATGAAATTGTGAAATACATGTATGAAAACAGTTAATAGAAACAGAGCTCCACCCCCCTCAAGTACTGTTAAACCAGCAAATATAGAGCAATTGTTTCTAGAGGAAATACAGGATTAACTTATTATCTATACTTTTTATTACCTTTGTCAAAAGGTCAATACCTATGTTTGTTTTATGTGTGTTTCTCATTAATGACACTGTACCATATCTGTGTGAGCATACATACACACACATTTGACAAATAAAATCTTCTGAATGACTTTTAAAAACAAAATTTCAAGAGGACTGGTTATTTTGTTTCTGATATCCTTTTAATTTAAGCTGTGACTTAGTGAAATCAATCTAAGTTTAATATAATGATACAATCATGATTCTGATTATATTTGCCATTTGTTTTCAAAGTAGAAGTCTTGCTGCTTCTTTTTTTTTTTGTTATCAAGGGCTTTTGTTTCTCCTTCAGGAATGTCAGTGTACTGTAGAGCATGGGGTGTTAAATGTTTCCACATACAGCAGTCCATTCTTAGAGGATCTATGTTACATGTGTCCTGAACAGAGAGCTCCTCTTGTCATCCCAACGTGAAGTTCTTCCTTCTTAGACATGACAATAAAACTCTTTGAGGGAAGGATCTCCCAGCCATGTTGGAGGTCTCTAGGGTCAATTCATTTTTTGATCAATCCCAGCTACCTCTTAGAACTGTCCCCAAAGCACTTTTGCAAAACAGATGACCAAGGTTTTGTCTATACTCCTTTAAAGCCACATGTACACTTTAGTGCTGTTTCTGAAGCAATCTGGTAAGGAAGTTTGTGGTGTTTCAACATTGAAGCTTCTTCCACCATGTGCTTTTAATGCAAAGGTCTGATGTCCAAAGATGCCTAAATGGAATGGGTATGCAGAAACCTTCAATCTGTGATGTCTTTACCCTATACAATAAACAGAGCCCTGCCAGGATGGTGAATTTCAGTGTAAAGATGGAAAGTGCATTCCAGTGGAGAATCTCTGTGATGGACACACGCACTGTACTGATGGCTCGGATGAAGAACACTGTGGTATGTCTTATTTTCACAAAAATACTTGTGTTACTTTAGATTTGTTTTTGGATTTTTCCAAACATGAAAGGATTTATCTCAAGTATTGTGGAATGTGAGCCTCCCTCACCATTTTGGTTTGCTGTAAAACTAACATACAGGCCTCTAGTTTGTGCATGTTGCTTTATTAAACTTGATTCCATGTAACAACTGTAAGTCTAGGACAAGACTCAGTCAGAAGACATAAATATCAAAGGTAGAAAGTAACCCAAAACAGGCACCTTAGTTCCCACCACATTCGCTGCTCTGTTTTGTTCCATTGCCTTCAGGAGAAGCACATGAATTCAGCATATTTTAACTGAATCCTCTAAACTGGGTACTTATAGGAATCTAGTTCATAAGTGTCTTTGGTTTCCTCTGCTTTGATTGGTTTCAGGTCAAGTCCCAATGTCAGGCTGCAATGATGATATGAGCAATGTACTATTTTATTATACATTGCTTTAATTCCTAAAAAAAGAGAAAAGGATTAGACATATTATGTGCACTAGACTATAAATAAGCGGGTAAAAGAGTTCCACATGAGGAACTTACTAGACACAGCCCTGAAGAAACTGGGTGTTGGAGAAGTTATGTGTCTGTCGAAGATCACATAACTCATAAAGCTATGGTTATTTTTAAGAGTCTCAGTCTATTTAATTCAATACTAAACTCTTTCAATGCAAGAATAAAGTAAAACCAATAACAACATGATGTTTGTATGTCAGACTCCCATCGCAGAGCATTACTTTAATTGATAACTAGGTTAGGTTCAGTCTCTTTCTGGGTATAACGACCATAACACTCTTTGCAGAATGTTGGTAAGACAGTGACAAAACAGTTAGAACCAAACAGTAAACACAGTGAATGAAAACACAACACTGCTGGAATGGGCAGCACGAGTGAGGAAAAAAAAAAAAAAACAAAACACAGTCTGAACTTTCTCCTTCTTTTAGTGACTAAGTTTATAAGGAATGTTTTTCTAATGACTTAAAATACAAAATACAAAAATTTATTTTGTTCATTTGCTGGGAAATAAACTTGAATGTCTTTGCTTTTTTTATTTTATAGTCAGAGAAAAGGACAAAATTATGTCAACTAAGTTTATATTTCTCAGTTTATATCTTCCAAGATACTCTTTTTTTTTCCAAGATACTCTTTAGAAAGAAAAAAAAAACTACAATCAGTTTCTAAGATCTAACTGTTAAGAATGAGCACATCTCAGTTAAGGCCATCATTCATCTATGAAAGTAATCAAGATGACCCTATGTATAATCTAATATCCTGAACTCTATGTACTTAGGGGTATTTCAAGACTGCTGTTGAAAAATTTATAGTTATAACTATTTATGGCACCCAAAGTGACATTAGGCTTGACGTGTACAATGTGGAATAAGTAACATAACCAATCATTCTACACAGCACCTCAAATGCTTAATATTTTTGTAATTACACAGTTTGAAATTTATTTTTTAGCAATTTAGAAGTACATAGTTAACATATCTTTACTGTATTCTTGGTCTCAAAAAACTTTCTTCCTCCTGTTGAGATGAAATCTTTCCCTTTGACCAATACCCCCACATGGCCCCCACTCCCTGGCTTCATGTAACCACATCCTATGCTCTGCATTTGTAGTGCGTTTCCTCAATGGCACAATGACCAACAATGGTTTGGTACAGTTCCAAATCCACAGCGTCTGGCACGTAGCTTGTGCTGAACACTGGACCACAGAAATTTCAGATGAAGTTTGTCATCTCCTGGGACTAGGGTAAGTGAGTGTATTATGTTCCTTTATGTTTTATTATTAATAATATGTGTATAGTCTCTCTCTCTCTCTCTCTTTCTCTCTCTCTCTCTCTCTCTCTCTCTCTCTCTCTGTGTGTGTGTGTGTATGTGTGATGTGTATATGTGAGAGTATGAATATGTGTATGCCAGGTACACATGTAAAGATAGGGGATAGCATAGTTTGGGTAGGAATTACATTTTATTCATTATTATAATTGGCATAGATTCAAAAATGCTCATGAAAATATTTGTAAATCAAATATGGACATATATTAAAAAGATTATCCACTATAACCAAATTGGATTTATCCCAGAGACATAGGCATGTTTAAACATCCACAAGTAAATGAATATAATAAACCACGTAAATGGACTTAAGGACAAAAATCATGCAATCATCTCAGTAGATGCAGAAAAAGCTTCTGAGGATGACTTTTTGAGTTGGTTCTCTTATTCAGTCAGGTGGGCCCTAGGAATCCAACACAATCAATTAAGAGGGAATGCGAGGAGCCCTTACACACCAACTCATTTCTCTAACTCACTACTTAGCTCTATTTTTAAAACTGACAATTTTATTGATATGAAGTTAAATTTATCTGAAATTTATAGTATAAATTTAAAAAATGTTTGTTACCAAAAAATAAAAGACAAAATTTATGATTAACCCCATCCTCAAATATGAATTGTGCTAATATATTTGTAAAAAATAATAATTCTCTGAACAATTCTGCATTGTATTTTGATGATATCGGTCACCATCTCCCATCTCCTCCAGCATCAAGACTTCTTTCCAAACCCACCCAATTTTGTGTTTCCATTCCTTCTGTTTTTGTAAACTTATCAATTACATTCAGTACTGATAAATCTTTGGCTGTGAAGCCACATACTGGAACACACTAGACCTATGAGAAGTCTCACCCTTAAAGGGAACTGATGCTTCCTCTCCCAACAGGTACCAGTTAGTAATGGGTCCCACCTTCTCTAAGCAAAATCTTCATTGGGGATCTAACTCATGAAGCTTTTTGAGGTTTTTGAGTTCTACTATAACATACCTTAATTTTATTCACTATTGTTCTGAATCTCAAAAAAATTGTTAAAAGGTAAATATCAGCAGAGGAACTGAATGAACTCACATGACTACAATTGTTTCTAAAATATAAAAAAGTACAGAAAAGTTGTCTAACCATAATCATTTTTTCACGATGAACTGCCAAGTGATTTTCTAGTATATTCTAAAACGCACAGTCAGGCATGGTGACACCTGCTTGTAACACCAACACACGGAAAATTGAGGCAAGAGGATTAAGAATACAAGGTCATCCTTGGGTACATAGTACATTAAGACTAGCTTGGGCTACATGGAATCTTATCTCAAAAACAAAATCAAAATAAATAAACAAACCAAAACCACAAACAAATGAACAAACAAAGATACATGCTTGGCAATTACCTGGACACAGGTATTTCTGTGATTTGGTTATAGATGTCCACTTGTGAAAATTTGCATAGGCAGAGATGTTAATTAACAATATATCAGATGGGTGGCTAGGTAACCTGATTTCCAGAAGTGAACATATTTAAATGGAACAAAAATGATTTTTATATGTTAATAACAGCAGTCATTAAACCTAAATGATTTGAAAAAATTCAAAATAAGGATATGAAGTTAAGAGAAAAAAACAAATTTATGCACACTAAAATCTATATATGAACTCTTGGCAGACATTTTAACTTCTGTTAATTCATGAAAACAAATACAATGAATTGTCTTTTCAGCAAGGGGTGCTTTGTTCTAACTGACTAGTGGGTCACATAACAGAATTCCCAGACTGGTGAGATGGCTCACGCATACATTATCACCATGGGGGAAAAAGAGGCAAGAGAATTGCTGTTAATGCCAGTCTAGTCTATATAAAAAGTTCCAGGACATCCATGGCTACACAGTGAGATGAGCTCTCAAAGTAACAACAGAAATTTGTCTGGGTAGCACACAGATTTTCTATGTAGAACTGAAAAATAGTCTCACTGAAAATACCCTCACATGCAGTAGCCAGTAGCAGAATTTCACTTACTCCATAAAATTGTATTACTGCTGGTTGACTAAGAGATTCCTATTGTGCATTAATGCCATGATAGAACCCAGCCACTACATACAGATATTTTCAGTGGATAATAATGTGCAGTCTCATGTGGAATGTTCGAAACACATCAGAACTTCCAATAATTGGACTGAAAGTTTCTAGTTTCCCTTGTCTCCTTGAATTCATAATGGGAAACCACAGTTCCATGCACGTTTCATCTAAAAGGTGATTCCCATCAAAAGAAAAGGCAAGAGGGGAATTTTATCACACACTATGCAAATGATCATCAATTTAATTTATGAGTATCAATTAAAAATTCCATGTACTTTAGATGTTCATATATATGTAGGCCCCATCCTTTTTATAATACAGTACAGATTTTAATGAAACAAAAAATCACTTCAATTTTGGTAGCATTTAACAAAAAGGAGCTGTGAAATGGTATGAGTTGTAAGAGGAGTAATGTCTGGTGTGATGTTTTTTATTTTGGAAGAGTCAACAAAAAGTAAAAGTTGAGAATTTTTTCATTTTTCTAACTTCAAGTAAAACACTGGATAATGACATTATCACCGGGTTCATACTCAACAATGATTTAGTTCAATAGCAACTTCAGGGAGGGGAGGCCTAGAAAGGCTTTGCCTTCCTGTTAAAATTTTTGGGAAGTTGAGGATCTCTTTAAAAGACTTGGTTTGCAATAATGCAGCTGAAGAGACTGGTGAGTTTACCTTGTTTCTAAGCTAGGGCTTCTGAAGGTCTAGGATGGCTGGGTTGCACACCCATGTGCTGTTCATTTTCACTAGTCTCTTGAGTACTACCTCAGGATTATAAATAAAAGAGATCTCTCTATTGTATTATGTAAATCCTAATTAAATTACCTTCTAGAAGATGGATGTACTTGATTTGTTTATGAAAATCAAAATGATCAACATCTTACTTTGATATATACATATACACATGAATACATATATACATATATGTGTGTGTATGTAATAACAAAAAACAAAGAGGCCATGAATTTTAAAGAGAGCAAGGAGGTGTATTTGGAAGGGCTAGAATGAAGGAAAAAGAGGGGATAAATGTTATAGTTATATTACAGTCTCAAAGATGAAAAAAGTAAAAGAAACAATTTAATTTGAATTAAATTCTTAGATGAAGTGATTTTTACAGATGCAAAATAGAATTACTAGAATTAATGCACATATCTCTAGTGCATTTAAACTTTGAAAGTATATTTTGATTATTCTTCATTCAAAAATAGAAGCATTAGTGATGATGCTGTACAAGGTTCATGAATGAATAAATTATGACTTGGGTTTACATGTTTATGTGGTGGAGATAAACACATAAATAGAAAATTCCTGTATAATATAAATGAAAGGTGTTGCCTGAGACTTGAACTCAGTGAGGTTATATCAGCAAAGTATTTCCAGAGACTGGCCTGTGTTAAGCGAATATAAATCATTTCTTCAACACTGAGTCCTATTTATTTACATGTGATCTCATCCCTAGCCAGATTTTACTGTCTAGTTCATTGACCTCATTTCCTATGGATCATAGTTCTTGCTGCAAGACATAGAGATCAAGAGACAGGGTCCTTCAATATAAAAAAAAAATAAGTGATGCAATCCATTGTCTTAGATACAATAGTTTTTAGAAAGACCAGGTACTTGCTTTCTTCTGAAATGATTCAGTTAATTTGTGCGAAGATGTTAATCTTTGTCCCTATGCATTCTTATTAGTCTCCATAGTGCTTTAATCACTGAAAGAACATTATAGCATTAATGAGAGTTGTCTAGACCAGCATAAGGAAATGGAAAGAATATTTGGTGAGTTTAAATGATGTGTTTGGTACAGTGGGAAATAATTTAGGATCCAATTTATTAAGCAGGCACTGTAGTCTCTCAAGGTTATTTATGCAGATTGGGTATGAACTGTAATTCCCCACAGATTTGAGAAAATCACATGAGGCAGGTTTCCTCAGTTTTTACTCCTTTATATTAAACACTTTAATTCTTTTCCATTTATACCATGCATAAGTAAAAAGTACTTTGAATAATATTTTTGTGTCTTTGATCAAAGTAAGAAAGAAAAACTTTTACATTGAGGCGAGAGTAATGTTAAAATAGCAGTGAGCTTTCAACCATGTTTTCTAAGAAAGATATCCACATTGTTACAGCCCAATCCATGCCCATGGGATTTGCCTTGAAACATCATTAAAATTAATTATTAATATTTTAAAAATATTAGTGAGAAATTGAGCTAATGATTTGTTTCCTGAGTAGGAATTCTAGGAGTTGTTAACCCTAAGAGTCTCTTGCAGTATGTCTCTACATACCAGGCTAATTAATGGTATCATCACATTCTCAAATCTGGACAGAAAATAGACTTGCATCAGTGTTCTCCTACTGCAAGGCATTGGCAAATACTGAGGTAGAGGATGAATTTTGCTTTTAAAATAATGTTACCAAAATTAATTGGAAGAATGGGAAGGAGAAATGATCTCATTATGTTATGATCTCCAAAATAAAATGAAGGATCTCATATAAACACACATTTAATTTATTCCACAATTTGACATGCGGTACTAAAATCTGAAATTAAAATTGGCGTTTTATATTGACTTAATAAATTGATAGACAGTGTTCTTTTTCCCATATGTAATTTCTGTCAGTGTCCTAAAAATCTTCAAGTATATAGGAAAAGCCTTAATGTATTACAGCTGTGAACACACACAGACATGCATACACACAGAGGCACATACATGCACACACACACACACACACACACACACACACACACAAAAAAAAAAAAAACTAACCAGGATATGATATGAGAAAGATCAGAAAAAAAATTAACTACTATGTTTAACCTTAATGACTTTGTTTACTTTTTTTACAGAAACAAATATTTTCTATTTTTATTTCCTTTTACTTAAACCTTCCAGCCATATATTTATATTTTCCTTACATTTATTTATTTAGGAATAGGTAGATGTATATATACACTTGGAGGAGGGGGAGGGGGAGAGAAGGAAGGGAGGAGGGAGAGGATGGGGAGAGAGAAGTCAGTTCTCTCTACCATGTAGTGCCTGGGAATGAATGGAACTCAAGTTCTCACATTTGGTGGCAAGCACCTTTGGCTGCTGAGACTATTCTCCAGCCACAGCACCATATTACTTAGGTGTGGCTGAATGGAAGAAGCTGTAGATAAGCTGTTGGAAAAACAGTTTCTACTGTGTGAAAATGACTACCAAAATGATTCCCGTAAATAATACACGACTAAAAACTTATCATTTACCTGACATACAAATTACAATCATTTCCCCCTGATTTAAAATAAAAAATTTCTTAAATAAAAATAATTGAGGAGCAAATGAACTGCAATACTTTTTTGACAGCTTCCCCAAACTCATCTCTGATCAATTAATTACCTTATAGGGCTGGTCAAGGCACATAGGCAAGGGATGCCATGAAGTTATAACAGGATGTGTGCTTGGTTATACAATAGTCATCTGGCTCAGAAGACAGACAGACACACACACACACACACACACACACACACACACACACACACACACCACATACACACACATAACCTCACAAGTATCAGCGCACACAATAAACGCATAAATAAGTAAATAGATTAATTAATTAATTAATTAAAATAAAACCAGTAACACCTGAGAACGTTAAGTTTAAGGATAGCATGCTGTACACAATACTACAATACTCAATATACTGTCCACAGAGAACTTGACTCATTGATTTCTCTTGTACTGTGACTATGGCTCCATGCACAGAGGAGGGACTAATTAGGTCAGGATAACTCTTCTGTCGACACTTCTTTACTTTCTATGCAAATGTCACAAACTTTAAAAAGCTGAGTTCAAAAAAATCTGAAATTCATCAAGTTTACCTGCTTGCTAAATGTTTCTCTAGGTGAATGGTAGGTGTGGTGGTATAAATGTAGTAAATGAATGAGATTTGCAGTTGAAATACATCCAGTTCACACAGATTGTTACACAACTGCCCACTGCTGAGACTGTCAGAGTCTTGGATTCTCTTCCAGCCACCATCTCCCTGTCTATAAAAGTCCTGAACTCTGTCCTGCCAACTCTATCCCCTTCTTTCCCTCCAATCCGAAAAGAAAGACCTTCATTCTCCAAAAGCCTTTTTAACTTAATCCCACCTGGCTCTATTCATTCCTTAAACCTTTTGGGGTGTGAAATGAGCTACAGTGCTAGGCTGCAGTATTTGCAACATGCATTATTATTCCGTCAGCTTTAGTGTGTCCAAAGGCTTAAAACATCTCTACCAAAGCTCTTGCTGCAGGGAAGAATCCTTATCTCAGCAAATGCAGTCTGAGGAGGGAGACAAAAGAGAGGCAGCCTAAGCAGGGCCAGAGAAAAGTGGCTGAAGACTGGATACCATCCGAGCAGCCTGGGGATATCCCTTTTTCTCTCCCTAGAATTCTTTTATAAGTATATTTTTATACTCCATCTATGACCTAAAAAGTAATAATGTTTGCATTTATATGCTTCTCTTCTCACATATTAGACTTTTCCTTAAGTCAGGAGAGCCCTTTATGGGTATACAAATCATAAAAATGATAATAATGGTTCAGAAATAGGGTTGCTGAGAGACACTCATATGTAAACAATGTAAAGCTATATATAGTGATCTGTATGATACTAAATCTCTAGTCTTTTCAGACAGTTATAGAAGTGAGCACTGGAGTTATCAAAATCTGTAGGTTTGGAAATTACCACAAAAAACTTAATTAGTTGTAATCATCTTGATTCAATTTGCATCAATTAGGAGATTTTTTTTCAAAAATAAGTGTTGAAATGTTATGGGATATTTGTACACTATGTGGAGATATATTGTTGTGATTGGTTTAATAAAGAGTTGAACAACCAATAGCTAGGCAGGAAGTATAGATGGGACTTCCAAGCAGAGAGAAGAAATAGGAGGAGATAATTGAAGCACAGAGGAGACACCAATGAAACATAGAGGGAATTGGACATACAGAATGAAAGAAAGGTAAAAAGCCACAGAGCAAAATGTACATTACTAGAAATGGGTTAATTTAAGTTATAAGAGCTAGTTAAGAACAAGCCTAAGATATAAGCCAGGCTTTCACAATTAATAATAAGTCTCCATCACATTTGGGAGTTGGCTGGTGGGACAGAAAAAGGGTCATTACAATGACATCACATAGGGTTGCTAATACCTTATTTTCCATATATTGTTTATTATTTTGTCCTTTATTAATTAATGGTTTCTCTTAAACATTTGTTGCTTCATATTCTGTTTATTGTGAATCAAATTTAAATTATGTCCAGGGAGAAAGGGTAAATTTAAGCTGGTAGGATTTTAAATTCATATAGTCTACTTCTAATTAAGTTCCCAAATCTAATTTCCAGTACTTACTCATGGAAATATGTACATGAGCTGAAGAACTCTGTAGGATACTTTTAGGTTTCTGGCATCAATATTAAACATGAAAATTTACTTATGTGAGTATTTTATAGATTTTGTTGAAGGTACATTGTTTTCTAGCAAATTAAAGATGATAAGACGCAGCACTCCTGTAATCCTAGTACTCAAGACTAAAGCAGGAGTCTCAAAAGGTTAATTTGGGATGTATAATGAGACTAATATCAGTCTGGGATACATAGCAAGACTCTGTCAATATAGCTATATAATTAAATGGAGTCTGTTTCATTGTCTCATTTTCATCTGAATCACATAGAAAAAAATAATATAATATGTGTCTTTTTTCCGTATGAATATATTATCTCCACTTCATCTTGGGACAGTACCGACATCACCATGGAACATCGTTTTTGAGATCCATTATTTTTTTTTATCTTTTTATTCATTTTACATACCAACCACAGATCGCCCTCTCATCCCTCCACCCAAACCCCAACCTTTTTCCCCAATCCCTCATCCCCACCTCCAACAGAGTAAGTTCTCCCATGGGGGGACAGCTAAGCTTGGTACATTCAAGGGTGAGTTAGGTGTCCAACGTCCAACCATAGATAATGGAATGCACCAGGGATAGATCCTGATCACACTGCCAGGGCCCCCTCAAACAGACCCAGCTACTCAACTGTCTCCCTTATGCAGAGGGTCTAGTCCAGTCTCATGCAGGTTCCACAGCTGTCGGTCTAAAGATCATGAGTTCTTTTGAGCTTGGTTCAGTTGTCTCTGTAGATTTCCCCATCAGGTGTCCATTATTCTTAAAGGTTATCCTCTAGCCTTCCTTTCATTTAGAATACTTGTGGTAACGTTATTAAGCACAGTCCCACCATGTATCAATAGTAGATATGTAATAAATAGGGTAGGTTAAACAGTTAAAAAGCCATAATTTAATATTTTCTGTTGTTTTTAAATTTCCACAGATATTGACAGGTCCCTTCAGGACCTATCTTAAAGAAATTTCAAAGGAACAGTGAAAGAACAAGGGAATTGAATTGTCTAAAATCTACATGCCTGCAATATATTTTCATGTAGATGTCTTGATGGTGTTCTCATTTTCTGTATGAAAACAGATTCTTTTTTCTTTTTTTTTATTTTTCTTTTTTAAGAAATTTTCTACTCACTCCACATACTATCCACAGATCCCCCCTCCCTCCTCCCATCCCCCAGCCCTCTTTCCCAAGCCACCCCGCATCCCCACATCCCTCAAATGAAGGTCTCCCATAGGAAGTCAGCAGAGCCCAGCACACTGAACCTAGGCAGGTCCAAGTCCCTTCCCACTGCACCAAGGCTGTGCAAGGTGTCACACCACAGGCACCGGGTTCCAGAAGCCTGCCCATAGACCAGAGACAGATTTCAATCCTCCTGCCTGGGTGCCCCCCAAACAGTTCGAGCCAAACAACTGTCATGAAAACAGATTCTAAAGGCTAGAAATCAAGATGGAAGCAAAAAGACAAAGCCTTGTACAACTATAATAAACAGTGTTTGTATGTCAGCATGACCTTCTTCCATTTCTGTAGCAGGTATTAGAATCATTTGAAAAGTTTGCTACAGCAGCATGATGGGCCTGCACCCCAACTTTCTGATCCCATAGATGTAGAGTGATTCTGGGTAGTTCACATGTTTAATACATTTTCTGAGGTGATAGCCAATGCTGTTGACAAAGCACTGTGACAATGTCTGCTGGAGAATAAGAGACTTAGGAAACTACTTGGAAGAATGCTCAAAGGTGGTAGACCTTGAGCAGAATAAGAAACGGTAACATGAGTAAACACAAGAAGAAAGCTGTCTAAAGGGAGATTAGAAAGTAATTATCGCCTTGGACTTTAGCCTCCCAGCATAGAAGTGGACTAATCAGTTCCAGTTGTCTGGAGCCTGCAGCCAACATGAACAAATAAAGCCTCTTCTCATTTGGGAGGTCTAGTATTTTCAGTTGGTGTGATGACTTCTACTGGAAACCAGGTGCTGATAAAATCCAGAGCTCTTGATCTACATTCTCTCTCACATGAATGTGCCAGTCTTCACCTGGAACTATTTTATATTGATAAAGCTTTTAGGACTAGAATACCCTTAACATTCTAATCCACTTCTGCCTTTTTTCCTAAGCTGCAGCAAATACATGTGCATATAGCTACATAAGTAAAATAGTCCTTGTAGCATGAATCTTAGAGAGTCTTATTAATAAAATCAAACCTGAGGCCAGTTGTTGGGTCAATGCTGGTAGGTCAGAGAGACAGAACAAGCCACAGCTATCTCACCTTGCCATTTCCTCAGTTGGTCCTGTTTCCTCAGACTGGAAGCTTCTGTGTCCTCATCCTAATGGCTCTCAGTTGAATTGTGTTGCTCCAAAGCCTGAAAGCTTAACCAGCCAAATGCTTAACCAGCCAAATGCTTCTAGTTTCTGGTCCTTATGCCTTATAAACCTTTCTGCTTTCTATCACCACTCCCTGGGATTAAAGGCTGCTTTCTGGGATTAAATGCCTGGCTGTTTCCAATGCAGCCTTGAACTCACAGAGATCCAGAGGGATTTCTGTCTCTGGAATGCTAGGATTAAAGGCATGTGCTAACATTCTCTAGCCTAAGTATCTTGTGGCTTTTCTGTTCTCTGACCCCAGATAAGTTTATTAAGGTACACAATATTTTGGGGAACACAATACCACCACAAGTCCTTCTGCTCACATGATAGGAGGAGACAGTTTCATCTCCAAAAATAACAATAGTAAGGTGTCTTTGCTATGCTAAATCTATCTGGGATTTTATTAAAGGAATATTAGTGGCTTTGTGTTCTTTCATTAAATTTATCTGCTTTTCAAATGAAAGTGTAATATTCCAAACTCTGGGACATTAGAGAGAACCTCCACTTTTCCAACTTCCTCTTCAGTGGCTGAAGACACCAAATAAATGTTCAGTCAATTGAAGACATTAGAAGAAAGAGGAGTTACCCTATAGACATTTTTTTCTTTTCATTGATTATATGAATTTTGAGTATTCAGTGCACATTCCCTGTGTACCCAAACACACTGTTGCTGTTAGCTATCATCCTAGGGAGATGTTGAATATTCTGGAGAGGTAACAGCATACCCAACATGTTATTTCAAGGGATAGAAACTACATTGTCTCCTGACAACCATAAATAACAGTAATAATAGGGATGTTTATAATCCCAAGGCAAAGATTGTTGTTGTTGTTGTTATTGTTGTTAACAGTAGGGGATTTACCATATGCACATTGTATCATTTTTAACCCTCTCTCTCCTTCTTTCCTTGTCCTCCTCATTCACTCCCAAATTTAAAGGCATAGTTTTATATTAAGATTATGATCTTGAATGAATAAAAGAACTGAAATAATATTGAGGACTAAAAGTTGAGTCTCTAGCTAAATTTTAAAGTACAAGTAAGTAATTCTTAAGAGAAATTAAATTAATTAAGAGAAATTATCGCCAAGACACACAATAGATGATGCAGATACCACAGGTTTCAGCCTGGAGAATTGGATGCCTTTTTACCTGGAGGTGTCTTTTGCCACCCTGTGGTGGCTTACAAGTTGACAACTGGAGATCCAGACTGCAGAGGTCCTCAGAGCAACCATATGGCTTCTGTCTTTCAATTAGGACTGCTTGGACCTTAAATTTAAAGAAATATCAGAAGCTAAAAAATAAAAATAAAAAAGATTTAAAAACTAAATTCTGAAATTTTATTTCACTATGTAGTTCTTAGGTAGTTTGATTTTCTTGAAAGATGAGATATACTCATGAAGAAGAAATGCTTAAATCATGAGGACTGTGTTTCTTTTACCTTATTCAAATTAGACTCCAATTTTATATGAATTGACCCATTGAACTATTGACATCCATTCGATAACACAGACAAGAAAAACAGAAAAGAAATCAGATTCTCAAGAGAAGTGTGTAGTGATCTTTGTAAGATTCTGTAGGATATGCAAACAAGTACTAAAGCAGGTCTCAAAAATGAGAGCACATTTCATGTTATTAGTAATAATTCTGCTAATGGTTTGTAGTGGTGCTTGATTATAGACACTGAAAATAGACTTCTTTCATATGACGCATGCCAACCACAGTTTCCCCGCCCTCCACTCCTCCCAGGGCATCAAATAATTTATTTCAAAATATGCATCACTAAATGATTTAAAATGTAACACGGTTTGGTTTTTTTTTGGTATTTCATCTTCTGTTTTTATGTCATTTTCCCTCCCTTAGGAGTTCAAACTCATCAATGCCAACATTTTCTACTGGAGATGGACCATTTGTGAGAGTAAACAGAGCCCCGAATGGCAGCCTAACACTGACACCCAGGTAAGTATTGAGATGTTTTATTTTCTTTTGGTACACAGGACTAGATGGAAAATATTTGGAAGCCAATAAAATGTCAGTGATACCACATACACGTGAAAGTTGTTCACTTTCTACTATTTGTGTCATGCCAAGCACCATCTAACTAATCTTTTCTGATAGAATTGTCTGGTCCTCATTTTTATAAGACAGTCTAATGAAATATAAGTAACTAATATTCTGACATGCAGATAGGAAGATGATATACCCTAATACTGTTCTTATTCTCATATTCTAAATCCCTAAACCCCATGATAGGAAGAAATTGTGAGTCCTAGAATGGGTAGGATCAATGCTCCTCAGACAACCATCAAAAGGGACAGGGTTAGATGAGAATCAAATATTATCTTTCCTAACAAATAAATATGATTATCACTTAAAATAATATAATTAGGCATATATTGCCTCTTTTTTTTTTTTTACTGTTTTAAGTTAGGTTTATTCTTTCAGTCTTTTGTAGGGATTTGTAAAGCAGCACGCTTCCTCTATTCAAAAGCATGTCATGAGTAAATTATGTAATTTCTCCTATTTAGGCATTAGTGGCAGTTTATGTATGAAATCAGACTCTGGGTTTTATAATTTCACTATAGACAAACTGTGGGTGAGAATTGACTGCAGGGAGACATCAAAATTGCACTCTGAGTTAACATCCTATCACCACTGCGTTTTCTTTAACATACTTGATGTGAAAGTCAGCACTCACTCTCGCAAGCTCAGGTAGTAAATCAAATTTGTGAAGACCATATTTAGTATCATAAGGTCAAGTAGTAAATCAAATTCATAAGGACCATATTTAATATTATGGGAAAAGCCTGGAGGTTTAGTATTTTGTATCAATGTTGCCTGATATCACGAGTCTCATTGGAAGTCAACCAAACCATCTGAAAGTTTTCAAAGAGGTTTTCCATCCTCCTTTCTATAAAGCATTCTCAGGTTCATGGTTCTCTGGGAGGTTGAGAATTCTATCTACTCATGTTTCATAGATTAAATTTTAGTTAGAAAGAGAAAAAAACAGTTTAGAGCCATTCAAAATAGTTGCATGTATGTTTCAGAAAAGGACCATGTCATTCTATCCTTATGAAAAGGTGTCAGTATCAATTAATATTTAATGACACTATTATACCTACATCCATGATATTTAAAAATGACTTTATATAGATGCACACTTTACCTTTTTTTACACCAAAAAAAGCCAATTAGCTAAATGTCCTCAATCCTTTTCTTAATTGGCCACTTTATACTGCACTGAGAAAACTGAGATGTATTGATTTATTCATTCCCTTAATTAATTTATGTTTTTATTTATTTGTTGAACAATTATTATATTCAGTGTCATATGAATAACGGTGCCTTTGAGAGCATCCTTGTTTTTTAAGAGTTCTAAGAAAGACAAGTGAGAAGTTACCAGAGAAAAATTGAAATTTCTTGTTAATTTGGCAATGAACTACTAACTACTTCTGTGCTTGATAAAAATTAATTAAGCATTGTTTGCTCTTTTGAAGACCAGCAGCAATGTCTTAGAAGCCATTTTGGATATGGATTTTTATTGGCAAGTACTGTAGATGTGAAAAGTGTTTTATGACACTTAAAAATATTCTATAAGGCATCCTATAAACTACTTTTCATTCAAACATAGGTGGGCACCAAAAGGAAAACTGAGATTTCTTTGAAGCATTTTATATATAGAGAAAGACATATGATCCTATTAATTATTATTAATAAAACACATTTTATTATATTTCTATTGAACTTGCCTTGTATATTAAAAGAGAATATCAATCATAGAACATAGGTGCATGTGCTTTTAAATAAGCCTTATCATGCATGTTCTAAAAGCATTGAGGTGCTTTGATAGAGCATACAGTATTGTTTTGTACTTTTCCTTTCCCAAAGTAAAAGGACTTAAGCAGCATGTACACCTCATTCAGGTAAGTACTCAAATGTAAAACATTTCATTCTATATGTGTGCACATGTACACAAATATGTGTGTTATTTAGTGTGTGAGATATCCTCGGCAGAAGAAAAGAGTGTAAAGTATTATGATTCCTGGTGTAACATTGACCTCTGCTGGTTGGATTGTAGAACACCTTATAAACAAATTTTCTTTATGTACATTTTTGGCTCTTGAAAAACCAAATTTCAAAATTATAGGCAATACTTTTTCAGCAGTTTGTGCCTATTCATTTTTTATAGTCGCCATATACATGTCTGCTTCTCTTACAAACAGAGGTTGCAATCCATTCATTATTCACTTACAGAATGAAGTACACAGTCTACAGAATGATTCATCACTAAAAAGCTCTGAAATTGATGATATTGAGGCTGATTTTCATCAGTTGTTCCTCGTTTACAGTCTTAATTTCTATTAATTCAGTTACCAAATGGCCAGTCACTGTCTAAATATTTTAAAGGGTAAATCCATACATAAGCTGTTCATTAGTTTCAATTATTGCCAATCTGGATAGCACTAGCCAGTCTTATTGGGTCCTGAATGGGCCATCTCTTGGTGTAACATAACCAAGGCATGCATTATCTTCCCATTAATTTTTCGGAAGTTATTTTAATTCTCAAAATTACTTGCAGTATTCAGTGCTTTTCTCCAAGTAAGTCATAATTTGCTCAATAGTGGCATCAAAGTAAAGGAACAGTGTATATCTTTAAAAGTTTTCTGAATAATAAAGAGAGAAGGAAAAGTCATATGTGGGTATTGCTAAAAATCTACAACCTGTAGTAAACATGTATTATCTATTAATGAAATCATGGAAAAGTAAAAAATCAGTTTGTATTGCTCTCACAATAATAACAAAAATGGCAAAATTTACAACCATGATCTGTCATAGGTGTTTGGTTACAAGGCGACTCATGGAACATAGAGTTTAATTCTATATGTGGTTTTAGATATATATTAGAAGTATTGAAACATATTTCCTAAGAATGAGAGAATGATGAAATCCAAGGTTGGTGCGAGCAAAGTGGCAATGTCTATCATAGATCAAATATTAATTATGTTTAATTCCTGATAATTTCAAAGCAAAATTTTCTCATAATCTCCATGAAATCCCAATACATTAATCTATTATAATCATATTGATACTGAGAAATTTTCCTAAAATCACATAAAGAGTTAGTGATAAAAATGCAAACACAGCCCTATTTGACATTCAAGTGGGCCGTTTTCTTCTATGGATTTCCGCTTTCCTGAATTTCTTATCTGGCACATAGATTTAAATGTCTATTCAACTAACAAAAATGTATTTTCTGTTTATAGTCGACAGTGTTCACAAGATTTCTTGATTCTCTTACACTGTAACCGTAAATGTAAGTATTTGTCACCCTTTAAGCCTTCAACTTAAAATTCCAGACAATTTCATGTCACTTGATATTATTTTGTCATCAATTTAATTTTCATGACCGAATGAATGACCTAAGAGTAAAGTGTATATCATCTCTTCAATGATTTTGATAGCATGTGGAGAAAAAATGGTGACCCAGAAAGTCAACCCGAAGATCTTTGGTGGAAGTGATGCCCAAGCAGGGTCGTGGCCCTGGGTGGTGGCTCTGTATTACAGAGAGAGTAACCTTGACAAGCTGCACTGTGGTGCATCACTCGTCAGCAGTGAATGGCTGGTGTCTGCTGCACACTGTGTCTATAGGTGAGTATGAATGTGAAGGTCCCAGTTGGGCATGACTCACTCATACACCAGGGTGCCAAACACTCACCATCACCAGAACTGACTTGAGACAGTGGCTCCATGTTCTCTGTCTCATGCTAATAAAGAAGTAATATACATATCCATCCAGGAGTAAGCAAAGCACAGTGCAAGCTTTATTAAGAGATATTAAGTAAATTTGACAAATGAAGGAAAAGTGAGAAAAACTCTCAAGAGTGGAGGGAGGGGCCCAGACTCCAAACAGAAGAAAAAGCCCTTGAAATAATCTATGAGCTTTTATAGAGCCATAGAACGAGCTGAACAATGCTTGTGATAATTGTTATGAAATTATTGGTTCTCTGGGCCATCAGACACTGAGCCAACTCTCAGCCCATATGCTCTGTGTATGTTCCCCTAAACCAACCAGGGAAGTGATTGTGTACTATTTATGGAACGCTCCCCCAGTAAGTGATGGTTGAAGACCCCATCCATTCACCTGTCTCCTGTTTTGATAGTTACTACTGTCTTCTAGTTGTTAGCTGGTGTTAATGGTCTCCAACCTCACAGGTGCCTCAAGTGTTATTAATTATACTAAGTTCTCTTTGTATATATACCAAAAAATATATAACAAAAGTATATATAGTTGTTCTTAGTTAATGTTGGTTAACACCTTGTCTACACAATAGGTTGGGATTTCTATCCTGAAATAAATGAAGGCTTCCTTAGAGATTATTTCAATTACCTACATTAGAAACAAGAATCTATTAAAAAGCAGTAACACCCATATGTTTCCTGGGAGATCGGGATGTGGTCTCAGGAAAGCTAGCTAGCTGGCATGTTGACACTGACTTAAATTCACAGAGCTTGCCTCTTTTCAAGACCTCTTAGCTACCTCATACACAACTGCAAGTTCTTTGTTTCTCATCACTAATGCCTCTGCCCTCATCACTCAGCCATAACATTCCCTTTTAACTCCGGCATCTATTCCCACTTGTGTGAGCAACTGATGGTTTCCACCATGGACCCTTTTCTCTTACAACCTATAGAAAACTATTTCCCCCCTCATCAAAGTGTCCTTTAGCAAACAGGGTCATCTCAGCAGACACAAAAGAACATCTTATTTTATATAGGCCCAAGCCCATCAGGAAAATATGTCTACTGTTTGTGACATAAAGTTTGCAATCATTTTTCCATAAAATTATTTATAAAATTTTGATTCAAATATATTATTCATTCATTATATCAAGTATTACTTCTTCTACACACATTGACATCTTTATCTAGTCACAAGATAAACATTTTTAAATGTAGAATTGATATTTATTGTGTAATTTTTGTTATCATTCAATTAGGTCAATGCTTACTTTTAGCAAATCATCACTACAAAAATCACATTCATGGAGAGCCCTCAAATTATAAGCACATTGTGCTCTAAAAGTCTGTGAGTTAAGTACCTTGTAATAACTTAATTCTTGGGTCGCATTTATGTTAATGCTACATGTACCTAAAATTTAGAGCTAATTTCCATCCATACCTTTGTTTTGTGACAAGAAAAAGCAAAGTTCATCCTAATTCTGGGATTCATTTCTTCTCATTAAAGTAGTCATTACTAATGCAGTGCCATGGGGTTAGAGAGAGTAAATGGAGAGAGATGAGGGAGAAAGGAAGAAATAAATGATCGGGGCCCAAGAAACTGTTCATCTACTCGGGCACAAGGAATGTCAAGGTTTTAGTTACCTACTAACAATTCTCAATGAGATCATAAAAGAAAGAAAGCTTCTGCCTAAGATGTATGGGAACCTGACAAAGAATTGACCACCTGCATCTAAGAGCTGAGAGAGCATTGCATCCCATTACCTCATTTGTTAAGATTAAGGTGAGTCTCCCTATAGCAGCACAAGACTGAGAATGAACTGTGGTCTCAGGCTTGGAGAAGGTACATGTACATAGTCAGGTTCAAACATTTAAGCTCTCCTTCTAATTCAAACAAAGAGAGTTACTGGGTATGTAAAAACAAATTGTCAGACAATTTCAGGGAAGACAGAAAGAGGCAGAGTTTTCATGTGATGAACATTGCTGATTCCACCTACATCTAGATGCCCATGGCACCATAATGAGGATAAACTCAAATGTAGACCACAGAAGTCTGTAGATCCAGGACATGTGGCCAGATGGTAGATTTGCTAACCAATTAGTTTTCTGGGGGACTACCCAAAGTATTGCTCCATCTGCCTTTACAGCTATCTGATATACTACATTGGTAGAATGTTTAAATAACTAAATAATAGCCTCGCTCAATAGTAAAAGCTACCTCCATTGACCCTATTGTCTTCTGACAATTGCATTTGATCTCTTTCCCAACACACCAAAGAAATAACTGTAGCATGCATTCACTTCTCATCTGTACTAAATATTTCTTCACTCTTTTCCTGTACTCATTCTTTTGAGCAAGTTACAAGTTGGTGGTCTCTACCACAACTGTATTATAAATAAAAGTTTAAGCTAAAAATTTGGTCTTTTCTCTTGCACATGGATAGGTATTACTCAACAATATTGTTTTGTTAGCCTCAGGTTTGGGAAATTTCTGTTTGACATCCTCACAAAACAAATGATTTATAAACGTCAAGCAGGCCTAGAGCAGAATCAATGACATATTGCACTTATCTATTCCATGGATGTACTTTTATAGGTCAATGATACCAATATAACATCTATTCATACCACAAATGCATGAAAGGATCAAAAAGCTGTCCTATCTATTATAAGCACATGTTCAATCAGACAGAATACAAAATGTCTTCATCTACTTTTAGTTTGAACACAAGTGAGTAAAAGTGAGCTATACTATAATCATAAACATTCAGAATTGTCCAAAAATATTTGCATCCTACTATCCTCAGACATTGACTAGAAATAGTTTCTCTTTCTAATTTTCTTGAATACTGCTTGGTGTCACCAGCAAAGCAACAAAAAGGCTTCCAAATTATTTTAGTGACATATTTAAAATATTTTCACAGAATAACAAGTTGAAACCACCAATTTTTATTTTATTCCCTCGTTTTATCTGTAAAAGTAATTTCTTAATAAAAGAAAAATTGTGATCACGATATTCATTGAATTAATGCTACACAGAATTCTTATGTTTAATACAATGTTAGCACACACTTCCATCCAGCAGATGGTGAAGTGGAAAGTTCTTCTGTCTCCTCAGTCTACTCAGAATCCCTTTGACACTTTACTAACACATCCAACACATCCTTTGATCGCATATTTTGTAACATATTATATATGTATGTATGTATGTATATATATATATATATATATATATATATATATATATAATTTTGTATGTATTTGCAGTTATTAGACTTCTTAGAAATTTAATTTCCTTCAGGCTTCTGTATCAGACCTCTGAGGTTGTTTCTCTGTTGAGAACTCCTATCATCTTGAATTTCACTGATAAATCTTATTCTTTCTTAATGTGTGGAAGCACATGAGCTTATGTGGCTTCAGATACAATGGGTAGTACTCAATCTTCCCAGGGATTTCATTGCTTCTGGCTTCTTATCTGCTCATTTAATAAAGTGTTTGTGCTAAGAACTCACACTACACTAAGCATTTTTCAAATATTTTGGCATGATAGTGCTGTATGGACCAACAAAATCCTTGTTCCAATAATCTTTATTCTAAATATTAAAGGATAAAAATAGTCAAATAAATATTTTAGAGAATGATATGTGCACTAAAGACACATATAACCAGCATAGGCCAAGTGAAGGGAGGGTTAGGATAGTTGGAAGGAGCTTCACTGATCTACTTAAAGGACTAGCTAAAGAAGTAATGGATAGATAATATGCATACATATACGTGTGTGTGTGTGTGTGTGTGTGTGTGTATCCATCCATAGCAACAAAGTCACTCTGGTGAACAGTGATGTAGGCCTATTCCAGAAACTTCAAGAATCTTTGCTACTTGATTTGGCTCTTAAAGGAACAAAAATAACATTGGATATTGAGGTACAATCTTGAAAAAGAATCATTAGGCCATGACTAATGAGATGAACAACCTTTTAGAGGCTGCAGAATAACCTCATCTTATCAGGCTGATGTGTGGTGATAAAATTGCTAAGCAAGAGTGAAATTGTAGAAAGCAGATAGAAATTGATGATGGTATCCTAGGATCACAGCTGAGGATGGTGGGAATTTACTAGCAAAGACACATATGTATAATAGCACTAGGAAGAATTAAGGGGTGACTATAAGTAACGTGAGTTTGATATGAGAAAATGAGAACAAAAAGGTAGTAAAAACAGAAGTATGGGTTCTTACTTTTTATACCTATCTAAGCTATCTTTAAAAAATATAGATTCTTCTCTCATACACTACATCCCAACCACAGTTGCCCCTTCCTCCACTCCTTCTAGCTCCCCCAACCTTCCCTCCTGCCCAGATTCACTCTTCCTCCATATCCTCTTCAGAAAAGAGCAGGGCAGGCCTCCAAGAGACAAACAGGATGAAACAAGATACAATATGACAAAGCAAAAAGCCCTCATATCGAGGCTGGACAAGGCAACCAGTAGGAGGAAAAGAGTCTCAAGAGCAGGCGAAAGAGTCAGAGATGCATCTGCTCATGTGTTTGGAGTCTCACAAAAACAGCAAGCTAACAGCCATAACATGTATGCAGAGGGTGTGATGCAGACCTGGGCAGGTCCCTATGTTCTCTGCTTCAGTCTCTGTGAGCCCATGTGAGCCCTGCTTAGTTCATGCAGTGAGCCATGTTCTCCTCATGTCCTCTATTCCTTCTGACTCCTACAGTCTTTTCTCCCCCTCTTCTGGGGTTCCCCAAGCTCTGAGGGGAGGAACCTGATGGAGACCTCCAATTTATACTCTCTCTCTCTCTCTCTCTCTCTCTCTCTCTCTCTCTCTCTCTCTCTGCATAATTTCTGGCTGTGGATTTTTTTAATTGATACTGGTCAATTTGGACCTAAATTCTAGAGAAGCAATGACTGAAGTATGATAACATGCCCTTGATACTTGAATTCATGGCATCGTCACTGGATAAGCTCATCTATGGATTAAATGTATAATATATTTTTTAAAAGACTAAAGTAGAATCCTGAAGTATTCTAATAGTTAGAGTAGAAAAGAAAGAGAGCTGGAGGGGGATGGAGAAAGAAGCGCTAAGTGAAAAATAAATCACAAGTGCATGTGCTGTTTGGGAAGTCATGCAAAGGAGGGTGTTCAAAAATAATTCCTTGTTTCTGTGACTAGTTCACAGGCAGGTAATGATGATGTTGTAGCTTCCTCCCAGTGCCTTGTATTTTGCCTTCTTGCACTTCAATAATATTTATACTTACTCATAAACAGAGTAAAAATCTGTGTCCTAATTTTCTATTCATTTTCATTATTTATTATTTATTTAATTATTTCTTTTTGCACTTATTGTAGACTCATGCTCTCCCATTACCAAGTCATTATGGTGACTAGAATAATTGTGATAATTATTAACTGATATCTAAACTGCTGAAATTTGATGAATTTTATCCAATTTGGTCTGATGTTTCTTTCTGGATTGTTCTTGATAATTCTTGAAGAATTTTTTTACTCTGTAGTATCAATTTCCATTTCAGAAACATCTTAATTTTCACTCCTTAAAATTATAATTGGTTATACTCTAGGTGGTCCTCATCTTATTCAGAAGAGAATAACTCTAGAGTCCAAAAACTTTTCTAGGAGAAAGCAGGACTATGGACAAACTTGCTGTGGCTGTTTTGTGTCATTTATAGTAATTGTAAAATAGAGTGGGGGCTCCAGTTTACAATTACAAAATCCAACCTGTGCTAATGTCTATTTCACTATCATGTTGCTCTTCCTTGACTCTCTTGCTATTTTTGCTCCCTAAAACATTGGTTCCTGAGGCAACATCACTATTTGGGGATAGCACTGGTTTACCCATCTGGTGCAATACTGATTTCCTAGGAAATGTGTTCTAGTCTTCGTGATTGCCAAGTCAGAAATGCATGACTTTCTGGTCCCTGCCAATGTTTTTCTTTCCTTCAATTCTAAGACAAGCATTTTTACCACAAAACTTAGTAGATGGTGGTAAAATTTGACGGAATTAAGTCAACTTCTACACTTGAAGCAGCCTTATCCAAGTAACATCCAAAGGATTAGAGGTTACTATCAGTATGACCAGCTGTCCACTTATCTTCTGTCTTCTTCCTTCCTATCACTTCATTTCCATTCCTTTATTCCTTCTTTCTATTCTATTCTTTTACATTGTTATTTTTCCCTCTACCTCCTTTTTTTCAGAGCTGGTGATCAGTCCAAAGGACTTGCACATGCTAAACCAGCACTCCTCACTGAGTTGTACTCCCAGCCCAGCTCTTCCACTTTGTCTTAGAGTGTAGAATCTATGAAAAAATAAAAAATTTGAAAACACATAGAATTACTTCTTTTTAACTAAAATGATACCTATGAAGGCGGTTCTGTCTGTTCCTCTGAAACCAGAAGCCAAATAAACTCTTCCTTATATAAGTTGCTTTTTCATACTGTTTTTTTTTTCATGGCAGTAGGAAAGTAACTAATACAATGTCAAAATGTTTGAGGAGACATCATATTAGAAGAAAAATGACATTAATTAAGCTTCTGTAATCTGATTAGAAATATTAAAATGGAGTCACATTTGGAACCCAGTAAAGTTGGTTTACATGGTATTAATAATATACTAGTGGTTACCAGAAGCTAGGGAAGATAAGCAGAGGAGACTAGGAGGGAATTTGATCAATAAGTAAGGCTGGGACATAAAATAGAAGTTAGTTTTCTTTTACACAAGAGTGTGGCTACAAGTAACAGTGATATATGTTTCAAAAAGGTGGAAGAAATCATCTTAAATAATTTCATAAGAAAATAATAAATGTTAGAGAAAAATGTATGTACTTACTTTGACTTAAGCATTACAACATCATATGTACACCTGCATTAAAACATCAAATGGTGGTCCATAAGTATGTCCAAATTTTCATATCAGTGAAAAATAATAAGAAAAAATACTTTCAAAGGAACATTCCCTAGAGGATCAAGTAATAATATTAAATGGAAATGCTATATAGTTTTAATTTTTTGTTAGATAACTTCTGGAAAGTTTTGTTCTAAATGAAAAAGATTGAAAAGATTTTCTTATTACAATCTTCAGAAGAAATAGAGATCCAACCAGGTGGACAGCATTCCTGGGCCTGCATATGCAATCAAATCTGACTTCTCCTCAAGTAGCAAGACGGGTGATTGATCAAATTGTCATAAACCCTCATTATGATAAGCGAAGAAAGTTCAGTGACATTGCTATGATGCACCTTGAGTATAAAGTGAATTACACAGGTAAGAGAATGATATCTAGCCACCCCATCTGCTCAGAACAATGCAAAATGAAACTTGAAATAGCATCTGTAGCAATTCAATGCTAATTCATAAAATTTGGTAATTTTCTGCATTCTTATAACCTGAAAACAATTGAAGTATATAGGAAAAAGTATGAAATCTCCTTCATCATAGTGCTTAAATCCAACTATATGGACGTCTAGTAAAAGGAACACTTAGAGTCCTCTCATAGAGAAGCCTCTCTCTTTGTCATGCAATAGAAACATGGGTCCATCTGTCAAAATGCATGAAGCAAGACACAAAAGAAAAGAGAATAGGTTAATGAAATATGTTATCCACGTGGCAACAGTTTTAAAGGAGATCCAACAATATTATAAGACCAACCAATGAAGGATTGCCTCAAGCACCTATAAAATATGCAAGAATTTACTTGGCAAAGTGAAATTTGTCCTAAAGAGTTCTGTTCTGTTCGATCCTAACAATTACTATGAAGTCTTTTCCAAAGCCCAGTTGGGCAGCGTTGCCACCATACATGAATGAATTATTTTTCACAGAATCTTATAAAACAACTGTCAGGATTATGTCCATGTTTGATATGAGAATTGAATTCATGGGATCAGTCTACATGTGGATTACAGAAAAGCAGAACATTACAATCCTTAGTAGCATTGCACTGTCCTCAAGGGTAGTCTTCATTTCTGTATCTTTCATACATCTTGGGGGCATCAGAAGCTCACTGAAAACCAAAGCACTTGTCAGCTGATGCTGAGAAGTCAAACACAATGCTTCCATAAGACCCAACTGAAACAACTGGGAGAAACGCAATTTTAATATGGTCTATGTGTCAAAAAATATTTTAAAATATTCTCCAGTATTTTTTTCTCAACTAACATTTTGAAAGAACTTTAAAGGGGCCAGCAAGATGTCTCATCAGGCAGAGACCAGCAAGTAGAGGCACTTTTGTGCGGGCCTAATGACCAGAGTTCACTCATGGATCCCACAAGATGATGGGAAAGAACTGGCTTTCTAGAGTTGTCTTCTGCCTTCAACATGCAAATGTGTGAAATTTCCCTTATATGTACACATACATATATGTGTATATATTCATATGTGCATGCAAATACATGTATATGTATACATATAAAGAAAATAAATAAAAATTTAAAAGAACATTCACAACATTTAACAAAATTGGAACTACTTTCGAAAGAGTAACATGGTTATTTAAAAATCAAAAACAAATGATAAATCCTGAGCTAAGGTGTTATGTACATGAAAAAAGATTATTTAGAGAATGATGGGGAAGAATCCCAAGAGTTCACTATACCACTAAACACAGACAAATGATTACTGCTCTAAAATGACTTTGCCCCTTAATATCAGAAGTTGCTCCAGGATAGTGAAACTCAAATACAAACATTTTAGATTAAATGTTGGAAATGGTTGATTTTTTAAAATTTGTTAGAAACATGAGTGATATTAAGGTTTTTTTTTTCTTTTTCTGTTGTTTAATTTGTTTTGCTTGATATTTCAGATTATATCCAGCCTATTTGTTTACCAGAAGAAAATCAAATATTCATTCCAGGGAGAATGTGTTCAATTGCTGGCTGGGGATTTACTGAAATTTATAGTAAGTTATCACATTTGAAAATGAGAAAATGTATACTAGAAAAAATATGCTACTGAAATTTGCTATGGATATTTTCAATATTTTTATATCTCCTAACCTTTTTTTTGCAGAATATTCTAAAACAATTGTTGGGGTTATATTCATGTTTATGTTATGTAATACCACCAAATATTTTCAGATTGTGTAGAATCTAATCCTATAACCCAGAGAAATCAAGGTGCTACCAAAACCATTATGTAAATTTAGCATGAAAAAATACTGATGAATTAAAAATATATACATATTGAAGTGAATATAACCCAAGGTTCTATAAATTTGTGTTTACATACACAAAAGAAGTCTCATCTCAAGAGTGGAATTACTACCTTTTACATTTTTACAATCAACAAAGCTATCTTTATTTGTAGTGCTATCGTCTCACATTTAAATTCTCTAAAATGAAAAGAGGATCTTTGTTAACTTTAATGTACTGGTTCTTCCTATTGGCAAAAGATCTCAAATATAAGATGAACAGAAGACCATAAATTTGTACATTACTGAATCCTTAAGATTTACTTAGTGGCATGTTTCTAAACACAAATCTGATGCACATTAAATATACTTGAGCCACATCAGCAATCACCTTGGGAATGAAAGTCAAAACAACTACATAAATATCACCTTAGCCCCAGTAAGAACAGCTCCTAACAAGCAAACAAAAAAGTAAGTGCTGGTGAGGAGATAAAGAAAATGGAATTGTGGACATTTCTTGGGGGAGTCTAAATTAGTACAGCCTTTGGGGAAATATCACAAATGTCCCTCCAAATTTCAGAATAGAACTCCCACATCATCTAAACATGTTCCTACCACATATGACATCCAAAGGAACTGAAATTAGCATGAACATGCTAAGACCTCCACATGGCATGTTCCCTGCAACATAGTTCCCAATAGGCAAGAAAAGGAAACAAATTGTGTGTAGCACTAGTGAATGGATAAAGAAAATGTAGTAACTGGACATAGTGGTTTGGACTGGTAAATCTATCAACCAGGTGGAGACTGAGTCAGGAGCTTTGAGTGTTGGGGGCTAGCCTTGACTACATGTTGAGACACTATGTCAAAAACACACACACAAAAAGAAAATAAGTAAATGTAGCAATATATTCACAGTGGAATGCTATAAAATAATGAAATATTGAAATTTGTGACAGTGTGATTGAAATTGAGGATTATTTTAAGTGAAATAAACTAAGCACACTAACCCAAGTAATATATGATCTCGCTTACATGGGGAAACCTAAAAGTTGAAGGCATAGAAGTTGACAGCAAATGGTTATTAGAGGCTGGGAGGAGTGCAGAGGAGACTAGATCGATCAAATGCACGATAATTATACAGAAACAAGAGCATCCAGTGTGACCACTGCAGTAAGGGAATTATGGACAGCAATGACATTCTATTCACTTCAAAGCGCAGAATAAACGATTCTGAAGGTCTGACATAGAAAAGGATAAATGTTTGAGGAGAAAGATGATATGCCTTAAGTACCAAATAATATATGCATGAATCCTACTTTATTTTCTTTTTTTAATATGTAGAGAGAAATGAGTTTAAAAGCTATAGCTAACCAGAATATGTATATATGAATGAATGAATTATATGATATAGCCCAGATATTCATACCATCAAACATAATTACATCTTTGGCTACATGATTCCTTCCAAGACTAACACATTATGAACAAAATTTTGAATGCTCAGTAAGGCTAGGCCAAAAGGAAGGGCACTACTGTCTGGCAGGATCACATGACTTCTATAGCCCTGATAGGTAAAATGTCCCAGATGTATTTAAAAAGCAAATACACAAACTTTATGGAGCTGTCTAGTCTCAGAATCAAAGCACTCACTTTGAATTTTTTTTTTTTTTTTTTTGGAGAGAATGTATGTAATGGCTTAGTGGTTTTCAGCCTTTGTCATGTAAAACACAGTGATCAGAAACCTTATCACAACATTGTACTTAGCCTGTGCAAATACACTGCACATATTTCTTCCATTTAGTTCTTTATTTCACTTTTAAAATGGAATGGAAGAGGGGAGTTGGACCAATAGGACCGAGAGACAGTGTATACATGTATGAACATGTTAAACAATAAAGAAAAACGTTTTTATTCTCTTTTTTTTATTAAGAATTTTTTTCATTTTACATACCAACCACAGATTCCCCCTCTTCCCTTCTCTGGACCCCTAGCCTTCCCCCTACCCCAATCCTCCCCTCATTCCCTCCTCTGACAAGGTAAGGCCTCCCATGGTGAGTCAGCAGGGGCTGACACATTCATTTGAGGCAGGTCCAAGCCCCTCCCTCTGCATTAAGGCTATGCGAGGTGCCCCACCATAGGGAGTGGCTCCAGAAAGCCAGCTCACGCACCAGGGATGGATCCTGATCCTACTGCCAAGGGGCCCCTTAAGCGGATAGGACTATACAATTGTCTCACTTATAAAGAGGCCTAGTTCAGTCCCATGGAGGCTCCACAGGTGTTGGTCTAAAATTCATGAGTTCCCACTAGCTTGGTTTGGTTGTCTCTGTAGGTTTCCCCATCATGATCTTGAGTGGGAAAGCAATGAAAGAGAGACCATGATAGAGAGAGACATCATGGGAATAGGGAGAAACCGGGTGCTAGGGAAGTTCCCAGGAATCCACAAGGATGACCCCAGCTTAGACTACTGGCAATAGTGGAGAGGGTGCCTAAACTGGCTTACCCCAATAATCAGATCGGTAAATACCCTGTCACCATAGAACCTTCATCCAGTAACTGATGGACGCAGATGCAGAGGTCCATAGCTAAGCACCAGGCCGAGCTCCAAAAGTCCAGTCGAAGAGAGAGAAGAGGGATTCTATGAGCAAGCGGCATCAAAATGTTCTTTAAAAATGGGGGGGAGGGACTTTGCTTATCAAGAAAGCATCCAGTTCTGAGGCCAGTGCTCGCCTGCCTGGTGACTCAGCATAACAATCTATAACAGTAACAATGTCTAATTCACAGTAGCTCATTGCCACTGTCCACAAAGTATATTCAAGACCATATTTTTGTATTTCCTCTACTTGAAAAAGTCATGACTTATTAAATTTGAAACTTAAATAGTAAAATGATTGCTAGACAGATGTTTTGACTTCCAAATTTCAAAAGAACAATTTATAGCTACAATGTAGACACCAAGAACAAATTATCTGCTAACAAAATTTAAGACTCTTTATTCCATGGAAGATGTTTTGGAGCTGAGCAAGTGTGGCTTGCTTATTATTCCTAAAATATATGTTTAATTAAATTAAAATGTCTCTAAAGGCAGAGTGGAGCCAGGAGAGGCAAATGGCATCAGAAATCATTTAGAATGCAATACTCAGGCCATGTTTTATTCCTTCTTACATTTTTTTTCATGAATTTTATTAATTTTTCCTGATGATTTATAGCTATGCGATTTCATAAAAAAATCCCATTTTCTGGTCTTACAAGTTTATTTTACTAATTAATTAGCTAAGATCTTTGAGAGTATATTTTTCTCTAGAAAGAAATGAGGAGAAAACTTTTAAGTTAGGCAGTCAGTACTTTAAAATAACCAAATTTGGCCATATATCTTTTTATATTTGTGTGTGTGTGTGTGTGTGTGTGTGTGTGTGTGTGTGTGTGTGTGTGTGTGGTGTATTCTTGATCATCCACATGGAAACTAAGATAAAGAAATAAATATGTTGGAAAGATGGTTCAGCAGTTAAAATTGTACACTGTTCTTGCAGAGGACCTGAGTTCACATCCCAGCACCCAGGTTAGTTAGCTCCTAACTCAGTGCCCTTAACTCTAGCTCTAGGGGATCAGACACCTCTTCTGTGTGTCTCTGCCACCCACACTCTTGTGCACCTTCACACACCCATGCACATAACTCAAAAGTAACAAAAATAAAATTTTACAAAAGAAAGAAATATGAACTACACAAACATTGCTCACAGTTTCCTTTACGAAGGAAAGGGCTCTGTTACTTAATCAAACAGATTTTGTATCCCGGGACAAGAACAAAGAGGGGCTTCTGGTTTTATTGTAAAGCTAAGGTCTAGCCACTCATCCTTGATCTTCGTAGGACAAATGATAGAGAGTGGTTGAACTTTCTTCTCTATTTCACTCTCCTGTGTTTGCTTTCTTGACTCAAAATCTGACAGGTTTTGGAAGCCAGTGGTGGGCTGTGTTTTTCACTTGGCTGGCACCATGGAGGCAGTAGCTATTTGTACATTTTCTTCCCTGCTCTGTTTTCACCATTGTTCCTACAGAGTTAAATCATCCATGGTAGGACTGTTTGCCATAGGTAGAGAAGAGGGCAGATTGAGGACATTATTTTTCCCTAGATAACAAATAGCTATGTGTTTACCAACATACACTGAGATATGTGTGTGTGTGTGTGTGTGTGTGTGTTGCACTTAAATCACATGCATAAACACACACACACACATTTGTTTCTTTCCTCAGTATTTTAATTTTCTTCATGTATAAATGAAACTTAGCTCAACATGAAATTGTATATTTTTTTTACAATACTGCCTGACAGGTGTGATAAATAACCCTTAACTTTCTACCTCTTTTGCCATGCCAAATAGAATTGCTAATCAGGAGGGAGTGCTTATGTACCTTTTCTGGAGGAACTAACACCTGTCTGTTTCACAAGCCTCTTGGGACTAGTAGTTCAGTAAGCAGAGATTCACACCTCCAGTGAATGATTAGTTACATAAAACAAATGCAAATACACAATGCTAAAATACACTTCCTTCTTCTTTGCCTGCATGGGATGGCAAGCTGATTGCCCCCAGAGCAGAGCACAGTTCATCGGAGCTTTGTCCCCGTTCAATGTGCACCTGCTCATACACACAGAACCACAAAGACGCTGAATGTCACTATACAGGAGGGAGCACCTCCTCAGGTGCTGAATGAAAAGCTCTTCTCAGTCTCCAAGTTGGTGCTGATTTCTATGAATGGACCCTTTGTGCTAGCAGACTTCATTTCTATGAGCAATACTGGAACTCCTTAAAATCCTTGAAAATGCCTAAAGACCACCCTAGTCCAATCCATGATTCCTACTACCCCTTACGAAAGAAAGAAATGTGTTGCTGTTACCCATTTGCCAAAGTGTGCAGGTGGCTTTACTATGTACTTTAAAGTGCAGAGTTAGTAGTTAGTTCCATTATACATCCACACAGTACTTGATAATGAGAGCAAAGTGCTGGAATAAATCAGATGGATGGTGTTTCATTCAAGGATGCCTGTTAATCACTACTGACTGGCTGTCTGCATCACCCATTTTCAGCAGATTCTACTGTTGATGTCCTGAAAGAAGCCGATGTTCCTCTTTTATCCAACGAGAATTGCCAACGACAGCTGCCAGAATATAACATCACAGAAAATATGATATGTGCGGGATATGAAGAAGGAGGTATAGACACTTGTCAGGTAAATACAAGATAGTCATCGTCATATACATTTAGATAGCATTTTCTTTGCTTAGCTATAATTTGGGAGTTAAGAAATCACTAACAATCCGCAGCTCCACTTCTTTCATGGTAAATTTGATTACTGTCAATGAGTGACTTTATACAAGCTGCTTGTCATTCATTGAAAGGGTTAAGTAGGATGACATATATAAGGCAATCAGCAAACATTAAAAACCAATTAGGAGATTTTATTAGGAAACTTACTAAATACATTTTCTGGCATGTCTTAATTATTTGGAAATTAATAAAATATTAATGCATCCTGATCTACTGCATTAAATTAAACTGCAAAGTGTTAAAAATGGATAATTCATACCTGTGAGAGTAACCAATTATATCGTGAAAAAATGGCTTTACTGTGTTACAGTGTAGCAACTTGTTTCATATAGTAAAACATATATAACACAATTTGACAACACTTTTTTAATAGACCAAGATAAATGTGTAGGTTTTTTCCCAGTTAAATCAATGTCTCCAGTCACGTTAAACCTTCAGCCTGGCTTTACCTTTATTCTGCTTTGATGAACACTTGAAAATTCAATACAAATCAAAGAGCTTTACAATTGTTTAAAATTTACCTCTGGATCTTTAGGCTTCCTTTACAAAATGAAAAATGTGCTAAAGATAAGATACATTACCACTTAAGATGTGACTTATAGAATACGTTGCAAGAAGGAAATCAGCTGTATAACTTCAATAACAGTTAATGGGCGTTGCATGGGGACACCTCACCATGAGGTAGAAAATACGACGGCTAACGCTATTGATGTTAGAGTTACAGTATGCCAGTAATTCATTCCAGATCTGTGAAATCTTATGCTTGGCTCTGCTTTCTACAGGATCTAAGCACACTATTCAGCAGCAAGGAAGAAATTCCTAGTGCATAGAAATATTCCATGCAATAGAATGTTGTTATAATTGAGTAAGCATCATCCTAGATTGCCACATAATTTTCTTGGTTCAACGTTAATATTAACTGGTAAAATAATAACAGTATTTAAAATGTTGAACATATCATTGTTTGAATACATTTATTGAATCATTATTTTTTTATCCTCAAAATTTATCCCTTCAGGCAGACCCAATTTCTTTGCATATTTGAGGTAGTCTTCTGAATTTACAGTCAATAAGAGAGATTATAGAATATCTTGTCATTGATAAGTAGATGAATGTTATTTCATTGTTCATTCAGAAACTGCATTATTTATCAGTAGTGTCATGCCACCTTTTCCCCTTTAAATATAGCACCAAGAGGTATCACAGGATAATTCCTAACATTAAGCCAAATTTTAAATGCTCTATTACAGCAGTGATTTTTGATCAATTATATAGAGTTTCATATTGTTTTGTGGTATAAAAATAAATAACTTGCTGGTTAGTATATGCCTTTAATTTCAGCAGAGGCAGGCAGATCTCTGTAAGTTCAATGTTAGTCAGATCTACATAGCCAGTTCCAGGCCAGCAAAGGCTACATACACAGTGAGGTCCTGTCTCAAAAAAAAAAAAAAAAAAAAAAAGGAAATGACAAATAAGAATGACAAATAAAAATGACAAAGAATTCTTTGCATAACTGATATGTGAGAAATTTTTGTCCGTTTTTCATAATAAGTAAAGCTATTTCGTGTCCATACCATGTCTATGCGCATTAGAGAGGAATCATTATGTACAAATAAGACCTGTGTGGTTAATTGGACAGGATCAACCATTACTTATATCACTTACCCTGTGACAAAAAGCTACCCTTAGCCGGATGGCAGTGGCACACGCCTTTAATCCCAGCACTCAGGAGGCAGAGCCAGGCGGATCTCTGTGAGTTCGAGGCCAGCCTGGTCTACAGAGCGAGATCCAGTACAGGCACCAAAACTACACGGAGAAATCCTGTCTCAAAACAACAACAACAAAAATGCTATCCTCCGATAACTGAAGTCTAAATGAAAACATATGTTCTGATTACTAGAAAACATGAGATTTGCTCACTTGAGTTGAAATGTTAAGGTTTTCAAATCTGATTGATAGTTGGCAAAATTTTCAGTCACATAGAACTAAATCCCAAACCATGTGTAAGTTCTTCACTCTTCTAAAATCATAACGTGGAATAGCTTTGCCATTTATATGAAGGCTTTTTTTGATACTTCGCATGTTACTTAATAAAATGATTCATACATTGATATTGACATGACTTTTTATTGTAGCACTTTAGAGAATGTCTGAGTACGTTGAAATACAATAATGAAATTGAGGAGGAGTTTCTTGCTAAGAAGTGCTCCTTCAGAATTATAAACTTTCTATTGTTACCATTTGCCCCATCTCCTTGAGGAGCAAATTTCTGATGACTAAACTGAGAATACAGAAACATCTGGCAATCAATCGTATTTCTGTACATTCATATTTTGATTGGTGAGCTTAGCACAGTTGTTTATACTGACTGGCCATGTACCCACAACTTCTCTTTGTTATTCACACTTTAGGGTGATTCGGGAGGACCGTTAATGTGCCAAGAAAACAACAGGTGGTATCTTGTTGGTGTGACATCATTTGGAGTCCAGTGTGCACTGCCTAATCGCCCTGGGGTATACACCCGGGTCTCAGGGTTTATTGAGTGGATACAAAGTTTTCTACATTAGGCATTTTCCTGACACAAGTGTGAAAATTGAGCAGTTTTTGTTTGTTTGTTTGTTTTTCCTTTTTACTCAAAGTAGCACAGCAACTGAGACTTTCATGAGAAGAAAAAAAACAAGCTTTTGTTTTTAACTAAATCATGTAAATACTGGGATAAGGAAGAGAGACAAAATAAAAAATTAAAGTCAATCTTTGCAACATAAAATAACTCTAAAATGCATTCTTGTTTCATTATAAGCAATTATTATTTATAGACATTATCATTTCCTTTCTTTTGAATACATTTTTGCCATTTTCTTTTGTGTGAAGTGTTATTATTTTAAGACATTTTCCACACATTTAATCAAAAATAGGTAAAGAAAGGAAATGTGATAGTTTGTCTGAAATATGATGTTGTTTCAAATGAACTGATGTAACTTATCTGGTTTCAGTTTCGTGTACCATTAGAGTCATCCTTGTTTTCTTGCTCTAGCTTCTGCATGCATTTCTATTTACATGCAATATTTTCCCTGCTCCTAAAAGTGCATATATTCTAAACTCATATTGAAAACATGATCTCATCATAACTATCACTTTCGTCCAGGTAAAGAAAACACACATACATCTCTCTCCTGACCGAGCATCAGTGTAAAAGTAAACTGCCTAACAGTGTCATTCTACACAAATAGTCTTTATTTGAGTCATTAACTTAACCATTTACTTCAAGCTGGTATTTTTTTAAATCTCAAAAATAAGCAGGTATTTTGAAGAAATTCAGCTATTAAAAGTTTTTCTTAGTTTGTATGTTTACAGAATATCTTTAACATGAAAAAATTGTTCAGGCATAGTTGAATTGACCGTTAAAGACAAAAATGTGTAATAAATTAATTTGCTTTACTACTGTAATCTCTTGCATCATTTCCAGAGTAACTATAAATGTCAGTTCAGCTTTTGGCACAGAGTCTACTGAAATCCATAGCAACTTAACACAAAATGCACATATGCACACACACACAGAGACATATTTCACAAGCACACATACACACACACTTTTGCATGAATTGAAAAAAATGGAAGGATAAAAGAGATTCAGATGAGTTGAATGAAAAGAAGCAATTATCATGATTTCCTTTGTGGAAGAATGGGAGGGAAGGAGGGAGGGAGGGAGGGAGATAGGGAGGGAGGGAGGGAGGCAGGAAAGAAGGATGAAAGCTTCAGCTACACTTAGAGAGAACGATTATAATTGGTGTACTTAAGAGACACTGGAAACAACTATGCAGATAGGAATGACCCTGAAGGTTGAGGACAGAGTTCAAGAGACAATCATATTGTACCTAAAGACAGTCAGAGCATGGAAAACATCATTAAAAGAAGGATTGACAAGATGATGGAAGACTAGATATTCCCATAAGCAGCAGCATAAATAATCAGGGGTCTTTGAACACATTCTTTTTAGCACAAACTTGCTACTAACCTGATCCCAGCAAGGGCAAAGGAGCATAAAGAGTGAGTGTGTCATTTGTTTTGAATACCTGAAAGTAGCTCCATATTTAATGGCATTTCCCAACCTATATTTAAACTATGCTCTGAAAATACAGAGCAGTTACATCACGCGTCGGTTTGTTTTTCATGGGCCAGCCAAAATTTTCAGAAACCCTTAGGGCGGTGTCAATGTTATCGTCTAATAGGAAGGAAATGTGTTTTCCTGCCCTTGTCACAGATGGAGTTTGTCCCTGGCACCAGAAGTTGTCCTGACCTGGATAATGACAAAAGGGGGAACAACAGCCTTCCCCTATCCCTGTGTGCTTCCACCCTCCAGCTGTTAGAGTTCTGGGGGGCACAAAGGCGAAGCTGTCTTACCTTCTCACAGTTCTAACTAGAGGAAGAAACGGGCGGAGCTGGCATGGAGGGAAAGCATAAATCCAAGCAGCTGGCCTCCCATTGGACCCAAAAGATGGAGAACGTGGAAAGATTGAGGGCTGAAGGAGGACAGCTGAACTTAGAATGCAGTGGCCGGTTCTCAGTCTCCAAGCAGTAGCAAAAGATCTGAGGTCCTTTTTTGCCTCTTTTTTGGAAAACCAAGTCTGCTTAAGGAAACTACTTTATTGTCCGACTGAAAGACTGACAGAAACTGAGAAGTTTCCCTGTTCACGCTATGTCCTTGCTTTCCATGTTCTTCACATGGAATGTTGGTTTTCGTCTTCAGGTAATGAGCAAACACATAACGCATTTTGTTCACTTAAGAATTTAGGCAACACCAAACAATGATCATTCCTCAGAAACAAGAACTTTTTATTTGGTTAAAAGTAACACAGGGACATTCAGAGACAAAATAGTTACAACTCTCTCTTGAGAAGAACAAATGCTACTTTCTTGAAGAAACTCGATCAGACAGAAGGGAGCCACAGTTCGCAATCATAAATAAACCCTCACCAAAGATATCCAAACATCAGTGACCTCTAGCCCATGGCCCATTAATTGGTGTGACTTGTAATTTTTTGTTTTGTTTTGTTCATAATCTGTCATATCTGTGTGTTCTGCTTAGCATCACACTGCTGAAAATCATTCAGCCCTACATATCAATACAAGCCAGATTCCCTTAGGAATACCTTAGCCGAACTGCAGTGGTCTGACTCTAGGTTCAATCCAAATCCTTAAACAGCCATCCTGTTTGGTTGACAGGGAGGAGCCACACTGATTCCAGACACTCACAGAACAACTCAACTTGCAAGTCTATAGGCAACGTGTGAAGACCTGTGACTTGTACTGTGGACACAATTTTTTTTTTTCAAGATAAACCACATTGGTGTCTATACAACTATTAGTAAAGATATTCTATTACAAAAATCAGTTTAATTTTAAATTAATAATAATTGTAAGGCACGTGTCTTGCACAATTGAAGTTAGACAGTTCTTGCCTCTAAGTAAAATGTTTCAGGAGATTTATAGCACAGTCAATGGAACAGTTTCTTATTTCTGAAGAGATTTCCTAAACCTTATGCAACCAAAAGCAGAGAAATGGAAAGAACATGAACTATTCCTGCAAAACAAAACAACAAAACAAAATGTTTTCCCTATGGAAAGATTTCTTTGGGTCTGTGTGAACTCAGTATTTAATCAAAACAGCATGCATGTAAAAATGAAGTGCCATAAATATAAATATTAGAACAATCCATTTTTATCAAACACTTTTGCAAAGGTACAATGTTTCTACACACTGTAAATTTGAATACAATTTATATTACATGAAGTCGATCAAAATGATAAAGGGGACAAAGGGCAAAAGGAACTACTTCCAACACAGGGATTCCAGATGTGTCCGCCGAGATTTTATCTGCATGGTCCATTTCATTTACATGAAGTGTGGGTGCATCCTTTAGCTGAGTAAGCAGGTCTCCATGATTAACACAGCATATTTTGTAAGTGAAACTATGAACATATAAAATTTATTTTGACATTGGCCTCAAGGGGGAGCTTACAGTTCATCTTGTAGATCCTTTGAGATTTCAAGCCATTCCAAGCTAATGATGCCTTTCCTTACACTGATCAAGAATTACAAAACTATTTTTATTTTCTGGAGCAAAGTCAGTTAATTATTATACTTCCATGCCACTTTCTTTTCTTGTGCTCTTTGAAATCCACAGTGTAGACTGGTTCGGGCTAGTTTTGGTTCTTCCTTTACTGAAAAACACAAAAAGAAATAAATTCAGTTCCTGAATCTTCTTATCAGGCTGGTCATGTGTTCATCCAAAGAGAGATGCTCAGACAGATATTATGAGTTCTTCTTTCCTCTTCAGCATATTTTCTATTCCTACAAAAAAGTCTAGATTATCCCACTGTGTGAAGATGACAAACAGTTCTCATGAGAGGTGAAAACAAACCAACAAACATACCTACATCTGTTGACAGTTCAAACGCACATGCATAATAATGCCTGGCAGAGTACTAAAACTTTCCGTTTTCCCTCAATAAGCCTTGTTTTCTTTGGCCAGGTTTCTAAATCTTGCTTTATGGATACTCTCCTATAATGGTTGCTACAGTTGGTGTCAAATCATCTAAACACATGCTATGGACCTAATGTAAGAAATGTCTGTCTACCTCCTACCATAAGTCGTCCCGAACTGTACGTAGGTCACTTGTGTACAGAAAGCTTAATTGTGCCTCTCTCTCAGACCAGTGGAAGTGCAAAGCAGACACATATGTGGTGATTTAGATGCTTGTGAGTTCTGTCCTATAGAACTAGACCTAGGCCCCCATGATAGCCTGTGTCTGGGATTCTGAATGTTTTTCCTACAGTGCTCACTGCTCAGGCTCCTGCACAAGTGTCTGTTTGCAAGTTTTCTCAAGTCATTCTCTTTCCAATTACATGTCAAGATCTGCATTTCTTTGCTTTAGGTTCCTGAGGATGATCTCTCACCTGGTCTGTCCACATTCCCTGTGTTTAGTACTTACTTCTACCCTTAGGTATTCATACTTAAGCCTCTAATAGCGTTTGCCACCCTCACAGACACACCCCTGCACCACTCCATCATCCTGCAGATTTGCAGAACTCCTTGAAGACAAAGAAAAAGAACTATTTCTAAAGCCCCAATCATTGCTATGGGAAATATTTTGTTCATATCAAATCGAGTGTTGTTGTGATTAATAAAATCCCAAATTGCATGTTATATGGACAAATAAGGTCGACATAACTTAATTCTACCAATTACAACTAGCATGAAGCAAAAATAAGTCAGGCAAAGTTTATGAAGAGCAGACTATTTTAAATGGTAAGAAGAGTAGTTAAGTTGTTAATGTGGCTTTACTATTTCCTTTAAAAAGTTCTACTAGTTAAAGGAAGGAAAGTTGTTCTGGAAATGATATGGAAGGAGAGAAACCACCATGTGTACCAGGTTGGAATTTAAACTTTCTGCAAGGCACGCGGATGATAATGGAGTGGAGTCTTTGATGAGGGTTCTCCTTGCTCTCCTGGAAGAAAGGAAAAGGGGAGGTTCTAAGAATGACAAACAAAGGACTTCAGCTCATCCCGGCAACCGAAGGAGCCCAATTCTGGTTTATTTTCTCACTCTGAAACTTTGAAACAAGTGTGAACGGTCACAGATCTTTTGAATGAATACAACCACCATTTGGGAAAAACAGAACAAGCCTTTGAGGAGATGCTGCTGCTCAACACATTAACACATTTAACTTGACAAGGGAGCATGTCTGAATCATGTATTTAATGTTTACTAACGAGTTTGCTACTTAAATGGCCATTTTAACAATCAGTCTGGGCTAAGAGGGAATTTACAGTCTTCCTACACCATTGCTTTCCCAATGAGAAATCAAACGTAATTTCGTCCATAGTCTTCAGAATTAGGGCGAGAAATGACATGTTTTGTATTGTGTTTATTATATATAAAATACTGGGAAATAAATTGTATATTGTCTCATGTGTTTTTTAATGAAAGTCAAGAGGATCACAAATATAATACTGATTTTCTAGACTTCATTTTAATACCCTTTATTTTTAGTTTAAATTATTTTTGTATTTTCAAATACATTATTGTTATGTTTTATTTGATTTTGATTTTGGGTTTTTTTTTTTCCTTCGGTGTGATTTGGCTGGTGGGAGGTGTCTGCTTGTTCGTTTAGATACGTTCTTGTTATGGAACTCCAGCTGGACTCAAACTAGCAATCTTTCTGCTCCTCGACCTCCTGAGTTCAGGGACTGCAGGCATGTAGTGCCAGGCACATCTGGATTTGATGGCTCATTAATACACATGAGTCATGTACAGCTAATGTCCTTTCAGGGGGGTTGCTACTTCTCAGGCACTTTAGGATTTATTTAAGGAAAAGAAGATGATGAAATAAAAAGAGAAAAATGATTTCACTTGCAGGTCCTTCTTCTTTGATGGAAGCCTTCTTTCGAACAGTTATTTGACCATAAAACAAAGAGGTCATTTATTCCAGCATATCTCTCCTTATCTAAATGCATCTTCTAGTTTCTAATTTGATACATATTTATACTTCATTTATTGAAATTTTTTGACAGACTGTACCACACATAAAAAGTTCACTTCACTGACTCAAGGGTAATAATAAGCATGAATAAGTGTTGGACAAGTCCTTAGAATTCTTGCTATTAGGATATATCACTTTATTTCAAAATATCTGCCAGATAGTACCCAGTGTGTGTGTGTGTGTGTGTGTGTGTGTGTGTGTGTGTGTGTGTGTTTAGAAAACAATGAACTTTTTTTTTATTATTGAGACAAGGTCTCATGATATAGCTCAGACTGTCCTGGAACTCACGAGCTCAAGCTGGCCTTACACTCGTGGTAATCCTGCTTCAGCCTCTCAAGGACACCACATTTAACTTGCTGTCTTCACAACGACATTTAATTTCCTAGTCTTAAAATGTCTTTTTGAAATAAAACAGAAGCTTATTATTTGAATCTTGAAACTATGCTACATATATGCCTTTAAAACCAAATCTTATATGTAACTTGATATCCAGATTGAAAGGTTTAACATCAATTTAATGTAACAATCCAGAGCCCATATAATACAGTGCATCTCACATGAGCTTACGAGCACTCCCACTTCACACCCACCACATGTGCTAACTGTGCGAAGCAAGGCAACTGAAGATGACCCAACTGAGCTACCGTTTTCCTGACTAAAAAGCAGAAACAGTAAGGCAAGCAATTTGTAGGACTTGTGAAATGTAAAGGAGATACTGGATTCCTCATATAATATCAGTACATTCTATAACTCTTCGTGTGATGGATTTTTACTGACAGGCAAGGACATTAAAATCCTTTAATATAAGTTAAAGGCATAGCAACATTTTCACATTTTTAAAAGGTGTCTCAAAGTACTTTTAAGGGTTTTTTCTTAATTATCTTGAAACAAATATGTTTTTTACCTTTTATGCAACATCTGGAAACAGCAAGTTCCGAAAGCAACAAGTATCAGTAAAAGCAGCGGAATCGTTGGTATGATAACATAAATTAGATTGGGAATTATACCTACAAAAATAAAACAGTTGTAGTGTTCAGTGATAGCTCAGGAAGGAACTCAAAAGTAAATTTATGAACAAATTTCCCTAAAGGTTAAGGTAAAATAGAACAGTTACCAAAAGGTAAACTCCAAGTACAAGAACTTATGAAAAATACATAGACACTTTGAAAAAAATATAAACAAAACTGTAATGCCCTGGTTCACATTCTCAATTAAATATGCATGCCTTTAAATTTCTATTACATTTCCAATTCAAACATGGGCTAATTTCCACAACATGTTAATAATCTTAGCTCTCTCATTATATTAATTCTTCTGCATCATTGGAGAAGTGAAGACATTATATTAAGGAATAATAATTACTATAATCATTGTAGACTTAGTAGATAATGAATTATCTTAGCCAATAAGCTCAATGTCATGAGAAAATGTAAGCATCTGGCATTAAGTGACAATAAGCACATACAAGGTAGTGATGCAATCATAACCCGGAGACATTAGACTCTGGAGACAATGACATGATTTAATTAAATTCTGAAAATAGGTCATCTTTTAACCCTGTTCTCTTCCTCTCAATGATGGCAAGCATTCTTATATTTTGGAGAAAATCACTAACACTCAAGACCTACAGAGCATGAAATGACACTATTATACACATTTTCAATACTTTAGGAGGAAAAATATCTGTAGTTTAATTATTTACTGACAATTTTAATTGTGTTTAGACATTATGGATGATGCTAAAATCAGATCCCTGAAACAGAAAAGGCCCAAAGGCTTAAGAGCATGTTTGTATAAGGAAAACAAACTGGGAGACATTGCATTTGGCTTGCAAACTGAAAGTTAGCTAACAATATCACGAATCATAATGGTTCTGACTAAAGCTGGCCATAATATATGCATCTCATTGTTTATCTTTTTCTTTGCTAAGGGGTGTATTTAATGAGATCTAGTAATAGGTTATTCTGAGATATGCAGCTGTTTAACACATTTTTAAGTTCATATATAAATGCACTTTATTTTAATCAAACCCACACCTCATTCCCCACTCCAAATTCTCACAAATCCCTCTACTTATTTCTTCCTTACTTCATGTTGTGTGTGTGTATGTGTGTGTATGTATGTGTGTGTGTGTCCCACATGTTTATGACCATAGGGCTGTGTAGGAGGATCAAAATCCAGAGAATAGTGATTGTGGAGTGCTTAGCCTTCCTTCTGAGCCTCTGTCTATGAGTTATTGGTTTTGAAACACTTGGGTCTTTGGATCAATATTCACAAAACAAATAGGATAATATTTCTGTCCCTCTGGATTTAGGTCATGTCAAAAAATGTTTTAAGGAATATTTGAGGAGTTGCTAGCTAATAAGGAACTTGCACTGGGGATTGCATTTTTTACTCTCTCTTCTACAGTGGCAGCGAGCACATTGTGTACATCTCCTTCCAACAAGCCATACAGTGATATCACAGTGATAGTCTGAAATTGATCAGATTGAAGTATTTACACCAGGGAGGACTACACACACTATAATGATGCTTATTTTATACCTCATCTCTACCACAAGACCAGCCCTGAACATTCAGCAGTAAGTATTCCAGGCCACTAAATATGCCAGCATACATGATAACTACTATATTATATTGGGAAATGTTTTGTAGATAACAAGTGTTAATGTTGATACCTTAGTTTCATATTAGATACTTGAAATAGAAATTTTTTAAAGGTTATTCTATTCAAAATGCATCCTTGCATAATTATTTCTAGTGTAGGTCAAAAGTAAATGTCTATGGGCCCATAATTAATGCATCACATCCCTGAACCACAAGAGAGGTTTCCCCGGGGTCAATGCAAAGCACTGGTTCAAAGCACAGTTCTTTAGGTGAGAGGTAAGAACACATGCAAGGGACTAACCTGCTTCAGTAACAACCACATTCTCATGGGTGTCTCCAGGTTGGTTTGTAAGATACGGCTTTTCAACGGGGTCTGTTGGCTGAATCTCTGTAAAGAATGAGCGTAGGAATAATAAATAATAAATTAAATAAGGAAAATGCAAACATCAACAAAAATACAAATTTATCAGTAAAATGGTAAAAAAAAAGTTGATTTGGATTTATGAATATTTGCAGTCAAATATATATTCTGAATTTAAATGTACATAAAATTAACTAACAATAGTCAATATTTAATTATGTCTGAATAAAAGAACCAATTTGATCAATTCCTTCTATAATCCCAAACTTCGTTTAGCAACCCGAAGTGGTAGAGTGCTGAAGGAAGCTTGCTGCAATCAGTAATGACAAAGGGGCCCAAAGCGACAGGAGCAAACAATAATTTGTGAACTTAAAATGTAAGACATGAGACGTAATTTAAAAGAAAACAAAGGTAAATTCTCTAAGCAATAACCTGTGCTGTGCAGTAATAATGAGCAGACAACTGCACAGTTGCATGTGGAATTGCTGATTTAAGCAGCAGCCATCTGAAAATCATGTCTATGCTACCCAAATAAGGACATCCTTCGATGTGAATTCCAATAGGGTCTGCTCTTTTAAATAATAGCAAGTCAAGATTTACAGGTTGTTTCAGTTCCAGCTTTATGTGATTAGATCTTTCAATTGTGAAATGCATGGGAAATTTTTAAGATTTCTTAGCATGGTCTGGTACTACCATTTTATATACTTTTCCCCTACAAAACCAATTGTGGCATTAACAGTTTAGCCAAAGAAAATTGTATTAATGAGAAAAAAAAACTAGCAAGCAAGAATAGGTTACAAACCTTCCATCTACCCCACCTACCTACCACCCACCTGCTGTAGTGAAGCACATTCAAGTTGATCAGCAAGGCTCTTGTGGCTTTGAAGTCTCCTTCCTTCCACTTACATCTAACTACAAGACCTCCATCCCACACCCCCAAGTCTGAACCAACTATAACTCTTATCTGGTGACACACACACACACACACCTCTATTCAAACTCCTGGCACACAGGTTAGGCCACATGGCATGACGCCTGCCCCCCTCCAACCTCTAAATTTCACATGTGTAAAGTTATAAGAGTAAGGAATTCATTCCCTTTGTTCCTCCTGAGGTGAAGTGATCCTCTCTCCTGTGAGGTCTTTGTCTTGCCCCCTGAGGTATACGCTATAACTTCTCTAATACTCCAGAAGTAAATGGAATTGAAGGAGCTTCTTCTTCAGAACTCCTGTTACTCTGAATGGAGACACTCTGAATAGAGCTCTTCTTAGGGAACTGGAGAAGAATGAAGGGTATTTTCTTCAGGTACCCCATCATGGTATCTGTGACTATTTCTTCTTTAATGAAGTTCTTTGAGGGTGGAGTATTAAACTGTAATTTCCCTCTATAAGCCTATAACATCCTTTTATTCATGACAAGCCTAGTAGTTCACCATGAGTCTATATTTTGAGTTTCATGCCAGACTGGGCCATAGAGTAAAACTCTGCCTCAAAGCAAACAAGCAACAACAATAATAACAAAATCAACTGTAAATGTTTTCATTGGTCAAAGAAATTAGACTCTTTATTCTTGTCATTTTATGTTACATAGAGCATTTTCTGTAGACTTTGGAACACACAAATGTTTTAAAGAATTATCATTCCTCATATTATCCTACAATCTCAATTCACTGGTAGTTTAACCACCCATCATCCTGTAGTAATGTTTTCATAAATTTTAAATTTAACTGATACTTTAATAGCTTCCTAATCTATAGTTATTTTTCTAAATGAGTTCATTAGTATATGAATGCAGGTGTTCAACTGATGTTTTGGAACAATTTATAAAGACATGAAATTAGTCAACAAAGTAATTACACTTAAAACATTTCTAACAAACTTCAATGTGATTGTGAATTAAATAAAAGTCTAGTAACTTAATTTTATATAATCTATTTTTATCTAAAAACAAAATCCCATAGGGCAATGTTAATTTTTTAAAATTAGATCTATTTTGTGTGTGGCTGGGAGCATGAGTGTCATGTTTGTGTGTAACTGGGAGCATGAGTGTCATGGTGTGCATGTGAAGTCCAGTAGACAACTTGAGGAAGCAGGTTTTCTCTTTCCACTGTATAAATTCCGGGGATTGAACTCAGTTTTCAGACTTGGTAACAAGTGTCTTTCTCTTCCGAGTCACCTCATCAGATCCAAAAGACAAGTTTAACACAAAAATAACTTACAAGTACTGCCATAAAAATGGGTATCAGTGAACCAAAAGAATATATATGTGTTTCAGTAGAGATGAGGACAAAAATAAAATTGAATTTTCTCATTTCTGAATAACCAGGGTAATTGTTTTTAACATTTTCAACACCATTGATCATGCTATTAGATAGTATATGAGAGTAGAAATATGAAAGTAAATAATAAATTTCAAACTGATCATGGGTATAATATAAAAATACATATATACAGATTACACAGCTATACTCATTCCTTTAACCCTCTCATTAATAAACGTCAAGTGTTGCAGCAAATTTAAAATATCACAGAATCTTAACTGTATTTCTCTAAGACACAATTAGAAAGAATAGAAATGAATAACAGACTTAGCTTTGCAAAGGCTTCCAGGAGTGTAATGACAGATTTAGCAACCCAGGGCAAAGGATAAACTCACCAGGGATATAAAAAGTTGGCTAACATACTCAAGAGCAGGATAAACATAAGAGAAGGGTAAGTCTAATCCAATAATCCCTTTTGCTTCATGGCTTTATGAGAAAAGAAATTGTGTAATTTCAAGAGAATAATAGGAATAGGGTACTTGGATATAATTGCCTTCTATGGGAACATAATATGAGGTCATGCTGACAGTCTTTCAGAAAAGTTAAAATGACCCTTCTCAATATTGTAGAGAAAAATAGAAAAATAAATATATCAAGGCTTAAGTATCTAACTTGAGTGTCTAAGACAATCAAATATATGTTTCCACATTTTTTGATTAGTCCTTCTTTTAGTTTAAATCCCAATTCAATTGAAGTGTTTTATTAAAGTAACTCAATTTCACGACATTCAGTGGGAAGCCACACTACTGTGACTTAGGTCAAGGTAATTTTCCCAGTTGCTGAGTATGACAAGCAACTGAATATTTCAGAAGAAAACTAACAAAAGTGTCATTTCTCAAAAAATACAAATCAGATGAAGAATGTGTAATGTGACCCTACTCCTTTTAACTATTGAGAAAGGATTTAAGCTCAGATAAAGGACCACATGGAAAGTATTATGCTGTAACACGGTGAAATAGTATGCCTGGGGAAAGCTATTTGCTCCCCTAAACTCAGCGGGAAAGAACCAAGGAACTATTGCTCACAAGTGTGCAAGTCTATAAGCGCTTTGGCAGCCTATACCTACTTTCCACACAATCTTTTTAAGATATTTTCATGTAGACATTTGTCATTTACAAAATATAATTACAACAGCACTGTTTGGTTCTTGTAAAAAATATTGTTTTCTCTTGAAAGGCCTCTCCCAACAAATGTTTCTACCCATTCCCTTTTATTCAATATACTGGCAGGTTTTCTCTCCAGCAAGCAACAAGCTTCAGTACATTAACAGGGCGAGTTGTTAGGTGATGCCTCTTTCATAGGAATAATAGAGGAAGGCTGGAAACCATGAAGACAAGGACTAATATGAACAAAATTTACTATAGCTATGAAGGTCTCTTACCAGGTTCATACTTGCAGATGTAATTGTGCTTCATGTTGCACCTGTCATCATTCCATTGGTAAAGGTAGGGACCTCCTAGGCCAGGATTGGCAGTTGGTTGATGGTACATGACAACACACTTTTCGCTTCCACAAGAAGGTTCATCAGTGTACCAGTTCCTACAAATATAGAGTCAAAAGGACACTCAGTAACATGTGGTCTGAGTGTTCCTAGGTATCAGGGCCTTTCTTTTGCCCTTATGACTCCTCCAGGGCATCGATAAACACTTCCGGGTCCAGTTACAGCTTACCTGAACTGGGAGCTGCTTCCATCAGACCACTGGTAGAGATCTGGGCAGGCACCAGACGTTTGGCCATCCCCACTTCTCAAAAGTCCTATCCAGAAGTCACCATCTGAAATCCCCGTTCCAGGTTTGGTCAGGTTCTGCAACATGCTCTCTATTAACTTCTGTTCAGCCTCGTTCTCAAGACTGAGGAGGACACCTCCTTCACTTTCACAAGCCAGGCGTGCTTCCTGGAAGCTCACTCGGCTAGACAGTTCATGGAAGTAGGCCATTTTGTAGCACGGATGTTTCACATCAGCAAAACACACCTTTTGACCTAAAACAAACAAACAAAAAATATAGATAAATTGATTGTGAGGTCTCTATTCATAAGTTTGACATTAATCATAATAAAAGAACAAATCAAAATAAGAAACACTATCAAGAACTCTTTTTTTCCAAGTACGTCCATGGGTGTAATAGTGGCATAACAGTTATGGGAGTAAACAACTACTCTCTAATTAGACTTAGGTCCTGCCTCTCCAGGAGGAAACTCATACCTGGTATTGCAAATCTGGTCAAGAACTAATGACTGGGGACCTCACAAGCCACAAGGGTGAATATATTACTGATATTTGGGTGAGTGGACATATTACCAAAATTTCCCTCTAAATTCTTATCTCTCTACCCATAGACTACTGCACCTCTCAAACCTCATCAGAAAAGTTTCTTTGTGCAGTGGATGGTGGTTAGCACAGAAACTCACAACTGATCAAAACATAAAGAAGAAGTGACTATAGAATATTCAGCCAGAAATAGGACATCTATATCAGACCCTCCTACCCAAGTACCATCATGGAAAGGGTGGAGAAAGAATGTAAAAGCCAAATGTTAGGGAGGACCAGGGCAAAAGAATGACTTATAGACAATGTAGGAACACTGTACTCATGAATTCTCAACAGTTGCAGCTGCCTGCACAAGACCTGCTCAGGATCAAGTCATTCAGCATTTTAGCATATAGCAGAAAGAGAGTCTCATGAGGCCCCAGCTCTGAGAAACTATGGACAACTGATGGTTTCTTGGGAAGGGAGAGTCAGTTTTCTTTAAGGGTGATGTTTCTACCAGATCAAATATGTTTGAGTGGATGGTCCTATTCAAGAAGTATATGGACAGTACATCTTAGAGTGGATGAATTATTAATTTTAAAAAGAGGAGGGCACGAAGTTGGGAAAGGACAGGGTGGTGGTGGCAGGTCTGTGAGGAGTTAAAGAGTTTGACTGACTGTGATAAAAATACATTGTATGATATTCTCAAAGAATTAACAAAAATATTTTGTAAGAGTACTCTCTCATCCAAAAATATTGTAAAGTTTTCTTCTCTAGTCTATTAATTTCAATTTATAAAAATGATAGAATTTGGGAGATGCTCAATGGGTAGATTGCTCACTGTGCAAGCATGAGAACATGACTTTTTACTCCCAGCACACACATAAAATAAATATTTGACATCCTCTTACAGTGTCTTTTTAATTTTTCAGTCTATAAGGAAAGTTGTCATTTGTAGAAGGGGGGAGTCATGCTTAAATACTGTGATAAGTAAAGTATTTATAGTTTATACTCTTAATTACAGTCCATCATGCTGAGCAACTACATTGCATCAACATTACAGCATTCAGCATTCTCCCAGCCCCTGAAGCTCAATTTGTGATCTGGAATGACACTCAAGGCAAGAGCAAGCAGAAGTTGGTGGAAGACCATTTACCTCACAACAGTATTTAAGTGATAAGCATTCAGGATCTTAACAAAAGCTGAAAACATAAAATGGTTATTCCAGCAATAGAAACAAGCCAGCTAACTGGAATCTGGACTTAGGAGCTGTACATTGAAAAGTACAAACAAATTCATATACAGGTTAACTGAATTTAATAAAAATTAACATATCAGTAGTAATGACCATGGGAAATGAGCTAAAGAGGTTTAGTAGGGCAAATAATCTGAAATAATCATTGACAGTAAGCAATGGAAATCCCAATGCTTAGTTCTAATATACATCATACATAAATTTGAAAATTTACCCTTGATTATTATTATATTTTGTGACTATTTCACTGTTTAAAATAGTTGCTCCTTGTAAGATTCCAATGATTCTTACAAGTCTATATTTTATTTTTGTATTCAAGAAGCAAACTCTCATCCTATTTTCATCTAGTACATCCTTTACATATTCTGAGTTTCCAAATATATCTTAGCTACATTCCCCTGAGTTTTCAAGTTCCCAATTTTCACCCCCAAAGACATTTAGCCCTGTATTTTACTAAAGCATTTTTATTAAATACTGCTTTTATTTATTTTTTTGATTACTTTGCAAGCTCTCAATGGAAAGAGAGACAAAAATAGCAGGATTTTTTGGTGAGTAACATGTATTTATATGTAACAAAACCAGGGTACCTTAAGAGGCTGCCTGGATATGATTTATGTGGTAAAATTCACTGCTCATTATCTTAGATATATTAAAAGATAAATTTATCTCTAGTTTATACATGGTGAAAGTATACAATGTGATTGAAATTCACTCATTTATAAAACTAAGATAGCACTTACAATAAAATGCATTGAGAGCTCTGAGTACAATGTAGAGATTCCTAATACTATTATGTTACATTGTAAAAAGTATAAGTAATGACGCCTAGGCAAAGAATTGCATTTTAAATAATTCACAACTGATGCTACATAGGTCCTGGGGAAAAATGCCAACCTTGGCACTCTGTATCAGGCAGTCTTTCCCTATAGATGGAGTAATCCATGATCCCAATAAATGTACAAATATGATGATGGCTGCAAGAAAGAGGACTCTTGAGGGGATCAAGACAGAAGCCTTTTATCAGCTGGAACAGATACGTTAACCCCAAAGGACATTCGGTGAATATCAGCTGAGTCTTCATGTTTGAACTAAAAAGCTACTACCAGGTCAGGGAGAGCAAGGCAGTTTCCAGGAAATTACAGACACACTGAGCAATTATTATGGCTCATATAGAATCAGTTAGTGCTGACAGGGTGAATACCTTTACATATAATTCTACTTTACTACTGATTTCTACCTTACTGTGCACATTTGGCCCAAGTTGTGGCAAAATGAGCAGAAGCTGGAGCTACGGGGCTTGCTGCTGCACTTTCGCTGATCCCATTTGGCTGTGATCACAGTGGAACTTGAACAGCTGGGAAACAAATGTTGCCCTAATTCCCAGACAAGTTCTGCTAATGCATGTCTTCTGATGTGACTTTCTCAACTCCCAGAAAAGCCAGCCTTCCTAGAGAACAATTATGATGACCTCCCTCCTTGCCCTGGTTGTTCACATGAAAACGTTCCCTGACTTTTGCTTTTAAACATCATATTCAAATAAAATCTTTCAGAAATATTTTTGGGAGGGTAATCTTTCTGAAAGTCATACAGTGGTTTATGCTACTCTAAGGTTACATGCATAACTATAAAGAAGTCTCAATTCAGAATCTCTAGTTGAAAATTACTTAGTTTTGGCTTATCTACAAAGACCATCCACTCCAGATTCTAGAAACATTATTAAAAGGAAAAGTTCAAGATGGCTTTGTGTAATTACTTTCATGAAAATACTCTGGATGTGCACCTGAAACTAAATAATCTCCAAATCGAAGAACTATTTACAAATTTAAATTTTCTCAAAGTGAATTTGCATAGAATTATAGAAAGAAATATTCACCCCTATCAGATTTGTAAATACAGGGGACCACGCTGAGCCACAAACCTAGATATGTTCTTTTATATACAGAAAATTTTTATTAATAGCTGTTAAACAGTTCTATCATTGTCACAAGTAATATTCTGTTATTATTTCTATAAATAAGGATTTTGGTTTTTCATAGTTATGAAAATGATAAATGTTAGCAAAGCTTGAAATTGGCTTCAAAGTAAACTCATGAAGTTATGACAATGTTTCTTCTTGAATAGGAACAACAATTTGGTTTTACTTTACTCAAATTATTTATTGTAGAATGTTCTGCAGCTATGAGGTTGTCAAACTTTCCCTTATCCCTCTTACTATAATAAATGATAACCAACATTAAATAATTATTACATGTTGTTCAATAGAAACATAGAAAAAATTATAAATTTCTTTTCTTCTGTTATGATTAACTTTTAATTGAAAAATAATGAAAATGTAAAAAAGGGACAATATGATAAATCTCACCTAAACCAAATTGGTAAAACTTAAGATTCATTACTATAATCCAAAAAAATATTTTTACCATAATTCTTTCCTATCCCCCTCAAAACACACTAAAACATGTGGTGGTGTTGAAGTACATAAATTGTATGATCTCTGAGAACAAAGACAATTATCCTGAACTAAGTAAAAGAGAATGTCGTTTACTGTAAGTGTTCTATTTGCAATTCTCAAGAGTACATCAATTTCTTAAGAATTTTCATTTGAAGTTAAGACAGATTTATTAAAATTAAATTACTTATGCAAGATGAGTTTCAGGATTCATTTAATTGCGGAGTGCACAATAGCTGGCATCTGTTCTCTTACACTGAGAAAAATCAAATTTGCCATCGTGGGTCACTTCAGGGATGGTGGTGGCCCCAGTCTTTCTTATTTACCCCTCCCCCAAGAAACACCACCAGCTCTCTGAGAAGGCAGGGACCTCATAGTCCAACATCCTGATATTTGAAATAGATATAAATATTATGAATGGAAACCATCCAAAATGAAAGTTCATAATAAAATGACTTGAGAGTTTAAACAGCCAATCAAAAAGAAGTACCTTAAGTCCTGCAGAACTGCAGGTAATTAGAATGAACAAAACTTCCATGGTCATTTCTGCTTCCTTAAAAACTGATATAGGCTATATGTTTCATAGAACTAATGCTAACAATTGTCTGATATTGAACAATAATTTGAAATATGAGACTTCACTTCCAGTACAATTCACACCTTCAGAGGAAGTGAGAAAACCAAGTCTTCAGAGGAAGTGGGAAATCAGAATCCGTTGACATATAACTAAGAGGTCCTTCTTATAAGCTATTCAACTAGAAAAGTTACCTTCGCCTCTAGAAAACTCAACTCTAGGCACAGTGCTTACCAAGCTAAGCCCCTCCTCCTACTCTCTCTACATTCACAAGGCACTAATTGTATCAAAACTTTTGATCCTTCAAGCCACTGTATGATGTAGACTTTCTCATCCCATCTTTGAAAGGGGACACAGACAGAGTTTAAAAGTTTGTCCAAGTTCACACAGATCATAACTGCACACTTGGGTTTTGAGACAGTCTCAATGCTGATGCTGCCCATTTTCCATGATTTCTATGCTTCTCCACATGTGTCTCAAGTAACAGACTTTATGAATAAAGGGTTTGATAAATGTACGTGCCATGAATCTATTCTGTGTTAGAGACATTGATTTAATATAGCCATTGGTTGGTTACTGAATGCTGGTAAAAGCACAGGATTCTCTATTGAGAAATTGTTTTTGAGTGTGTACTTTTCATGTTGAGTAATAATTAGATCAGAGTTAATTTAAGGACACTTCTATCTCTGAATATATGTATATAGATATATACATAGATATAAAAATGATTTGTCATCTGTTCTTTTATTTTCTCAATAAAACAATTAAAGCCTAAATTGAATGTCATCTCCAATGCAAAAACTATGACTATAGTCAAAATATCATGGGGTGCTGTTCCAGCAGCACTACATTAAAACAGTTTTTTTTAAATGTTCACCTCACAGTTATCTATATGAATGCACCTATATGTGAAAATCTAACACAGAAGGGAGATGTAAGTAGTAAAAATTACTAACGATGTATCAGCTGTATTTCCCCTTCAGAGTTCTTTTTAAATTACAGAGCCAGTTTTAGCGTTCATGTACAGAGAGTGCCACCATATGATAATGATGAACAGCCACTAAGGAACAATGCCTGTGATAAATGGGTAGTTTATTAAATGCTTAGTAATAAGATTAATTTGCTGCCTTCTTGCCCAAGAGATACTTAAAGTAATTGCATCTTTGAGATCTGCACTATCATCATTTTCTGCTTTGATGATGTCATGGGATTTTTCTCTAAGATAGAACATGCTCTGCAGTTTCACTTGCATCTTTCTTACTATTAAATTACCTTTTTAAAGCTACTTACTGGTCATCACTTATGTAATATTCTGTGTTCTCTACATGATAAAAAGAGAAATCTGCACATAACTGGTTCCACTAGCTAGATCTCTCTACAGTGAACTTTTTATTTTCTGCTAAAGTATGGAGGAAAGGGACTTAGAGTCAGAGACTCCAAATGTTCTAGTGAAAGTGGAGAGTGATTGGTTAATTGTACATTTAAAATTTATGTCTGACTCTGTGAAGCACATGAATTGCTGTGGGGTAGTCAGTCACAGGCCTTGTAACCTTGTTTCTAAAGGTCTGTTTTCCCTTAGTCTCTCAGACAAAGTGTATCTCAGTTGTAGTAGAGTTAAGACTGAATATGGAAGAGAGTTCTGGAGAAATTGAGGGATGCCTTGAATATGGTTAATGCCACATTGCAGCCTGAGGATGTTGGGAACTAGTGATCCAAACTCTAAGAAAAAAAAGAAAGAAACAAACAAAGATTTCATTAAAATATTTCAAATGTTTTAAAATAAAATGTCACTTGCTTTTGAGACATACTGTCCCACAGAGACTTCAGTTTTAATGCCCCATTTTCATATTTTACCATAAAGAAAAACCTCAAACTTTGTCAGAAGAAAAATGTGATTACCAGCTAGTGACTTTCTGAATTGAATGATTAAAGAGATGCAACAGATGTCCCCCACCCATCAGTGTGAAGTTAGAAATCACCATACAATTCAGATCCTCAAATTAGTTTCCCAGCAGGAATCACAAATTCAGTAAATACACTGATTATTATCATCAGAGTTCTCTGTGTGTCTCTGTGCACTGCCCTATTACATCGGATACTATTAAATCTTATGCAGATCAGCTGATGGCAAAGTTGCAGGAAATGTATTTAATAATTAAACTATTTTCACCATAAAAATAATGTGCTTAAAAGTATTACAATGTATCTTGTTGAATGTTTTGAAACATGAAAAACATATCTAGATATTAAGTTTGCCAGTGTCTGTCTTTTGAGGATATGGAGGGTAAGTGATTATTTGATATTTCAAAGGAATTATAAATGATTGTCCTGAAATATAATAAGTAGAAATTATTTTCTGTGTGTTCTAAGTATGTTCCAAACAGTGGAAAGCAAAGAAGCTGTCTCACTTCTCTTCAGACACTTGAGAAGAGACAGGGTAACTGGTCCCTAGTGGCATAAAATGGTTGCTACACCATTCAGAACAAATATCAACAGGCTGACAGTGGACTGTTAGGAAATATTGCTTCAAAAATAACAGATTTTAGGCTGCTCTCTGCTCAGCCCATCACAGCTAGAATTATTCATAAATCAGTGTATAGATAGATAAATTTCAATACAAAGACAATCAAATTATTCATAAGAAAAACATAACTAATTGTTCTAATCTCAAGTCAACATCATCATTTATACTAAATCAAATAAATCATGCTCAGTTACTCAGAAATGTTCCAGATGTCACCTTCCAGATGCCCATGAATTGCTAAAGAAAAGCATAGCCCAAGTTTTGGAATAATTTGTGTAGAAGTACAATGAAAATTAAACTTTCCATCAACAAAGTGCTTGAGTTCTATTTTCTACCCTGGATCTCTCCCTCCCCCCTTGGAACTTTACAGCATATAAATAAGAATACAACAAAGAAACATTATTTAAATTAATGGAATGCTCCTGCTTGTTCAAAAATGCCATGTGTTCAAAGCATAGTCTCTTGCTGTTCGTTTATTTATGTGAAAAATTCCTGAAAACAAAGCTAGTGAAATGTACAGTTAGTTGGTTCCACCAGATAGATCTCCACGCAGTTCTTTATTCTCTGCTAAATTGGGAAGGAAAAGGATTTAAACTCATAGGCTCTGAACATCCTGTGGAGACTAATTGCTTACCTGCACATTTAAGAACTGTATCTGACTGAGTGAAATGCATGAATTGCTGAGACGATCAGAGGCAGGCTTAACATACTAGCTCCTAAAGACCTGTTTCTAAACTCTAAGTTACTATCGTCTCGCATCTATAAGTGACACCTATCAGGCAGACGGACAAGCTTTCAGTGGGCCGCGTTTGCTTTGTATGTTAGATGCAAAGACTTTATCCTTAAAACAATACTCTACTACATTCACCAAACCCGTTGCCACTGTTTGAAGAGCCTAGCAAGAGCTTTCTCTATGGGTAACAGTACAGCTGCCATGCGCAGGGTTGTTCACATTCATCTCAGTCACTGAAGAGTCTATAGCCTTAGGAGACTTCCCCAAACTGAGAGGAGGTGGGTATGATGTGAATTGCTCAAAGATTAGACAACAGACGCTCGGGGCGGGGAGGGGGGCGAGTGGGGTGGGGGGACAGACGAAGCTAGGAAGCTTGGTAATTTTAACCTATTTCCCTTTTACCGATTTGAGAGACTTAACTGTGCAGCTGCGGGATACACAGACCCAGATCGTTACCAAGTACACACCAAACCAAACCTCGACCCACCTGCAGTTGACTCTGTTTCCTGAGTTGTCTAACTAGGGAAGGAAGTGTGTAAAAAAGAAGGCGACAGTGCAGTCCTCCTGAGAACAAAGGCTGCAAACTCAGCCCTCTGAACTGGGCTGGTCTCAGAAGCCATCCTTGTGAGAGCACCCTGGCGGGACTGGAACCAGACCAGCAGGAGGTGGCAATTCATGCTGCAGCTTTTTAGCCTCCAGGCTCTGTCTGCCTGGCTCGACCACACCCCTTCCGCAGGTGCCCAACCCTGCCTGCCTGTGATGCACTCACAATCTTCCAAAGAAAGTGGAAAACCCTGCTGAAGAGACCATGCTGCTCCGGATTTAGCTAGCGTTTGCTCCGCAGCTAGAGAGGACGCTTCCCCCAAAAAACTAAAACTTTCTGCTTTGCGGAGAGAAAGGGGAAAGAAAAGAATAACACGTTTTTCACCATCTCTTTGGAAGCCCTACTCAGTCCAGTTTTCCAACTCTCTGGGGAGTCCCCACCCTAATGCAAACTGCCTGTTACTGCCCCAGAGTCCCAAGTCCCTTGTCTTCCGCTGGGCGGACAGTACCCCTGCCCTGACTCACCGCTGACCACCCGTCGGGCAAAGGCTCCGTGGCCACAGAGCAGCAGCGTGGCTCCCAGCAGCAGCGAGACCATGCGGATCATGGTGGCGAGACTTCTGCAGCAGGTGTCCGGCGGAGCAAAGGCGGTGTCCTCCCGCAGCACAGTCACCCGCGGCTCTAGCCAGCAATCTTCTTGCTTTTCTGCTGGGTACTACTCCCTCCTTCCCAGAGCAGGAGCTAGGATCCCTGTAAGCATCGCCTTCAGCGGGGACCTGCTGCCAGGGTGCCCCGTGCGGCACTGGGCTGGAGCGCAAGAGACCGTGGGCGTGTGTCTGGGGGCAGGGGACAGGGTTAGGGGTTCCTGTGTCTGTATCTATTGCAAAGGTGAACCAGGATTCCCCAGCGCAGATCTAAGCAGCCTTCTTCGCTTCCCTCTCTGGTCTCTGGGTCCTAAGGGGTTGAGCCGGTGTACCCTGGTCCTGGCTCCAACAGCAACAGCCGCAGCAAGAGCAGCTCTGCGCTGGCTGCACCGTCTTATATACACCCCAGAGCCTGGGGTTCCAATCCCTAGCTAGCAATCATTTTAACTACTTCATCTCCCCTGCCAAGCAGAGCAGCTGGCCCCTCCCCTAAAAACTGGAGCCACTTTGAAAAGAGTGTAGTCAGCAGTCCCTCCTCCTCCACTCCCCTGATCCCCGCCCCCTTCCCATTTGCCAACAGACTTCAATACTCATTTGTGTAAAATGTGACAGCTTTGCTATTAAACTCTGGCGAAAGTTGGCTCCATTTGGTTTTCTCAAAGATAAATGTCCACGGGGATGCCAAGTCGCAGGGCCTTTCTCTTTTTCTGCTAAATTGCTTGATCATATGTATAGCGAGATGCAGGGCACTGGCCACTATTTAAGATGGATTGGCAGAGTGGGAGCCAAAACTCGCTCAGTGAATTATATAATGTGGCAGCTTTTTCCCCACCTAGCTTCTGCAGATAGATTATTTCCAAACAGGTTGCTTGACTAAATTGCCACAGAAGCAAATTGAAAAGAATCTTGGAAACAAGTTTTCCCTCAACCGATTTCAATCTCAGTGTTCAAAAAAAAAAAAAAAAAATCAAGACAAAATAAATATTCTGAATTGTTGGGAACTTCATGGATATAAAGTGAGAGTATTTCTTTGGTTTCTATATGGTTTCCCTTAGATGTAAATCTCACTTTAAGGAACATACACCTTTCCAAATCTGACCCACTCTACTCTAACAGGCCAATGTCTGGTTTACCTCTTTTGTGTGTCCAGGGAAGTTCATGAGAGTTCTCATAATGAGTGTGTGTGTGTGTGTGTGTGTGTGTGTGTGTGTGTGTGTGTATTCTATGAAAGGAACACTGAAAATGTTCTCTTAATCAGGTTCAGTAGAACTGGCATTTTTTTCATTATGTTGCTTTTTATCATAATTTATTATTTATTTTTATAGTTTTGGTTTTTTCATGTATACACATTTTGTGTGACTGTGTGTGTCTGTGCATATGTGTGCCCGCACACGCACGTGTGTGTATGAATGGATATACATGTGAAGGCTCAAAGTTGCTATCAGGAATCTCCCTTAACTTTCTTCCATCTTATCCATTAATGCAGGGTCTCACACTGAAACCCAGATCTTGTCCATATGAGTTGTCTCCTTAGCCTGCATGCTTAGGGATCCCCTACTCCACCTTCAAAGGAGAGACATAACACCCACCTGGCACTTACGTGGGTTTGGGGATCTTAACTCTTGTCCTTTTGCTTAAGTGGTAAGTGCTTTAACTGTCGGGCCATTTCCTCATTATGTTGCTTAAATGCACCAAGATCTGTTAAATAGAATAATTTTCTGTTTTAATGGGCAGCACACTTTCCTCCCACGTCTTACTGTCTTTGGTTTTCATATGAAGTAAGGACTCGCTATCTGTTGGATCATTTTTCTTGGGAAAGGGCAGTATGTACTGCTACAATAAGGACCAGTCTCACAGAAACAGGCATTTTAGCAATTGAAAGATCCTTAACTATAGATCTGCTTTAGTGACGAAAGTAGAATTCTAAGATAATTATGATGTATCTGTATAATATATATTACATATATTGTTATATATATATATATATATATATATATATATATATATATATATCACTTTGTTCTGTTATTGACTGTGAATACACTATCTTATTGTAGAGCAATGGGCAGTTGATAAATGTTGATTTGGTAGAGGGTCTATTATTTTTATCACTAGTTCATATCCTCAAGGAGGAGATGCTATTAAGATTTTTGAATGGAAAATGGGAAATCCAAAAAAAAACTCAAGGTTATAGAACTGTAGTGTGGCCCTGGAAATCATGTCAGTGGGAATCACTGGCTGAAGCTTTGGTCAAAGAGATGCCTGACATAGTCACACAATTCATTACGGAGAGAGGACCAGACTCTTAGTCACTAGCTACCCTTATGGTTCTATGGATTGTAGCTTGGTTATCATTGATTTCACAGCTAATATCCACATGTAACTGAACACATACTATAATCATCTTTGCTGAATGAATAAAAGCCTAGCCACTAAAGCTAACAACTGAACTGCCACTTATAACTGCTGAGAGATCAGTTTCTCTAATAGAATGGCACTGGGTATATCAACCACTCCAGGACAGGCCTCAGGTTCAGGAGTAGTTGACCAACATATAATGGAATTCACAGTTTTTATTGTGTGTTTTTATTTGATTACAGTTTGGTGTTTACTTTTATCATTGTGGGTGTGTTTTATTTCATTTTCTTAGTTTAGGGGAGCTTTGCTGTGTTATTGGGTTTTTGTTTTTTGAGAAACAACTTAAAATTGAGTGGGTAGGAGGATCTTGAAGGACTTGGGGGAGGAGAAGAATATGACTAAAATATATTTAAATTTAAACATTGTTTTAAATAATGAAAATAAAATAACAACAAAAAATATGCCATAGACAAGTATGGTAGCTCATGCCAATAATCCCAAAACCCTGAGATGCTAAGGCAGAAGGAAGTGTAAAGCCAGCCTAGGCAAAATAGTGAGAACCTGTTTCAGGAAAAAAAAAAACTTGCAACAGAAATGTTGCACAGCTATTGGAATTAGTAGAAAGCAAAAATAATTTTTAAACAATTTTGTTAACAAATAATGATCACTTACTTCCTCTATAGATATACATAAGGAATAGTAAAAGATATATGGAATTTTTATGGCAAACAGCTTAACTCCTTTACCCAAACAAAATTAGATATCTAAGTACTAGGTTTGTATCAATAATCAGATTAAGGGCTTCTTTGATAACAGGCAAGTGGAAGAGTATATGAGGAACTGTTTGTATACATGAAGAGCTGGGTTCTGGTGAGCTAAAAGCAAGGTGTGAATAACAGTCAAGGGAGATTAGATGATAATCTAATTTAGAAAAATAAATCAATGAGGTGAAAGTAGAAGGGGGACTACAGGGAAGAGAAATCATCTGGAAATGGTAGGAGACAAGAAAAAAGAAGAGAATATGATCACACCTTACACATGAGTGAAAATCTCATAGTGAAATCAGTTATTTTGTGTGCAATTGATATATGCTAAGACTGTTCCTAAATCTCTTTCCAAGCAATATAGTTTCAAATGAGAACTGAAAAGTGAGTAGAGTGAAACATGTAACACTGACCCAACAGCTAAAATGTATCTTTCTCTTGAAACTCTAAAGTAAAAAATGGTAATCTCCAAAAGGGTAGCCCCAAAGTTATCTCACACTGTTTCAATGGCTTAGGAGATTCATACACTATTTTAAGTATAATGTAATAAAATGAATGACTTAGATAATATTGGGTTTAGTGACATCATGATTATATCAATGTAAAGTTATAGTCACTCTCTTTTGGAGATGACCATTCATATTTCTTATCAGGGGCATATATGAAGGAACCCTGCTGCTGTGACCGAGGGTGAAGTGACTGTGTACAACTGTCCTACACAAAAGCCAATGACTCTGAGCAAATGTCCAGATTTCAGGCTGTCTGCAGATGAGTTAATGGGCACCTGAATCAGATGCTCATAGTGAGTGCACAACCGGAAGTGAATGGAGAGAGAAGTAATTCATGCTCTTGGAATACAGATGGCTAGTAAGTAACTTGCTTGAACACAGGATGAATGAACGGGTGACCAAATTCCCCCAAAATGCACTTGCTCATCTCAAAGGGTCTCTGAGCTGCGGAGTACATGAATTACCTCATTCAGGAGCCAGTGACACTCTTGAAATTCCAGAAATGTTTGTTTTTAGAGGGCAATCTATTAGAGCTCCAGTGTTCATAGTGATGCTAGAAATGTAATGAAGAATTACACAAGCGGGAAGATGTTTTTCTATCACTTCACGTTTAGTGATCATTAAATATCTTCTAAACTATGACCATTCAGGTAACTTTTTTTTAAGTATGAATTTCTACTAATGGAACATTTTGCACTAGAGCTGAAGAATTGGTCAATTTTAATTAAAGTCAACTTTAAGTAAGGATTCTTTTAGCAGCTTCTGGTGGGTCAAGCCTGCTCCAATGGCTAAGCCCACACTTAGGCATATATAGAGACAAATTAGAAACAATGGTTTGTTAAAAATAAAAGGAGGACACAAAGTTGAGTGTGGTAGGAAGGTGGGAGCGGATCTGGAAGGAATTAGCAGGAGGGATGGGGTGAATATGATCAAAATACATGCACGAAGTTCTCAAGATTTAATACAACTACAAAAATAAAATAAAGATAATTCAACAATGGTATTATTATGAATCCAAAATGAGTCAATGTTTTTGCTTTAAATCTCTTATTACCAAATCTAATTTTAATATACTGATTTTGTATACTAACAATCAAAATGAAAAATCAAAACAAGAAGGTAAAAGTTACCTCTACCTTAGTTGTCTAGTTTTATTAGGTATATAATTGACAAATTACTTTATTATGAACATATTCATTACACCACTACTTCTCCTCAACTCCCTATAATGTCCTTTACCCCTTCTCACTCCCAGCTTTATTTCCTCTTTTTAATGTATTGCTCTGTTATTAACAATGTTCTGAATCCAACCAGTTCTTCCCATATATGGGTATGAAGCTATTCACCGGGGCATGAGCAACTTACCAGTTGCCACATTCCCAAAGTCTAAAGGAAAGAGACTTCCTTCCCTCAGTAACTATCAACTATCAATAGCTCCTTCCATGGGAGTGGGACATTTGTGTCTCTCCTTATCCACGTTGGAATTTTGGCTGGCTTCATATTGTACAAGTAACCAACCACATCTGCTGTGAGTTTGTGCATGTGCGGAGCTTTCAAAAACTGAAAGTATATGGTTGTATATAAAGTATACAGCAATCTAGTGCAAAGATACAAGTGAGTGAAAAACTTTTATGTTATCGTTTAAATGCTGTAAATAAACAGGAACCCCATAGAAACAGTTGAATTTTAATTATTCTAAGGGTGAACTGTATAGTGTTACCTACAGAATAAGAGAGAGGAGAGAGAGAGAGAGAGAGAGAGAGAGAGAGAGAGAGAGAGAGAGAGAGAGAGAGAGAGAGATTGGGAGGTTAGGGTTGGAAGGGAAGAAGAGAAAGGTTACTATTTCACTGACAGAAAAGTAAACCTAATTCTTGAGCTGTTATCTTCTCCAAATATCTTTACTTATTCTGTTTTTACTTTAAAAGAGAGACCGAGTTGCAGAAGTTTTGTGGTTCCCAATAACCTGGTGTTCTACCTTTGAAATGCTGCTGTTTTACAAATTGTTCTAATTTTAAACCTTGCTGCCTGCCAGAATGTTGTATGATGTCTGCACTAATTTTCTAAATGTATATAGTCTTTGTTTCTAATAAAATGTAAGGTTAATTTTTAAATATTATTAAATTTATAGAGCTAGTCTCTCTATATTTAATTAATACTAACCCAGAGAGCAATTTCTATTATGTGGATTCAAAAAAAAAAAAAAAAAACCTGTCAAATGGCTTCATACCCAAAGAATCTGGAAAATACCAGGAGAGATTACTTCTGAAATCTCCAACTTTACCATGCTATTTTCACAGAGTTAGGAAAGCCTATAGTTTTTATTCCCCTCTTCGTTTTCCTTCACCATTTTCTCCACCTTATTTCCCCTACTTTGTCTCCCTTCCTTCCTCACACTCTCCTTCTAGAAGGACAATACAAACTCACAATGAATAAGTATTATCTTATTAGATTTCCAAACTTCGCAGCAAACCAAAGTCCTATGGCTGTTTCTGTGGTCCTCTGAGTAACAAGTCGTCACATCACAAAGATACACATAAATAGAAATCTCAAACAAAGCAAACTTAAACCGAGTGCCAGGTTGAGTGAACAATAACCCAAACAAGAGACTACAAAACTTCAGTGAATATTTGAAAACTCTGACTCTTTATGTAAGAAAAAAAAGGAAATGTGCAAATGGTAGTATAATAGCTAAAGACCTAGAAAAGCATAAATTACATATTTGTGAGGTTTCCAAATAATCAGTATATGTTCACACCTATCAAGCAACTAAAAAGTGATAATTCTGATACTAGTCAGTAGAGCAAAGGAATTGAATTGTGTGGCTTGATACACGCATTTATAGGAAAAATGGTGGAGAAAATACAAAGGTATTTGTACAATGTGTCAATTTGCATATCCTTCTGGATCTGCACCTGTCACTTGCAACTTTTTCAGAATGCGTTTCAACGTGTAAACAGCTCACATGCCAAACCCATGTGTACACTGCAGTACAGCAAAGTGGAAATGTTGGAAATAATAAGGAGCACACTGTCAGGAAGGTACATATTCTGCCATCCACAGAAATGCTTTCAAAATAAAGCTGAATTAAAAAAAAGAAGAAGAAGAGAAGAGTAAAATTAAGTGCATGCCTATTGCCAAAGTCTTTGTACCAGGAAAGAAGTTGCATAATGAATTGATGCTACAGTATTTACTTCCAAAAAGTAGATATAACATAAAGTAGTCTTGATTTATAAGCGTTTTAAAGACCATCAGCGAAATAAGAAATCATCTCGGATATTTTAGCCAAGTACTTTTCTAATGAGAAGAAATCATTTAACCTGATACTAAAATATCAGAAATAACTCTTAAGATTTTAAATATTTATGAAGTTAAATAGTACAACAAAATACACACAAAGTTCTTACCAAACAAGCATAAGTATTGTGGCCTCGGGCTCATCTCCATGGGGACTCATTAATATGAGACTGTAAAAGACTTCTCTGGAGCTGAAGGGATCACTCAGTGGGTAAAAGCACTTTTTATGCAAACATAAGGCTTTAGCTCAAATCCCCAGCACCTAATACAGAAAGCTGAGCATGGCTGAATGTACCTGCTACCCTAGCACTGGGGGCGGCGGAGGGCGGGGACAGAGACAGACAGACCCTCATAGATCTCTGACTGGACAACAAATCAGTGTAGCTGAAGATTTATGATCATTTTGGTTCACTGTGTGACCCTGTCTCAAAGACAACAATGTGGTAAAATAAGAGACCCAATGTCTCCTCTCACCTCTTCAGGCATTCACATTGGTATACACACACACATACACACACACACACACAGACAGACTTGAGTTTATTGTAGATAAAGTAGACCTCACTATCTTACCATCTTAATTAGTTACACTACCATCCATAGTAATCCCAACCTCGACTCTCACATGGCCACATGACTCTATACAGCCATACTAATAGGTAAGGGTCACTAATGCCTTGTCTTTTAGATAGCACGTTGGTTTCTTTCCCCAAGTTCAATCTTCAGTATATGCAGAAGCTTTAGGGTGGTCCTAAATGAAAGTGTATCTGCCTCTACCAAAACCTGCAGCAAGTCCTCCCCTGAGCACAGAATCTAAATCCACCTCTACTTGCTCATCATGACTTCAGTGTTTTCCAATAGCATCTGTATTCACTTAACAAATATTTGCTAAGTTCCCAGTGCAGTTACTCTACTCTAATACTTGTCTCTTTCTGCATACTGTTAATTCCGAGTTTTTTGTTTTGTTTTGTTTTGTTTTTTACTGTTAGTTGGTGTGTTTATTCCCAATCTATTGCCTACTTGGCAAGGAAATTGATTATTTGGCAAATGCACAATAAATAAAATATTTGGTACATTTTCATAAATAAAGACTAGGTGGATAAAATATTTGTTTTGTGACTACACATTAAATATTAAGTTACTACTTATTCTTAAAAGAATATGTAATGTTATAAATATTAAATGGCGATGTGGTTTGAATCTGAAATACCCCCACAATATCATAAGTTTGAACATTTGATCTAAAACTGGTTGTGTATCCTTTAAGATTGGGATCATGATAGAGGAAGTGGGTCAGTGGGGACTGGCTTGAGATTTTATATCTTATCTAGACCCCACTTCCTGTTCACTGATAGTTTCCTAACTGCAGATGCAAAGTGACCACCCTGCCTCCTATTCCTGATGTCTTGTCTTCTATGAGAACTCCTATTGTGATTTCTATTGTGACATTGACATGAAAGCTAAAAGGTATAAGTAATGTCTACATCATGTAGCGATACGCAACTACCTTTGGAAGAAGCCTTGAGTTTCACTTGTAGAATTTTGAGTCTTCATAAAACACATTTTGAAGAACACAGATGTGACCAAAATACTTTCCTGAACGAAGGGTGCAAATGCTCATTTATCAAAATGGAAATAAAGAACATTTCTGAGGTACAAAAAGAACGGGGAGGTGATTCACTTATTTAATTACTCATATGGAATACAACCATAACTGAACATTCTAAATCTAACAATTGGTAGGGAAAAAAACTATATGAAAATTTCAAATTCCTCCTTAATATATGAACATTAAAAGAGGAATAGACCTTAGCTAAAGAGAAGTAATTTGTCTTCTTTGTCTTCTTTGACTCACCTCTAATACTCCAGTTTCCAATTTCTATTTTGTGTTGCCATGACAACAAAATGCCTTTGACCATAATTTTTGATAGAAAAGGTATTTGGAACATCTAATTTGTTTAAGTGAAACACATTCATTTGGTCACAAGTATCATAGAGTCTGCTATTTAGAAAAGCATTTGAACACATCGTTACCTGTAGCAGGTGCTTGCTAACCGTTTCATAGACTCCTGGTGCTGTCCATGGTTGCTAAGCACCAGGAACAATTCATATCGACATGACTGTATGCAATCTCAAGAGTTAACTGGGATTTAGACTCCAGCCTTTTCCACCCACTCGCTGCCCTATCTACATCAATGAAAAATACAGCTTTATTTTTCAAATACTTACGATTTTAATTTCTTAACTTTTCCCCAATGTTAGGATAAATATGCTTAGAAAAACTCCACCATGGACTTGGGGATACAGCTCAGTTGGTAAAGTATCTGCAGAACAGGCACCAAGTCCTGGGTTTGATTCCGAACCTCATACAAGCTATGTGTAGTGAAGCACACCGTAACCTCAGCACTACAGACATGAAGGCATGGAATCAATTCAAGTGTCATTTTTTAAGATCTCTTTATTTTTGTTTTATGTGTGTATGAGTGCCTGTACATATTTATATGTAGACATGCATACCAAGTGTCCTAAGGACAGAGAGGTCATAAGATCCCCTGAAACAGACAAATAGACAAACGAATGGAAACACATGAACTATGAACCAATGGCTGAGGGGCCCCCAAATGGGTAGGCCCTCTGAATAGGTGAGACTGTTGATTGGCTTGATCTGTTTGGGAGGCATCCAGGCACTGGGACCAGGACCTGTCCTCAGTGCATGTGCTGGCTGCTTGGAACCTGGGGCTTATGCAGGGAGGCTTGACTCAGCCTGGGAGGAGGGGACTGGACCTGCCTGGACTGAGTCTACCAGGTTGATCTCAATCCTCGGGAAGTCTTTGCCCTGGAGGAGATGGGAATGGGGGTGGACTGGGGGGAAGGGGAGGGGGGGGCAGGAGGGGGGAGAACAAGGGAATCTGTGGTTGATATGCAGAATTAAATTATATTGTAAAATAAAATAAAATTTAAAAAAAAAATCCCCTGAAACAGGAGTTAGAGGGAAGTTGTAAGTTGCCATGGTGGGTTTCTGGAATTGAACCCGATTCCTTTGCAAAAGAAGCAAGTGCTCTTGACTTCTGAGCCATGTTTCTACCCACCAACCACCCCCCTCCTGCAACACACACACACACACACACACACACACACACACACACACACAATTTTAAAGTTCTTTTCATTTTTTTGTATTATTCATAGTGTGTGCATCTGTATGTGTCCATGTGGGTATCTTCATGTGAAAGAAAGTCCCACTGAAGCCAAAGACATTGGCTCCTCTGGAACTGGAGTTATATAAAGCTATTGACCACTTAAGATGGGTGTTGGGGAGCTGAACTTGGTTCTTTGAAAGAGTAGTAAGTTCTCTTAAAAATGTAGGTATCTTTCCAGTCACTAGAGTTCCTTTTTTTTTTTTTTAATAAGGAAATTTTTATTCATTTTACACACCAACCACAGATTCCCCCTATCTTCCCTCCGGCCCCTTCAGCCTCCCTCCCCAACCCACCCCCCCCCCCATTCTCTCCTCCAACAAGGTAAGGCCTCCCATGGGGAGTCAGCAGAGCCTGGTACATTCAGGGAGTCAGCAGAGCCTGGTACATTCAGGAGAGGCAGGTCCAAGCCCCCCCCCCCCTGCATCAAGGCTGTGCAAGGTATCCCACCATAGGCAGTGGGTTCCAAAAAGCCAGCTCATGCACCAGGGATGGATCCTGATCCTACTGCTATGGGACCCCTTAAGCAAATCAAGCTACACAACTGTATCGATTATGCAGAGGGACTAGCAAAATTCCATGGTGGCTCCACAGCTCTTGGTCTAAATTTCATGAGTTCCCACTAGTTTGATTTGGTTGTCAATGTAGGTTTTCCCATCATGATCTTGATGCCCCTTGCTCACAGAATCCCTCTTCTTTCTCTTTGAGTGGACTGCTGGAGCTCTGCCTGGTGTTTGGCCGTAGATCTCTGCATCTGCTTCCATCAGTTACTGGATGAAGGCTCTATGATGACAGTTAGGGTATTCACTGATCTGATTACTGAGGTAAGCTAGTGCAGGCACCCTCTCCACTTTTGCCAATAGTCTAAGCTGGGGTCATCCTTGTGAATTCTTGGGAACTTCCCTAGCACCCCGTTTCTCCCTACCCCCCATGATGTCTCCCTCTATCATATCTTACGGTATCTCTTTCATTGCTCTCCCACTCTGTCCTTGTACCTATTTTTAAAGTGCACAGGCTTATATACCTTCAATTAGTAGTTTGTCCAACAGAATAGAATTTCTCTGTCCTTCACTCAAGCCTTCTAAAATCTGAACTTCTTTCTCTTTCTACCTTCAACAATATCTGCTTGCAGAAATCAGTCAATATGACCAACTGGGTGACAGACCACATTTCTCTGTGTTTTTCTTAACCTGACACTGTAAAATTTCCCTACGTTTTGGGTGTCTGTCTCTTGTTTTACCGACCCCAAACACCAGCCCTTCTTTCCACAGCAAAATAAAAACACCTCAGATCAGCCACCTTCCTTCCCTAAGTGGAAAACTCGTAGTTCTCTGGTCTATAAATTAACCCTAGATGGTATAACGTTCCTAAACTCTCTGCATACATATGTTTTATCTTCTTATCTAAAAGGTAAAATAACCCAAATCTGAACTATGCCAATGATACTTGTATTATTGTATTTACTGAAGTCTTCTCAGAACTTCCAGAGGAAGCCTTGTTCCCTCCCTTCTTCTCTTCCAGTGACATGTGTTGGTAACTCAACTAGCACCCAGACATCATCCAGCACACAGGACACCTCTGGGCTTCAAAGAGAAAGAGGTGTACAATATTTTTTCTGGTTCTCTTTTCAATTCTGCTGCCTTATTTTATCAAGATACTGGATAAATGTTGCAGACAACACTGAATTCACAAGTAAATTGACTCAGAACATTCAAATGGAAGCAGCATGTAAGCATTTTCACACAAGCAGTTTAAGTTTTTTATTAAAGTTAGTAATAATCAGCCGTGTGACCTTACATTGAAGTGTGGTTCACTTAGCAGACCCTTAGAGAAAACTGTCTCACTTTCTCAGTAGGTACCAATTGCCAATAGTCCAACAGCTAGGGGTGGGACTTTGTGTCCACCTGCCTTCTCCATGCTGGGATCTGGTTTGGGCTTGAATAGGTCTTGTGAATGCTGTCACAGCTATTGTGAGTTCACACATTCAACTGTTCAGATGACAATGTTTCCTTGTACACATCTGTATCAGTTACATTTCTGCTGCTGTGAAAAAATGCCGTGACCAGAGCAACTTAAAGAAAGGTTTATCTTGGGCTTACAGTTCCATGGGGATAAGAGCTCATTACCATACAGCAAGGAAGTGTGGCAGCAAGCACCTGGGATGGAGAGAGCTCCCACCTCAAACAGCAAGCTGGAAACAGTGACCCAGAGAGTCCTGCCTCCAGGGCCTAGGCCCTGGGACACAGCCCATGTCCAGGAACCCTCATCTATCGCTGCCCTAGTTGCCAGCCAGCAGAGAAGACTCTTGGGGGCAGGCTTCTCCACCAACACTCCCCATCGGACCCTGAAATCTACAAGACCCACACCGTACCCTAAATCCACCCATCCCCCTGCGACCTCAGCAGCTTCCTAAGACATGGAATTTGCATGTCTGATTGGACCAAGAGTGGATCCCTGAGACACAGAATCTGCCATCTTCATTTAGACCAAGAGCTATGATTGGACCACGAGTGGCCCCCTGAGATACAGACACAGCAAGCACAGAGTGGACCAAGAGCAGCTCGCTCAGACACAGGTACCTCTTGCACCTATTGAAAGAAGAGATGGGTAGACGCCAGTGCAAAAATACAAGCAATAGCAAAAAGACCAATATGGCACCGTGTAGATGTAACCAACCGTCTTATTAAGTAAGAAACACAGAGCCGATTCAGAGAAGAAAGCCAAGAGGTCAGAACTAAGAGCCTTACCCTTCCTGCTTCAGCCAAGAGAGTTCTCCAAAAAGGGGCCTACTTCCTGTCTGTTCGTCTTTATATTGACTGTCTGTTCTGCCTTCTTATTGGTTGTAAACCCAAACACATGACTGCTTCGTCACTGCCTGCATGTACAGCCCTCCAGGTCCTCTATGGTATTGAGATTAAAGGCGTGTGTCTCCAATGTTGGCTGTATCCTTGAACACACAGAGATCTACCTAGCTCTGTCTACCAAGTGCTGGGATTAAAGGAGTGCGCTACCACCACCACACTCTTGCTATGGCTCTAATAGCTCTGACCCCCAGGCAACTTTATTTATTAACATACAATTAAAATCACATTTCAGTACAAATAAAATATCACCATAGCACTGCCTGAACCTAGCAGTTCTACAACAGCAAGACCTGAACATCACAATGTAGAAGAAGCAGGAGAAAGAGACCTTAAAAATAACTTTATGAAGATAAAGGCTTTTTAAAGAGGAAATGAAAATATCCCTTAAAGAAAGGGTCGAGGGAAAGAGAGCTTGGGTGAGTGGGAGATCCCAGCTGGATCAACAACAGAGAGGGAGAACAAGGAATAGGAGACCATGGTAAATGAAGACCACATGAGAATAGGAAGAAGCAAAGTGCTAGAGAGGCCCACAGAAATCCACAAAGATACCCCCACAACAGACTGCTGGCAATGGTCGAGAGACAGTCCGAACTGACCTACTCTGGTGATGGGATGGCCAAACACCCTAATTGTCGTGCTAGAAACCTCATCCAACTACTGAGGGATCTGGATGCAGAGATCCATGACTAGGCCCTGGGTGGATCTCTGGGAGTCCAATTAGCGAGAATGAGGAGGGTTTATATGAGAGAGAATTGTTGAGACCAAGGTTGGATAAAGCACAGAGACAAATAGCCAAACGAACCGAAACACATGAAATATGAACCAATGGCTGAGGGGTCACCAACTGGATCAGGCCCTCTGAGTGGGTGAGACAGTTGATTGGCCTGATCTGTTTGGGAGGCATCCAGGCAGTGGCACTGGGTCCTGTGCTCATTGCATGAGTCGGCTGTTTGAAACCTGGGGCCTATGCAGGGTCCCTTGGCTCGGCCTGGGAGGAGGGGACTGGACCTACCTGGACTGAGTCCACCAGGTTGATCTCAGTCTGTGGGGAAGGCTTTGCCCTGGAGGAGATTGGAATGGGGGGCAGGCTGGGGGGAAGGTGAGGGGGGCGGGAGGGGGGAGAACAAGGGAATCTGTGGCTGATACGTAGAACTGAATTGTATTGCAAAATAAAAATTTTAAAAAAAAAAGAAACTGAGGAAAAGACAAACAAAAAATTGGAAGAAATCAATAAATCCTTTAAAGAAGAAAACAAAGAAAAAGCAATTAAGTAGGTGAAGGAAACAGTTCATTTAGCCATTTGTTAGTCTCTGTGCTAAGCTCATATACTGCAGATATAAGCTTTTCTTATGAAGGTTCAGAGATGCATTGATCTATAGGTACAATCATGAGTTATTAGGAGTCATTTTAATAGTACATCAATTTAGCACAGTAATATTAGTAGGCTCTCCCATAGAGTCTATGACCTATCTAGATATAACTTGTTTGGGCCTGATAATTGTACAAAGTATTATAAGTTTCATCTTGTGGAACAGGACATAAATTCAAGAACATTTGGACAGCACAAATTTGTCTTGATAGGTATTTTTTAAAGAACATTCTGTTGGTTGGGTAGGATAGAGAGTCTGGGAGAATACAGATGAATCAAAACATGTATGAAATTCTCAAATAACTAATAGAAATAAATGAAAAAATAAATTACAGTACCAGACACGCCCATATGGAGCAATCCTCATATACAATCAAAAGATCTTTTGGTTATACACACACACACACACACACACACACACACACACACACATAGAGACAGAGTTTTGCAGTATTGCACTAATGAGAACATTCTGGTTTCGAGGCCCACATTGTAGCATACAGGGTCCTCCCTGCATAAAACCATTGAGGTATTTTCTCTCCCAACTTCATAGCAACTTCCATCACTATAAAACTATAGCACATTTGTAGTCAGCTTCACGATCAGATTGAGATTGGTTTCTCTGTGTTCTGAGCCAAAATGTGTGATGTCTATAGCAATGGAAATTTACATTTAGCCATGTCAATGATCAATAACAATAGCCTGTGTTATTTTAGATGCCTCTTGTGCTTCTGAGACAAATAACTCATAGGGGTAACCCATGCCTTGAACTTGGATATTCATTTAATGACCAGTTTCTTCTGGTGGGCAGTATTGTTCATTAATGCAGGGTACCTCTGTTCAAATTTATTCTTTTATTTTCAGTATATTTACAATGAGCTTCCAAACTTGTGGATTTTCAGAAGCCTTCTTTCATACATCTTTAATATGGTTGACATTGCCCTATTCTCACCTTACCCCCATCTCCCTGCTCCTACCTCCACTTCAGTCTTTAGCACCTAGTAACACCCACGTTTTCCATATCTTATGTGATGTGATGTGTGTGTGTGTGTGTGTGTGTGTGTGTGTGTGTGTGTGTGTGTATGTGTTACGTGAGTTGTAAGATCATCAGTTTCTATGCAGCTATTTCTGTATACACTTCATATTTTGGTTAACTTTTTCCAAACCTCATCTGTGGTGGTTTGAAAGAAAATGGCCCCCAAAGGGAGTGGCACTGTGAGGAGGTGTGAGCTTGTTAGAGTAGGTGTAGTCTTTCTTATATGCTCAAGCTACTCCCAGGGTCAAAATCTTGCTCCCTGTTGCCTGCATGCCAACATGTATCAGCATTTTCTCCAGCACTAGGTCTGCCTGCACACTGCCATGCCATGTTCCCCACCACGATGGTAATGAATTAAACCTCTGAAACTGTAAGCAAGCTGCCTCAGTTTAATGTTTTCCTTTACAAGATTGCCATGGTCATGGTGTCTCTTCACAGCAATAGAAACAATAACTAGGACATCATCTTCTCCCCATTCCCATCACCCCACTCCCCTCTTGAACCTTTCTATTCTAAGACTCTCTCTCTCTCTCTCTCTCTCTCTCTCTCTCTCTCTCTCTCTCTCTCTCTCTCTCTTCTTTTATCTTACCATTTCCTACTACTGTCTCTCATTCCTCCATGCATGCCCCATCCCAAAGGCTTGATCTCAGTTTCCTTGATTCCATACGCACTCCACAACACAAAAGATTTGAAGCTACAGTTCATGTATGAGAAAAAAAAAAAAACATGCAGCATGACCTTACAGTAGAAGCCATTTTAAAGATAAAACTTCTCTGTTCAGTGAGACCCTATCAGAAAGAGAAAGAGGGTGAGAGAAGGAAAAAATTGCAGATGACATACGATTGATGGAGATTTGAAAAACATTGGCCTCAATGCTGCTGTCATTTATAAAAATAATTTCCCTGTGGACTGGCCCTGGAGTTCCTCCACAATTCTGGAGCTGAATTATTAGAGCCATATCACAGTGTGGTTAGGCCATTTTATTATAAAGAAGCGTAAGAATTCTCTTTCCACCAGAATCAAGGACTACAAAGGTAGTGGCCATATCCCTTATCTATCTGTGGCACTGTGTAGAGCAGAGTGAGGCTTAGTTGACCAGGACACCTAATCAAGCACTTTGGAAAGCACTACAGAGCAGAGATGGTAAATGTGATGACACATGAAAGAAACAATCAGGAAATTCAGGGGACCAAAAGGGAAAATACTTACCCATACTAAGCAAAGTCTTAAATAATAGGCTGCATAGGCTTTATCTAAATTATTCTCCCAAGTGATACTGAAACAAAGCACAGTGTTCTTTTTTGTACATTACAAAAACGTAAGCTCCTCAAACAGTCTACTGAGACAACATTTTGTGATTTGGAACCAACTCTAGACTTTGAAGAAGAGAAGGAAAAGAGAGAGAGAGAGAGAGAGAGAGAGAGAGAGAGAGAGAGAGAGAGAGAGAGAGATTAAAAAAGAATAAAGGTTTAAAAAGCTATGAAAATATATTTCAAATAGACTCTCTCACAGATTCAAAGATAATATAAGATTAGCTATAGGCATGAACCCAGAACTACTACCCTGACAATCAATGGGCCAGTGCAAGACTATTTCTAGACCATTTCTGGAAAGTCTTGAGCATTCAGTGGAAGGTCTAACTGGAGAAGAGATGTGTTTAAATTAAGTCAAATCGAAGGACTGTGTGCCAAATCATGGAGTTAGCATACAATCGATGGCCAGCAGCCATCGAAGCAATTTCTGCTGAGTAGGATATAAAATGAAATGGGTTACTGCAGGGCACTCTCCTAGCAGTTTCATTTTGTGATGTTGGATCCAAAACATTGAGCACTTTAGTGGGCTGGCAAGGAATGCAGCAGTCATTTACCTTGTCAGAAATCTTTGTTAAAAGTATGACTACTTTATTATAACACAGATTATGATAATCTTAAACTTAAAAGCTGAGTCATATTTTTTTTCAAAAGTAAGCTCTAAGATATGCCTTTCCCCCAGCCACAAAACTTTTGACCTACAATGTGTCCTGTCTGCAAGATCTGCTAGGGCAAAGGTGGCACAGAACTTGTGAGAGTAGCCAACCAATGTCTGATTTGACTTAAAGCCCACTCCGTGAAAAGGAACCTATACCCAACACTGTTTGGCCGACCAAGAACTACACACTAGATAGTTCAGAGACCTAGAGTAAAACCAAATATTGCTGGTCTGAATAAAAATAGTAAAGAGAAAATGACTCTAATGACCATATCCAGACATTAAACAGAGAGACCGACCTTGGAATGCATAGCTCTAAAAGGGATGTCTCCATCAAATTCTAGCCCTCTGAGTTCAGGAAACTCTGAGGAAGAGAAAGGCAGTAGGAATGTAGGAGCCATAGGGGATGGAGGATACCAGAAGAACAAGGCCCTCTGAATTAACTGAAGATGGTTCATATGAGCTCACAGAGACTGAAGCAGCAAGAACAGGGCCAACACAGATTTGCACCAGGTCCTCTCCGTATATATTACAACTATTAGTTCAGTGTTCTATGGGACTTCTAAGTGTGTGAATGAGTGGGTCTCTGATTCTTGTGCCTGCTCTTGGAGCTCTTTCCCTTCTGTTGGGTTACCTTGTCCAGTCTTGAGGTGATGGTTCTTGTTTTAGCTTAAATTTTACGTTGTCGTATTTGGTTGTTATCTCCTAGAAAGCTATTCTTTTCTAATGAGAATATTAAAAAGAGTATTAGACTTACCCTCAAGAGCCTTGTTAGCACTTCTAACATATGTTACATAGTGAACAGTTATACATTTCAGTAGGCCTCTGGTAACCCTAATTACTAAATGTCTACATTAACCCCTGCATTAAATATCATAGCAAGAATAGCACACGTGCAACTAATATGGCCTATTCCATGGGAGAATCCATGCTTTAAACTGTAAGCCTGCTTAACACCACATGACAGGGAGGTCCTATGTCATAGGGAAAAACTTAATACTGTTGTTTAACCACATGAACAATGGCATCACATTGCCTTCTAAACATCTATGCTTATACAAATAGACAAAGTATGCTCTCAAGCATATTTAATCAAATAAATTTCTCTTTGATGTATGTTGCAGTGAATGGCTGCCCAAGATGCTGAGAATAAGTGACAGCTGATGGCCCAGCCCTAAATAAGACATTCTTATCATACTCTCAAAGAATCATGGCACATTCTAGAAGAGAGAAGTGTCATGACAAATGGTAAGAGCAGTGAGATTAAAAAAAAAAATCTGCAAAATGACATCCTTTAGGCATGGCCTGATCATTGCAATCATGAAGTCACAGCAGCTTCAGTTATTACACTGCATCTACATAAGAGACTGGTCCTGTAAACAATCAATCATCGGCAGGGAAAGGTCTCCCGAACTCCTGGCTATTTATAGATTCTGGAAGACAGGGTTGCTGTCTCCAGTTGGACACCCACTGCTGGGTCTACCAGGCTCCAATAGGTAAGTTCAAACTCATGGTCATATAGAATGGCCCTGGTTAAACTGAGTCCCAAAATAAAACTTGAGGGCAGAAATATGAGAAAGAGTGTTGTAAGAAAGACAGAAAATAGACCGAAGTAGGAGGAAATTAGAGATGCTGGAGATGAGAGTAAGGGATTTGCCTTATATTCATGTATGAAGTTGTTAAAGGCCAAACTTAAATAGTAAAATAGAATACTTGGAGGAAGCAGGAAACACTGATATAAAAGGGGAAGTAGAAGAAAAGGAGAGGAAAGCTTTAACTGGGTAGGAAGGAGGGAGGCCAACACAGAAGAAAAGGGAGGGAGGGAGGAAAAGAAGGAGGGAGGAAGGGAGAGAGGGGTGATAAATAACACTAAGGATGACTGAAAAGGCCTTAGAGAATCATATTATTTTATAGTTACCAAAAATTATATAACAGATACACACAGTGTGTTTGTGTGTGTGTGTGTGTGTGTGTGTGTGTGTGTGTGTGTGTGTGACAGCTTCATTATATATATTAGGATGACAATGTTCCCCTCAAGAGCCATGGACCATCTAACAAAAACCTCAACACCAGGCACAAGAAACCTCCTTTCAAGTTATTCGTCAGGGGAGTCCAAGAGATTCCCAAAACGATATAATCTATTGCTATTTCCCTTGGTTGTCGTACAGAGGTGGAAGGTAAGTTCCTATTGCTAAAGACACCATCTAATTTGAGCAAGGGGTTAATATATATGATCTTAACTGTGGGATCTGTTCAGAAAGCCTCCTTCTTGAGAACCAACTTTCATAGTATCAGGTGCTATGTAAGTTGCGGAGGGAGAGAGACATTCTACCCATCTATGATGTCTATAAACCACAATGAACAATATGGCAACATATTCTTAAAGATGTAATAATGGTACTCATGTCCTTGTGGTGACCAAAGCTGTCTGATTTGATTTAAGGGCCGCTTAACATGAGGAAAATTATGCCTGGTACTGGAAACCTGGCCAACTACCTATGGTTATGTAGGTAATGGACCTTGGAGGAGAACTCACTACTGCCAATTTAACTAAATCAGTATAAATCCTATATGCATTCCAAGTACTTGTCTTAGTTAGAGTTATTAGTCCTGTGACCAAAAGAAACTTGGAGAAGAAAGCACTTATTTCACTCATAATTCCATGTAATAGTTCATCATAAAAAACAGTGGGGTCAGGAATTCACACAGGGCAGGAACCTGAAGGCAGGAGCTGATTCAGAAGCCATGGAGAACTGCTGCTTACTGACTTGTTCTTCGTGGCTTGCTCAGCCTGCATTTTTATAGAACCCAGGGCCACCAGTCCATTGATGGCACCACCCACAATGGGCTGGGACCTCCCCTATAGGTCATTAATTAAGAAAATGCCTTACATCTGGATCTTACAGAGGTATTTTCTCAATTGAGGCTCCCTACTCTCTAATGACTATGGCTTGTGTCAAGTTGACATAAAACTAGCCAGTACAGTATTTATTCTTGTACCCACAGATAGGTGTAGTTCTCGCCCTTATCAAGGAATATTCTTTTTGCATCAGACAGTGACCATTAGCAAGAAGTACAACTGGTAAAATAATGAGATTGACTTTGGAGGTGCGAAGCCTCAAAGGATACATCAGCAGCTTAACTCCTACAACTAAGGCTCAGGAAACATCATCAAGGATGCAAAAAGAGTATATGAGCCAGAGGACCAAAAAGTCTGTTGTGAGACATCATCTACTAGACATGACAAGGAAGCTATGCCCATAATACCTCAACATTATGGCTGCATAAAAAATATTTGAATAAGAGTGACATCAGCAGAATAAGGATCACACCAGCAGGTATGCCATCATGCAAAGCAGAAATGCCATGGGGCCACACTCCTAAACGAAGAGCTGTAAGTGGCTAATGACTGTAGAGAAAGGGAAAATTTGTCTTCACCAGGAAGAGGCCACTTAATTATCCAATACCAAGTGGTCAGCCCTGAATTCACATGCATAAAAGCAACACTAAATGGATTCAGTAGGTTATCTGTGTGTGTGTGTGTGTGTGTGTGTGTGTGTGTGTGTGTGTGTGTTATAATCAAAGAGAAAGAGGCTATGAATTTGAATTTGATTGAGAGTACAGGAATATGGGAAAGACTGTAAGACTCATAAGAGTGATTTGAAGGAAGGAAAGGAGAAGAGAAATCGTGTAATCATATTTTAATTTAAAAAATATTCTAATAAAGAAAAAGAATACTTTGAGAGGAAGAGAAAACCCTCATTGAATCAGCATTCTAATAACTAACTGAAGAAACAGAGGAAATTAATACTTGTGGTCTAGAAAACAAAGTTACTGTAGATGGTTTTACAATCATGGCTGTTATTCTTCCCAAATCACCACTGGAAAAGTATAAGTTTCCATCCCACTAGTGATGAGCTTCATAATGTGATTTGCTTCAGCCAAGAGAATGGAATAGGATACAACACAGGCCTACTCACACCAAAACTGTTAATATGTTTCACTGTTTTAGTGTGGCCTCTTATCTCTCTCCTTTAGCACAAACAATATTTCTGCTAGTGAGTGTTGGTTCAGACAAGATCTCAAAATGACAGCTAAGTTGATCTGATATACCTAGATCCAGATGCAGTCATGTAAAAAGGAAATAAAGACTTTTTATATAAGCTATTTAAACACTTTAAATTATTTCAAATAAGTCACATAAATACACAATTCTACAAATATTAGATTAGCAGTTTACAAATTACATGAAGGCAAAAGTTAGATTTCACTGGATATTTCCTCTTGCAGCCTTCTCCTCATTTTCGTGTATTTTATATACTATAATGTAGTACAAGGACATATTAGTGTTAATGACCTAATTTTCTTTAACCAAACATTCTTATTATATCCACAGTACTAGAGGAGACTCAGAAGTATCCAGTTCATGACTTTAACCTGACTATTCGCTCAAATACATCTTCTGTACTTTTAATCTGCAAGGACTTGTTATATGGTAAATGAGGAAGGCATGGATAAAAGGCTCATGGAATTCTATTCTATGCTAAAGCCATAAACATCCACAGTACTTGTGACTGCATTTGGTAGTGACCTTATTCAGTAATTACTACTCTTCATATGCTTCACTTTGTTATAAACAATATTTTAGTTGAAATGGAGTTTTTTGTTTTTAGCAATAGTTCTCTAAAATCTTATTAAGCAAACCTGAAATGAGAATCAGCAACAGATCAACTCTTTTAAACGGTAGAAGAAAGTTAGAGTGGTTAATAGGGATTCAGGATTTAAGAGACCTCTTCTAACCACTCAAAAAATTGGCAAGAGGATTAGGCTGGCCCATGGGTACTTTTACATGCCAGAGCAGACACTAGGGGTCTAAAAACACAGCTGAGACGCTTGAATTACTTGTGTGACAAATCCCTGAGGAACTGACAGACAGATGCACACAGTCAACCTAGCATTGCCTGGGTACCCCAAATGTGAAACTAATGATGCATCCACTGGTACAGCCGTTAAGATAAAGCCATCTGTTGGTTATTCATCCACTGTGTTGTTACTTTCAGATGTGTAGTAAGGAATAATGAAAGAGAGAAAGAAAGAAAAGTAATAAAGAAATAAAAGAACATGAAAAACAACGTGGGGTGGTGCTCCAATGGCATGCAGACATAGTCTAGTGACTAGCGATCCAGAAACTGGAAACTCCCCTCTCCACGTTATTTTGTTTTGCATCATCCACATTCTCGTGTAACACTGAAAGTTTAAAATTTGAAACCACAGACAACAACTGAATCGTTTAAGTTATTAGTGTAAAATGTTCTCACAGAATGTAAGAGGACTAGCAATATTTTTTATTAGCATACTGAACGAATGTCATTAATACACAGTAGTGATTCATTTGGCTCTTATCAAATTAAATGATGAAAATCCCAAAGCAAGTGTTGCCCAACAATACTCAAGTTATGCTCAGTGGTTGTGTAGTAACAAGTCACACAAGGTGACTTCGACACACATGCCTTGCTTTCCTTAAAAACGAGGCATTTGTCTACTTCTGTAATAAACCACAGCATTCACTAAGATACGGTCGGTGTCTTCGGTTTTGCCAATAAATCTCCAAATTAAACAAATGGCCAAACAGAATTAAGGCACATGATCACTGCATCTGCTCTCTTACTAACTGAGCACATTTATGTCTACAAAGTAACAACCATTGTTGGTAGGCAATTGCCCTTGGATGTCAGAACAAACACTCTAGATACACACTTAAAATGAACAAAGAGCTACCTCTTTTTTCAAGAATTATTATAATTTTTGCTAATACAATTCATCTTTAACTCAAATGAAATATAGCATCTCTTAATGATAGCATACTTCAATTTTCTACATTAATGATAACAGCTATTTTATGCTATACCACAAATCACAAAGGACATGAGAATGCACATATAAATGTTCAGTGTAGCAGAAAATCATCAGTATCTTGAAGGAACAGATTGTAGTCCTAACCAAGTTTTCTTTTTTTCTTTCTCCCCCTCTTTCTTTTATTCTTGAGATTATAATTTAATTTACAACAGTTCTCTCTTCCCTTTCTTCCATCCAAAACCTCCCATATCCTCCTTTCTATTCTTCTTCAAATTCATGGCTTCTTTTTTTCATTAATTGTTAAAATATGACACATACACTAAAACTCATAAATTCAAAGTGATTGTTCATAAATTTACTTCCACCAAGTGAATAAATATCCATAACCAACAAATAAACGAATACTTCTAAAATCCCCAAAGTCATTCTCACATGGAGAGGTATGATACCGCCTGATAAATACATGGACTGTTAAGAAATAATTTGCTGAACCCTTGAAAATATTATTTCTAACATTGTTCTCTAAATATACATTTATACCACCACAGCTTTCATAACTAGTGCTATAAAACAGTTCATGTTCGAAGTAAGAAGTTATAGAAGTGAGACTTATACAGAAAAAGAATTTCAACCCCATGACTATGTACTCATTGAACTTTTATATGAAGACATTTCTGCATACATATTTAAAATTGTCTAGATGGTAACATTCACCATACAGAAGGAATGTAGCTTGTTCAGCTGGCAAGGGTCTGACTCTCTGCAACTTTATCAGACTACTTCACCAACCTAAATAGTAATAGGAATGCTGCCCCATTTGAACACTGGCAACTGATGATGGTACGAACCACTTTCCTCTGTCTGGGCTCAGTTTTACTTTCCACTGCCTTGATGTTAAATGTGAAGTCTTTGCGCTTGCTCACCCCAACAGTAGCCTTTTGTCATGCTGTTTCTAAGATCGTTCAGTCAATTGCCCCAGCTCTTCTCCTCTTGTTGGCCTCGCCTCTGTTAAAATTCATATTCCAACCTCAGCTGGGTTCCCTTCACCCTCAAACCATTTTCATTTGTTCCTATTCATTTTCAGTACATCTAAGTTCAATCAACCAAATGCTTTATACCGTGCTAACATACACAAACTTTTCAACAACAGAGAAGTTTCAACAACAGAGAAGTGCGTTTTCAATCTCAAACAAGAGAGAGAAAAAAAAGAATTAGGCAATAATGTTATCTGATTTTTGGTTAGAACATAATAAGACATGATGCTAGACATCTATGGGACAGTTTGTATCCTATGACTGAAACAATAGTATTCTGCTCCCTTCGAAATGATAGACACTTTGATCATGCTGATAACAATTTTATAAGTAAAAATGGTCTGTACTCGCACAAGTCATTCAAATATTAAAGGTTGAAGATGTCCAAATAGCAATCTAAGCCAGTGAGCCAGGCAAAATGACAAGAGCGACTTAAAAGATATTATCTTCGATCAGAACATTACTCACAATTCCAGTAACAAATGCCACAAGAAACATTGTTCCCGTGTCACAGATTGGGCCGAGATAATTTGCTTGACATCAACTATTGAAAAAAACAAACAAATCATTGCATCTCTATTAGTGTTTCCTGAAGACCGAATGCAGTAAATACAGGTGATTATTCCTGAGATGACAACACTATCACTTCCCCAAATAACATTCTGTCCTTGAGCTTCCTGCTTACATCCCAGTTTGCAGCTTAACCATGGTGAGCACTGCATCAACACATTTTACTACAAAATCATTTCTCTTTGTGTGTGAATAGAGAATCAAGACAGAGATGAGTTGAAAACTACTAAAGTTCAATACAATCCTTACAGAAAAAGTTCTATGAATCTGTTTTTGACCAAGTTTTATCATGAGTACAAAATACATTTCTCAGTACATTCCGACAGTCCTCTCCTTTGAATAGAGTGTGTATAAAGGACTGCATCTCACTGTACACAGATGTTAACCCTGCCCCCTTCTTCAGCTGCAAACGCCTTTACTTTAGTGAATTTATTTTTTTACAAAGAAAACCATTAAAGCTTCAGTGATTTTAAATTAATATGTAGCCAAACCTGTAAATACGAGTTGTCACTTCTTTACCTCTACATTTATGGGTGTTGGAAAAGGAATTCACTTGTTTCTATGTAGTTTTCAAACCAATTCTAAATTTGTCTGGGTTGTCAAGCTCGAAAGTAGCCTTTCCGAACGTGATGTATTGTTCAATACTTGTATCTAAAACCAGAAAGGGTCTTTCATGGATTTATTGATTTCTAAGAGCAATTATAGTGGTTTCAGACATTAAAATTGCTATTAACTATGACTTTATTTGGGCTGTGGCAGAGTCGTGCTCTTAGTTAACAGTCAGACTCAATATTGATTGGCATTTTTCAACAATAAATATAAATATACTCGACACAAATGCCAACTTTTCCTTTCTCACAGTTGTGATCCTAGCAAAAAGATATTCAAACATATTTCATGCCTATGTCTGTACAACATAAGATTCATTGCTACTTTACCTCTGTACATTTAATATTTCATATGTCCTTCTAATGGAACATTTACTACATGAATATTTGGGTTTAGTATTGTTTGTGTACTTTAAGTTTCTTAAATTTCTTTTATTTTCTGAACTCTCAGCCTGATTTCTTTGCTAAGAAATAAGCTAGTTTGGCACCATTCCCTCCCTAGGGAGAGAATAGATAACGAAACACAAAGTTTTTACAAAGGAACGATAGGTGAATTATTAGAATTGTTTCAACCAACTGATTAGTTAACAATTAAGTTATAGCTAATTATTATAACTCATAACTACTGAAATTGCTGGACAGAAGAACAAAGCTTAGATTGAAATTCACACTGTCCATAAATAATCAATTAGATTAGTAAAGAATAAAATATCTATTTGTATAGACAGAAAAACTGCACTATTTTCCAGTGCTCAAGATAAATAAACCCTCATATCCTTAATCACTTTGCTTTAAAGAACTGTTTTCTTTTTATCTACAACATATCTACATATACTAATTTATTTTTACTTAACAATTTTTTTATACACAGAAAAACTACACTATTTTCCAGTGCTCTAGATTAATAAACCCACATATTTTTAATCACTTTGCTTTAGGGAACTGTTTTCTTTTTATCTACAACATATCTATATATACTAACTTATTTTTATTTAACAATTTTTCATGCAATATATTTTGACCACATTACTTCCTTTCCCCAATTCCTCTCGGAAGCTCTACACCTCCCTACTTCATGGTCTTTCTCCCTCAAAACAAAACAAAATGAAAATCAAACAAAAACCCTAACTTGAAAAAATATACTCAAATTAGGCAGGCACAATAGTACTAACCTTTAATCTGCACTTGGGAGACAGAAGCAAAAGAATCTCTGTGAGTTCAAGGCCAACCTTGTCTACATAGACAGACCTGCCTCAAAAAACCAGAATGAAAGGAAGAAAGAGAGAGGAGGGAGAGAAGAAAGAAAAAGAAAGGAAGGAAGAAAGGAAGGAAGGAAGGAAGGGTTTCAGTGGGAGAGGTAGAAGAGAAAGGAACAGTGGCAAAATAACTAAAATTATATTATATAAATGGATGAAAGTGACAAGCAACAAAAATAAGATAACAGAAAGTAATTATGCAAAACAACTGTGAGAGTGAGAAGAGGCACAATTACCTTAATTCATTTCTGCAGCTATAAAAAAATCTTAAGGTGCAAACAACTTCTGTAAGTGGTCATCCTTGAAATTATATGAAAACAAGTGAAATTATACAGACTGAGGGGACTCTTTATATACTGAGGAATATCTATACATACACATACATACATATGTATATATGTGTGTATATGATATAAACAAATACATATATATGTAACAACAATTAAAGGAAAAGAGGCTAGAGGTCATAAATTTGAGAGAGAGCAAGGGAGGAAGGGCTGGAGAGAGGAAAGGGAAAGGAGAAGATGATGTATTTTATAGTTTAATTTCAAATAATAAGAAAATTTAAAGATAATTTTATTTCTCAGCCACAAATGCCAAAATCAAGGTACTGCTGGATTTGATGTCTGATGATCCTGGTTCTTACCTATCCTCTGCATCCACCAAGGCATTACATTGCTTCAGTCTTTAGAAACGATGCCACACCTTCTGTCATACAACTGCCCAAAGTGGAAGACTCCTTCCCCCTCCTTCGGTCCTTTATTGTTTATTTTCTTGTATTGCAGTGCTGGGAAAAACCCGTGTTCTCAAGGATTGCAGTCAGCACTTTACCACTGAGGTATTTCCCAGCTCCTTCAAAGGCCCTGTTTAATAACCCTAATGTAATCCAGTGTCAGGCATTAGGCTGTGATATTAGAAGGACAGCCTAAGAGCATATCTGATGATAAAATGGCTTTGACAATTGTTAGCATAGGAATTTTGATATATGTGCCTAGGCCTTGGCAACAACTGTGTCCAAGGACTTCAAAACTGATATCCTTTTCACATATCACAGCCCCCTCCAGTTTCATCCACTGTCATAAGGGCAGTATTTCCTACCAACACACTGACATTGTTCCCCTCTGCATTTTTTCCCAAGATGGCCATAGTTTTAGACATTATATTATGCCATTCATCAATTTTGTATTGGTATTTGTTTGTAGGCAAGATAAGTAACCACTTTTCATTTTTCTTCACATAAATACCAGGTTTTCACAATCTGTTAACTGAAGAAAGTGTCCTTTGTCATTTGGAGACCTATCCCAATTGTGCACCACAAATGCATGGATTTATTTGTGGGTTCTGTTCTGTTTGATTTGAATAAGCATCAGTTTCTGTGGCAACGCTATGCTATCAGATTGCTCTAGATTTGTTCTGTATTTTAAGATTATTAGTATGACACCTTTGGCTTTATTGTATTTTCTTTTCTTTATATGCTCTTGATTATTTGGTATCTTCTGTGGTCATGTGAATTCTATTGACTTTTTCCCTTTTATCTATTTTCAACATCTCACTATATAGCCTAAGCTAACTTCACACTTACACCCCATCTTTCTTGTGTTTCTGAGCGTTGGGATCACAGATTTCTACCCCTCACATTGTTTGTGATTCTTGTTTTCATTTTCTGTGCAAAAAAAAAATCATTGAACTTAGATAAGAACTTCATTGAAGCTGGGCAGTGGTCATGCATGCCTTTAATTCTAGAACTCCAGAGGCAGAGCCAGACAGATACAAAGTAAGGTCCAGGACAGGCTTCAAAACTACACAGAGAAACCCTATCTCAAAAAAAAAAAGCAAAAAACAAAAACAACAACAAAAAGAACTTCATTGAATATGTAGGTTTCTTTGGGAACTGTGAATACATTTGTAACATTTTTTCATGAAAATGAGATACCTTCCCATTTATTTGTATTTCCTCAAATTTTTCATGAATGCTTTATAGTTCTCAGTGTACAACTATTTGATTAAATTATTCCTATTGTATTTGGAGGTGATATTATAAATGTCATTGCTTTCTTGATTCCAGTGTTACATAACTTGGTATTTGTCTATAACAACATAGAGATTTTATATGTTGAAATTGTATTTGGAAACTCTGGGTTGTTTTTTTTTTTTTAGTTTTTACAACATTTTGTGTAGTCTCTAGAGTCATTTATTGACATATAATACATCAATCTGTAAACAGGGGCAATTTTTCTTCCTTTCCAATATAAATGAGTTTTATTTTTCTTCTTTGATTGATTGCTCTGGCTAGGACTTCAATTCTGTCTTGAACATAAATAGTGACAGGGACTGTCATTCTCATTCTTAATCACAGAAGGAAACTTTGGACTTTCCTTTACTGAGTTTGACATTGGCAATGGGCTTGCTATCTATGGTCTTTGTATATTGAGAAGTATTCCTTTTATATAACAATTTGTTGAAAGCTTCTGTCATAATAGCATGTTGAATTTTCTCAAGTGTTCTTTTTGTAAATATTTACACAATTGCATCATCCTTGATGGATACAAAATTAATAAATGTGACTTTCATTTTGAAATACATTCTGCTATCACTTCCATCATCCCTAAAAATAGTAAAGAGAGCGAGAGAGAGAGAGAGAGAGAGAGAAGCATTTGATTCATTTTTATTAAAATATTCTGTTGGATCTCTTCCCCCAATACTATGAGTATTTGAGTAAAAATAAATTATTTATGTAACAGGTGCCAGGAGGGTAAACTACTTCAGTATGAAAAGCACACAATAGAATTCTAAGGTTCATAATGGTTGTTTTCAAGATGGCATTTTCAAATCAGAATCATCCACTGTTACCCTATGCCTCCTAAGCTTCAATGAGGATTAAGCTACTCCTGTTGTTTCAATACTGTTTCTTTTAAACAAACATCTGAATGTAGTGGTCAAGTGGAAAAAAAATCTCAAGACCTCATGCTGAGTGGATGCAAAGAGCTATGTTCCTTTGATTAGTTTCAAATTGGGTATATATTATTTTCTAAATGTCATTGAGTGGGTAATGCCTTCCAAAATATGAAGTAAATGGGATACAGTAATAAAAATACTCTTCATGTGAAAAATTGCAGAACATTAAGGAGCTACAGCACATACTCCAAGTTGCTATCATCGAAAGCCCCTTACTCTTTCAATTATAACAAAGAAATAGAATGTGTAGTCAGCAGCAAAACATAAAGTCATAAATCCATGTTATTGTTGTCTGTGGAGCTTTAAATGCAATGTAGAAGAATGCTTGTAATTTTAAAGGGTAGTGCACAATAATCTACACATATGTTTATATAAGCAAGCATTTTAGTAGACATTTCAAAATAATACAGAATTTCTCTCAAGATTTGATTTAAAAATGTATATCAGCCTTTTGAGCTGACTTTTCACACAAGTATTAAAAGCCACAAATACTCAAAGTGGTCCTTATAAATTTTACTTCTGTACTTCTTCTTCTAATAGTCACAAAAATTTATCTGAGCCAAGATCTTATCATTTTAAGCAAAACAAATACTTGTGACACCAGGCATATTAAATAATATAAGTGAATTATTTTTGATAGTATAATAATTTATACTATGAAAAACACTGAATTTAAAATACAGACTTTATTTAGTGATTTATTGATCTTTACATATGAGCTATTATTTTTTCTTTATATCAGACAGCATCAAAAAAATTTAAGATGAACACTTTCATTTTAAATTAATCAGACTGATATTGGACAATTACTAACTTTTGTATATGCAGCAAATTTATTATCTATGTTAAGCTGAACAGGATAGTATACCTTTGAAGACAAAGACACTTTATCACAAAACAAATTACTTTTCTATTAGCATCAATCCTCTATGGTAATAAGATTTATATAAAGTTCCTAAAGAATGTGAAGTACTAAATTAAGCACTAATGTGTGATCACATACACTATTAGTCTACTTAGGCTGCTATGATAAGATACTACAGAATTGGTGGATTATACAAGAGATATATTTTCCCATAATTCTTGATGTTAGAAGCACACGTTTCAGAGCCAAATTCAGTTTTTTGTTGATAACTCTCTTCCAGGTTTTTAGACATCTGGGAATGCAGGTGTGCATGCCTGGCTCCTCTAAACTTTTCCAAAATCTTCCTGCAAACTAATCCTGAAGGTCTCCCCACATCACATCAGTGCATCAACAACTGCCATAGTTTGGTGCTGATTTCCTATCTAATTTTCTGTCTCCATAGTAAATACCTGAAACTACCAACTGATAGTTAAAATCTTGGGGAGGTTTTAAGGTTTCAGTTTCTTACCAATTGGATCTTTGTTTTGAGACTTGTGGGGAGGAAGCATGGTGGGAGTGTGTAGGGAACTGATTTGAATATCAATGAACTCAATAGATTCATAGGCTTGAATACTTGGCCAACAGTTCTTGGAACTGTTTGGGAAGGATTAGGAGGTGTGGCCTTATTGGACGAGGTATGTCACGGGAGGTGGGCTTTGAGTTTTTGAAATCCAGTGGCATGTCCACTTCCTTCTCTGTCTCCTGCTTGCTGTTCAAGGTATGAGCTCTCAGTTGTGACTCCATCCACCTCCCCTCTACTCCACCATCATGGGTGCTGTCTGGAACCAAAAGCCCAAAATAAATTCCCTTTCTATAAAGCTGGCCATGGCATTTTATCATAGCAACATAAAAGTAACTAATGCAATCTTGTAAATAGGAAAGGAAGAGAATGAGGAAAGGCTTGTGGTCGTATTGCCAGAGAACTTAAGGGTAGAAGGTAATAGTAAGCTGAGCACATGGGATTTTTAAGTCAATTGAACTATCTTTGTTAAAGTTATAATAATTGACATGATATTATAGATTTTAAGAAACTATAAACTGTACAAAAACATGAATCCTATTGTATTTATGGATTTCAGTTAGTGCTATATCAATGTTAGTCAACTGTAACAGGTAGTATGGTAATGAAGATGCTAATAGTATGGGAAACTGAGAGGAGAGAGCCTATGGGAAGAGAATTCTATGCACTATAAATCTGATTCTCCATAAACATTTTCTTAAAATATTATTTTTAAGCTTCTTTACTTTTAAAAGATATGTAAAATATTTTCATGCAGGTGGAATAGTTAAGTCTGCCTGCTTAAATAAAATAGTCTATTTAGGATGGTTAGAAAAAATTAAAATTAATGAATTAAAGTTTGTAATGAAGTTGATTTTCTCTTTATCCTAAATTAAATTGGATTTTAGTGAGTCAGCCTTTAAAAGGTATGTGAGATTATCCCTGGTCTATGGTCATTCCTCTCTTCCATACTTACCGGATCCACTTTCCAACAATATCAAAAAGCCAAGAAATAAATATTAGCTTATTAACATTTTTGGTCTTCTAATGAGCAGGAAATTACTTAATCAATTTATTTTAACTCTTTGCCTGTATGATTTCACTAAACATCCTTAAAATTGTATAAGACAGGGGAATAAAATTCAGCTTTAATACCAAAAAAAATGACATTTCCTAGTGATTTTACATTATTTTTATTTCACAACAGGTATATATGTTCACTGATGGTGTCTGATTCAATGTGGGTTTAGTTTTCATTGTAACTGAAGGGAAAGGCTGTCATGTGCAATTGGACCTTTGTTTTCCTCTCATGAGGCCACTACTTCCTTTCTTTCCTGTGTATATAGTAACACATAGCATGCCAATGTAATTAACTAAATCACATGGAAATACAATCTGGGAGGGGGTTTTTGTTGTTGTTGTTTTTGTTTGTTTGCTTGCCTTGTTTAGAGATGTGTCAAATAGCAATGTCAAATCATATAGACTAAATTATTGTGGTCTCTTATGACATCAAACCATTCTTTGTTTTAAATAACAGTAATGCTAACTTCTATTCCTCTTATTTGAAAATTCCAATTTTTAATAATGGGCTATTTGTGAAAGAAAGGAAATAACACAAATAGTTGACTGAGATATATTGTATTTTAATGTTAGTGCAAAAATTTACATGATCTTCTGTGGAATGAAGCATAATCTCAATGTTAATTTATAATTATGCCAAGATTAATAGGAGGTAAAACCTCCATATACTATTATGTCCACCTAGGGAATATGGAAGCCCTGTCTATAATGCACTGCTTAGCGTCTAACTGAAAATCTAATTAAGTAAACCCATAGATGCCAAGCAACCTTTGTGCTTTCAATTGTCTGTGTTATTTGCTGACCTGCAGATAACTTTCAGCTTTCCATTTTCAAATAAATAATAAAGTCCACTAATAACAATGGCTTTTCATTAGGTAAATGCCTTGTGATTGCCAAGTCAACTGTGTGTCTTTCCCCTTAATAGTGATTCAAAATGCCTAGGTAAGTTTAAAGGATCATGAAATATTTATTCAGCTGCATTTGCAAATTTTATGCTCACGTGGATAACTGTGAAGTCGACCAAGCTTCCTTTTCAAGTTTTACGGCTTCATATACAATCCTCTTATTTGATTGTATCTCCATCCTATCATGGCAGTTTAGCAATTTTCCATTTATTAAAATCTAAACTTAAAAATTTCTCACCCAGTAATGTGATTATAATATTAAAAGTTAAGGTTACAGCAAATAACAGAAATGTCAATAACCTTCTTTATACTTTGGTTTAAGCTCAGCTTCTTTAAGTTGATGGTTTCACATTGTGGCATTCTCAATGGTATCCTTGAGTTGTCTTTTTCTACCCTCTAATGACTTTACAAACATCTTCTGTCCTAGATCTCATTCCTTTGTCACCCAATGAGGGACAACAACTTATTTTCAAAACTGGTTGGCACTAGTTTAAATTGAAAATAAAAATTTTGTACATTACCCTTCATACTGAATGTTAAAATTATTTGATGCTATGCTCAAATTTCATTTTAGTACATACTTAAATTTATATCTACCTAATTATATTAGTTGAGTTTATACAAATATATGCTTTTATTTTATTCCAGCTTTAGTACCATATAAATTGCAAGATTATACACATTTAACATGTTTGATGTAACATTTTGTTATAAATCTATACATGAAAATTATTAACACTCTCAAGATAGTTGACTCATCATCCCTTTACATGGTTGCATGTGTGTGTGAGAGAGAGAAAAAGTAAGTGGATATATGAGAGAATATGTGTGTACAAGAGAGAAAATGTTTGAGAGACAGTGTGTATATATATATGTATGTGTGTGAGAGGGAATCCCTGTGTTTGTGTATATATAAGGTATAATTTGCTAGCAAAATTCACAAGCTCCTTAACATTAGTCACTATGCTCTCTATTAAATCTCTAGCAGAAATTCTGCATGGATAACCAAAACTTGGGACCCTTTTATTAACATCACTTCATCTTTATTCTCCTTACCCAGTAGCTATAATTCTACTTTCTCCTTTAGTATTCAGTATCTTAAATTTCACATCTAAGTTGAACCATGCAGCATGTGCCTTTCTGAGCCTGGCTTATTTTACTTAGCATCATGTTTTCCAGGTTCATAGATGCTGTCCCAGACAATGTGACTTCTTTAAGACTAAGCTTCAAGACTAAGAATTATTTCAGTGAATGTACTCATCACATCTTCTTTATTCATTTATTTATTGACGGACATAGAAGTCAGTTGCCCAACCTGGGTATTTTAAGTAATGCTGCAATGTGCAAGGGAATAAGAAACACATATTTTTAAATTGTTAATAACATATAAAGATTGATAAGCAAAAGAAATCTTCTCTTTCAAAATCTTCCATTGTTCTAGCTCCCAAATTGTCACAACTTGTAATTAATCCTGCTCCTACTTCTGTTGTACATTCTGTGGTGCATATTATTAATTATTTACTTCACAAAATCTAGAATTACTAGGGGGACTGACCTCTGAAGATGGCTCTTGGGGATATTATTAATTACATCAACTGATATGGGAAAACTCATCTTAATCGTGGGCAGAGTATTCCCTGGGCAGAGAATCCCAGACTACAAAAGCCAAGGAGAATGAGCTAAGCACTCATATGCATGGATTCATTGTTGTCTACTTCTGGCCATAGATTCAATGTGACCAGCTGCAGCTTCCAAGTCCTCACACTGTGACTTCCCTGCCTTGATGAATTGTAACCCAGAACAGTAAGCTAAAGAAAGTCTTTAGCCCCAAAGGTGCTTTTGTCAGAGTATTCTGTTACAGCAACCAGAAAAGAGACAAAGACACATGCCTTTGAAGCACATGCCAGTACACTGTTTTTAATTAGGCAAACAAACTAAGGTATATTTAACCACCACCTGGGATTTAGTTTGTTGATCCCTTTTTGTATTAATTACCTGATGTTTTTCTATCATTCTCTTCAGTTATCTTCTGTATTTCTAAGATTTACATTTTTTGTTCCGTCAACTGTGTCACTTGACTTCCCGTTACGTAGCTGTTACTGCCGTCTGTTTCCATTCAACTCCTCTACACTCGGCTGGAATGTTTTGATTTTATCAAGGGTAACACTTCATTTTTCAGTGAAATTTACTTTGTCTTATGGTAAACCACCATAGAGACAAGGCTGCCCACCTAGACCACCTCAAGTAAAGCATACTATATCTTGCTGTTTTTTTAATATTAATACAACATGCTTAAGAAAGAAACTCTTAAGTAACAATCTAAAGTCCAAATTGGATGACAGCTCAGGTTCATATAATTACATGAAAAAAATGAGATCTAATATTTTTTTTATCTTGATCTCAGCCATTGCTATAAGCATTTTATTCGCATACAGGTGAAAACGAGGTCTATGAGGCATATCAATTATAAGGTTTTCCGAAAGAACAACATAGTAAGAGATGCAGTTGCTTTACTATGCCTCAGTCCTGGATGTTGCAGAAATTGCCCCTATTTCCATTTTATAGGGAATATAAAGTCCAGTGTTCACTCACCTAATTATTCATGGAGGAATCTGATTTTGCTCAACAGGCTGTGTAGTATTTCTGATCCACAGGGAAAGAGAAAGACCGGACTTTTGTGGAAACTGGTGGTATCTCCCACATGCATATACATATACAAGCACATACACATATGCATGCACATATTATATATGTGTGTGTGCATGTAAACAAGTGTTTTATACACATGTATAGTCTCTCTCTCTCTCTCTCTCTCTCTCTCTCTCTCTCTCTCTCTCTCTCTCTCTCTCTCTCTCTCTCTCTGGTTTATGGGAGTCTGATCAGTCAAGGAAAATTGTCCTAGTTTCATATCCATCACTGTGATAAACAGTATGACCAAAACAACTTGGGGAGGAAAGGGTTTATTTCGTCTTACAGTTTGTGATTCACCATAAAAAGAAGTCAGATCAGGAAATCTAGGCAGGAACTTGGAGGCAGGAACTGAATCAGAGGCCATGGGAAAATGTTGCATACTGGCTTGTTTCCCATGGCCTGTTAAGCCTGCTTTCCTATACCACCCGGTACTACCTGGCCAGAGGTGGCATTGCCAAGAGAAAATGACCCACAGATTTGCCAACAGGCCAGTCCATAGAGGCATTTTCTCAAATGAGCGTTCCTCCTCCAAGATAACTCTAGCTTGTATCAAGTCGACAAAAATCTAACCAGTACAGAAATGTAGACTAGCAAGCAATAGATAAGGCCAGAACTAGTTCAAGTGTGTAAGTCTTCACTAAACTTAAGTGACCCCAGGTTCTAGGCTGTTGTATTGATAATGCAAACCAGATTGGGTCTAAGCAAGTGTGAGTGAAACATGGATAGAGAAATAAGAGACACTATCTACAATAAATTAACAGTGTTAAATTATGATGGGCATCAACAAAGAACTCCAAATAAAGTCAATTTTCTCATTTTCTCTTGATCTATCTTTAGGGCCAATGTCTAGAAATGAAATTTGGAGGGGATAAATTTTAATTTTTCTCCCACATGCCTACACTGAAAGATCACTTGGTGATATGATCTTGATTTTCTAAATAGCTTTATTATAAATGAGAGAGTAAACTTTCCAAAGACATAGACTTATCAGGCTTAAGTGCTTCTTTGGAAAGAGGTAGTAAATGAAAAGCCAATCTGTCACAGGGCTAAAAATGCCATGCTGTCTTTATAGGTAGCCAAGTCTTGATGAGGAGATCTAAGCCACACTCAAGTCAGTCCTGCAGGGCTGGCAACAAATGGCTTAAGAAGAAATGTAAATTATTTTTTAAATTTGCTGATGGGAAAGCAAGACACAGGTAATATTTCTGATAGCAGCTGGCAATGGGAATTCTGTTTAAATGTCTTCTTTGAGTGAAGAGAGTGCACATACCACTGAGTTATTTATTGTCCAGGTACTATAGGTATGTAGTGCCAAAAGGAACTTGGCCCAGTAGAGTTTGATTTCATCTTTAAGCTGTAGATTGTAGGCAACTGGGAGTAACTGGCATACTAGAGACTACAACACTGAGAAAGTATCCTTATACCATTGAGTCACTGTAGTAGGTATTAAGGCTCTGCAGGCATAAAACTGGACACCAGTACTACTCTAAAGGTTGGGAATTCACTTCCTTCTTAAACGTGACCTCAGCTAGAAGTGTGGTATGACAATTTTAGGTGTCTGTCTTATGAATTCTTAAGTCTCTTTAAACAGCCCAGCATGTCACAAAGTTGGTTTTGTAAATAAGAAGTCTAGGTTTAACTGAACTTACTTTAGGGAGACAGGTTCTTCAAGGATACTAAAGAAGCTTAGCTCCTTCCCCTTCATAGACAAGGTCTCTACATGAGCATCAGCAAAGGAAGACACTAGACATGGCTCTGGATTTTACCTTCACAACATAAAAATGCAACTTGGATTTCAAACCTGTGGCTACCTTACTTTAATTTGCAAAGATAATTAATATTTGTATATCGATTTCCACAAGACATTTACAAGAAGACATTCTCAAAATTTTATAAGCATGTGTGGCTGTCATTTGGTTGTTTATCTGCTTCTATTTTTATGATATCCTTAGTTACATCATATGTTCCAAATTCTCCAAATCCATAAGCTTTGCTTTAAAATGGAGAAATCTTGACCAGGGAGTAGCTTCCAAATAGGAAGCTCATTTAGTGTTGCCATCACTGAGCAAGTATATACATATTTATCAAGTTGATTTAGTTTTTACATAAAGATGTTTATTCCAGATCAAGCTTCAGTAGTCATAAGGTTTTGATTTGCATTATCCTTACTCTGTTACTGTGCTTACCATCTTGTTTAGACCCTAGTAAGGAACAATGCAGGCACAATGCATTTGGTACTATCAGCAACAATAGCAAATGCTTATATTCAGCCTTACATCTTAAAGCATACCTTCTACAAGTAGTAACTTAATCAAAATATCTATGGATATTCTCCCATAAAATATGTGACTGATACTGACCAGTAACACCACCAATTAACATGTGAATGATAAATATCCAATACATAATATATCTCTGGGTAAATTTTTTCATACAATTTTAGATTTTAGTATCTGAATGCCATCTGTGAAGTTGCTATTGTTTGTATAGAAGTTGATAATTGAACCCTTAAAACTCAAAATTAAGTGTTGGAAAAATCAAGAATTACAACACAGATACAACGAAGACAATGTAGAGACATTTTTAAAAAGATTTTCATCAACACAATAATATGTCTGAGATTTGATTCTGAAGAGGAATTGATGTCTTGTGAATGCAAAGGCCAGCATTACAAATATCCTTCAAATCTCTTTTAAAATGAGCCTCCTGTTTCCTTACAAATAAGCACATGAAACAGTTTCTCAAAGGAAGGAGAAATCCATTTTGTAGTTTTTACATTAACCATGGGATGCCTTCCTTTTTTAAGTGCCCATCAAGTTGTATAGACTTCCTGTGAAGAAATATTTAGCCATTTAAAATTTCTAAGAAGGAAAAGCTTTTGAAGTTATAAAAAAGCCTTCATGATCTAGATCTGCATTATCACCTAAAATGTTTACTTGAAAATCAGAGACTCTCAGTTCTTCATTTGATATTAATACTTTTCATCACAATATTATCACCTATTATCAATAATAATAACAGTAATATTAATGCTATCATCAAATTCCCCATTTATTTTTATTTTTGTTCAAATTTTCATTTTCAACTTTACTTATTGGAGAAAATTTATTAGATACAATGGCTCAATTATTTATAAAGATAGTTTGGTTGTCAAAATAAATTGATTTACTGATAGGCATTACTTTAAAAGCCATATAATAATGTCTATAAAGATTGTGGTTCAATATATAAATTTTACATGTTAATGTATACAAACAGCTTTAATATATTATCTGATAAGTAGGAAAGTAGATTATAAGCATTTGACATATGAACGTGATTCCAAATTTTAAGGTTGTGTTTTAGTATATTTGTTTAGATTATTGATGAATACATAATATGCAAAGTGCCTTCCTGTTTGAAATAGTAGAAACAATAAGTCCCTAAGCATCACTTTTACATAAGACCTGAGAAGGTGCCAACCAAGTTTCCAAAGAAGGACAGCAATTCACAGTCTTACCCAGCTATCATGCCTCTGAAACGCAACAGCTAGCAAGACACAACAGCCCTATGTGTGCCATAGAGAAATGGAAACCTTAGTGGCAACCCAAAATTCTCTTCTAGGCCCAATAGGAATAATTCCACAAGAGAGAAATCATGCCTGGTACTAGAAACCGAGCCAGCTGCCTAAGACTAGTGATGTCATGGATCTTGGAAGAGAACCTACAAGTGCCACTTTATCAAATCAGCAGGATCCTTAACTACACTCTAAATAATGGTCCTTCCATCCACAGATAAGCAGAGTCCTCAGCCCTCATCAAGGAAACTTCTTTTTGCAACAGAAAGAGACAATGACAGAAAACCACAACCAATAAAATGCAGCAATGTCGAGTCCAGTCCCAACGAATATACATACAACACAACTCTTACATCTAAGGCTTAGGGAACATTGCAGGGAAAGAAGCAGAAAGATTCTAAGAGCCAGACACAGAGGGAGTTTTCTGTGAGACTGTGTCTCCTAGAAATGTCAGAAGCTACACCCATAAAGTCTCACCAACTTACTGCTTAAACATGAACTGAACAAGGACCTTCAGCAACAGACATGCTAAAGTAGAGAGTCAAAAACCTACAAGGCCTCAACCTTACAAAAGAACTGCAAGCTACTAAGGAATGCTGAAAGTGAAAAAAATGGGCTTCTTCAGGAACACACAGATTGGCTATCGAATACCAAAGGCTCAGCCCTGAAAATGTGTGTGCCAGTAACATTGTACAGACTGAGCAGGTTCTATTAGGAATATGTATGTAGGTATGTAAACATATATGCATGTACTAACAATTAATATAAAAAAGATACCATGAATTTGAAGGAGAGCAAGGAGTGGCATATGGAGGGGGTAGAGAAAGGAAATGGAGAGAAGAGACATTGTAATTATGTTGTATTATCAAAAATAAAGAAATACTATTTTAAAAACTATGTCTGTTTTTTTCAGAAGTTAGTGGTAAGATTGTTGGTAAGATGCTGCTCCAACCATGCCCTTCTCTGGCTCAACATTATTTAATAGTTGCTGTCTTTCCCTGGGTAAACATCCATTCTTTAAAAGCCTTTCCAGTCATACCTTTACCACATGTTCTCTCATACTCTATTAAACCTCAGAGTCTGTCAGTTTCCCATCTACACAGGTCTTCTTGTATTGTGAGTCTTTGCATGGGGTGCATAGAACAGAAATAGAACTGCAACACCTCACCTCTTCCAACAATCACTCATCATTCTGGTAAGTCCTTTATTCAGCAATCTTTCTCTGATATCAAAATTCCAGGGATTCTATTCTCCCTGTGTTCTCCATAATACCTTTCACACACATCTTACAGCCTTAGACTGTAATTGATTAATATTGAGCAAATATATGCTGGTTGTGAATGTCACCTTTATAGTAATCTTGCCTGTGTTACATATAGCATTTAGTTCATCTAGTAATTGTTCGACCATTAATATATGTACATATATAATATTTACATATGGAATATGTGTGTGTGTGTGTGTCTGTGTGTGTGTGTGTGTGTGTGTGTGTGTGTGTGTGTGTGTGTGTAATATATGATTAACAGGTGTGGTAATATTATCAAATATTATCAATGGAAGATGTTTTCAGGGGTAGCCATGCTATTTCCTCTTAAGGATTAATTATGTTTAAAGCATTACTGAACATAGTAAGGGACATATACAGTAGAGATCTGGGAAAACAGAGATAAGTTTTTATTGTAGAGGTATATTTAGCCACGTAAGTGTGGGTGAACACAGAAGTGACAAAAACAAGTAAAATTATTACTATATTGGAAAAAAAATAACAAAAAGATGTATGGACAATGATGACAGTATTTACTACATAATGGTTAATTTCAGTTTTCATGGAAATCAAGATGGCATTTCACTTTCTGTTATTAATATACTGGAGTGAGAGGGGGATTTTGTTTGAATGTTTATTTATGAGACTTATAAAGCTGCTGCTGCAGGAGGATATTGTTAATTATTCTGAGGAATTCTAAAGTACAAACATATACATAGAAATAATCCTAATCAACACAATTTGTTTTCCATATAGTTAACATTATATTGTTAACATGTTAAAAGAAGAGTTTTAAGATCCTATGTAAAATTGGGCAAATTTCTTGTAAAGAAGTCTTGCTATCACTGGTGTAAAGTCAGACACAAAGCAATGTTGGAGCTATGGGATGTGACAGAAGAATTTATAATAACAGTAATAAAATCATTTTATCTGGTATAATACAAAGGGAAGATTTTTAGAAGAATATTGCCCTCTCAAATTGATTGTCACACTGTGTATTCAGAAAATGGACAAAAACTGGGTGAAGGTGTTTATATATCTTTAAACAATTCCACTTTTCCAAATGGATTCATATTGATTTTTTTTAATGAATGCCTCCTTACAAAAATAACGTGTTTCTGTCTGCTATAACTACCAGGTACTTCCTCCTGTTATTTGTAACATAGCAATTTCGAATGAAGGAAATAAACATTCCAGAAGAAAGTAGAAAATAAATTTTTAAGTACCCCAAACCAATAAAGGAAGAAAATGTCCTGAAACTTAGACATACTAGTAGATTTTTTTCCTCTGTCTGAATAAAAGTTTCATATCAAAACATTTTTAACAATTGGCATTTAAGGCATGGTTTTTCATAAGTAATATTTTAAGGGAATGCGATTTGTTGTGTTTAGCAAACCCCAGATTCGTCAAGGGTGTGCATGTTAGTTGCATGTGTGCTATTCTTGCTATGACAGTTTAGCTCAGGGATTAATGTCACTGGAGGCCTAAAGAAATTTACCACTGTTCACTATGTAATGGACAATTGAAGTACTAACAAGGCTCTGGAACATAATTCTAATTCAAAATCCTCATATTATGGATAAAAAACTTGCAGTAACCAGGATTTACCTCCAGGTTGATATGCCATTTGATGTTGACCACATTCAGAGGGGTAACCATATGATAACAAAAAGCCAACTTTTTGTCCTCAACTTGCATTTTTTCACTGCCTCCATTAAAATGCTTGTTCATCCACGATTTGAGTACTTTTACTTTTAGGCACTATTATTAGTCAAGAGTGCAGTGCAGAACAGCAGTCAGTGCTTCTATTAAGTTTACCTAATATTCTGAGAAAATGAAAAGCAAACAAATAATATTTAACTTGGAAATTGACACTAAACCAAGTGTACCCCACAGAGAACTGAGATAGAGTAATATAAAAAGAAATCCTGTCATCTGTGACAGCGTGCATGAAGTCAGATGACATTAGGTGAGACAAAGTACAAAGAGGAAGGTGCATAATCTCACCAACGTACAGAGTCTTACAGTGTCAGAAGTCTAGACACAGAATATTGAATGTTAGTTCTCAGGAGCCACCAACAGTGTGAAAGGACAAGAAATGCTGGTGGAATGGCTGGAAATTTCAAATAGACAGTATTGATGCATTTAGAAGAACCATTATACAGTATAGTGATTATAGTTAATAATAACACGTTGCATTAAAAACTGTCTGGGATTCTTGATAGGATTCTTGAAAACTGCTAGGAGATTATTGTCCTCACCATAAAAAAATTTAAGTATTAAGATACATAATAGACCTATTTAGCCATTCTAACTGGCATTCTGTTTTAAAATGTTGTGTACAACAAATACATGCAAGTTTTTTTTTCAGTTAAGATGAAAATAATCTGTTCTACATTTGAAAATTTCTAAGGAATAGACCTCAAAAATTCTTCCCAATACCAAGAAGTATGCAAGATGATCAACATGCTACTGCACTTGACTTAACTATTTCACAGTGCATAACTATATCAAAAACAAGCTATCATACATCACAAATGCATACAGATTTTATTAGTGAAATGTATCTTAAACTTTTAAAGCAGTTACTCAGTAGCTACTTTAAGTTGGGTCTTAGAAAAACTCCTGATAGAAGTAGACAGTTACAGATCAAAAATGCCAGCTCATGGAAATACGGAAAGTGGAGGGGATAGACTCACTTTCTTTGCAGAGTCAGGGAGACAGTGTGGTAACCAAAAGAGAGATGTATCATAGGAAATGAAGCTACAAATGCAGGCAGTCAGTTTAAGGAGAGCATTCATATTTTACTTTAAATATGGAAACCTATTGAAGAATACTGACCTGGGGGTGAGTGAGTATTAGGGAACCAGAGCATCTAATTTGAGAACTTGAAGATTATTCAGTTTCTTTAGAAAGTAAAACGGAAAGACAGATGACCACAGGAGAGGCAGGGAGACAGACTAATTCAGGGGAACTTTGTACAATCATGGTAAAAATATAGGTATGAGCTGCATGGGATGATAAGAATGGCAGCAGACAGTAGTTTCTGGGGACTACGGGTTAGTAATAGATATAAATGGAATTGGATTTGCACTGTGCAACATCAGGGGGAGTGGGAGACAAAGAGATTTCTATTCAACTTGTTAAGTGTGGATGGATGATGGTGGCGGTATTCACAATAAAAGGAAGATCTTATGTGCCACTCTCCAGGTAGAATAAGAAAATGGCTAAGATCAAAAACACTGAAGACACCTTATGCTGGAGAGGATGTGGAGCTAGGGGAACTCTCCTCCACTGCTGGTGGGAATGCAAGCTTGTACAACTACTTTGGAAATCAATATGGTGCTTTCTTAGAAAATTGGGAATCAATCTCCCCCAAGATCCAGCTATACCACTCTTGGGCATATACCCAAGGAATGCTCAATCATACCACAAGGGCACTTGCTCAGCTATGTTCATATCAGCATTGTTTGTAATAGCCAGAACCTGGAAACAACCTAGATGCTCTTCAACTGAAGAATGGATAAATAAAATGTGGTACACAATGGAATACTACTCAGCAGACAAAAACAATGACATCATGAGGTTTGCAGGCAAATGGATGGATCTAGAAAAAATCATCCTAAGTGAGGTAACCCAGACTCAGAAAGACAAACATGGTATGTACTCACTCATAGGAGGATACTAGATGTGGAACAAGGACGACTGGACTGCTACTCACAACACCAGGGAGGCTACCTGGAAAACAGGACCCCAAGAAAGACATGGGGATTGCCAAATGATGGAGAAATGGATGAGATCTACATGAACAGCCTGGACGTAAGTGGGGGTAATGAAGGGCGAGGGTCGAAGGAAAGAGAGCTTGGGGGAGCGGGAGATCCCAGCTGGATCAACAACAGAGAGGGAGAACAAGGAATAGGAGACCATGGTAAATGAAGACCACATGAGAAAAAGAAGAAGTAAAGAGCTAGAGAGGCCCACAGAAATCTACAAAGATGCCCCCACAATAGACGGCTGGCAATGGTCGAGAGACAGCCCAAACTGACCTACTCTGGTGATAGGATGGCCAAACACCCTAATTGTCATGCTAGAAACCCCATCAAATGGCTGAGGGAACCGGATGCAGAGATCTACGGCCAGGCCCCAGGTGGAGCTCCAGGAGTCCCATTGGGGAGAAAGAGGAGGGTTTATATGAGTGAAAATTGTTGAGACCAAGGTTGGATAAAGCACAGGGACAAATAGCCAAACGAATGGAAACATGAACTATGAACCAATGGCTGAGGGGCCCCCAACTGGATCAGGCCCTCTGAACAGGTGAGACAGTTGATTGGCTTGATCTGTTTGGGAGGTATCCAGGCAGTGGGACCGGGTCCTGTGCTCAGTGCATGAGTTGGCTGTTTGAAACCTGGGGCTTATGCAGAGATGCTTGGCTCAGCCTGGGAGGAGGGGACTGGAACTGCCTGGACTGAGTCTACCAGGTTGATCTCAATCCTCAGGGGAGTCCTTGCCCTGGAGGAGATGGGAATGGGGGATGGGCTGAGGGAAAGGGGAGGGTGGTGGGAGGGGGGAGAACAAGGGAATCCGTGGCTGATATGTAGAATTAAATTATATTGTAAAATAAAATAAAATTTAAAAAAAAAAGAAAAGAAAATCATCATTATAAGTCTGCATTTGGAATCAGCAAACCAAGGGATCTTTGGGGCCTCTGTCAATCCAAACTGATGGATTGACTAGTTGAAAAAAAACAAGGGTGTTCTCGCAATCACTACATAATGATTCCTAAGAAATGCTCTGAGTTTCATAATTCTGGCCTCATGGATTAGTGTTTCTCAAACTTTTATCCTGGGGAAACCATTAATAATAATTCAGATCTCAGAGAAAGCCTACATAAATACTATTATTTCAAAAATTTATGTATTAATCATGATATGTGATATGTAATAAGGATAACAATCCAATAATACCACATACATTTGTTTTAGCTGACTTACTCCTTTTCTTTTCTTTTTTCCGTAGATATTAGCTCTAAACTGAGTCAATATTTAGACTAAGAAAACTTTAGCTTTTACTTCATTGACTTTATAATGGCATTTTTACTTTAATGGAACTAAGAATCTTATTAAATATTTTTACTATAAAATCCATAGTGAACAACATAGTATATGCAATGCAAGAGTCTTTTTTCTTCCAATTTCAGTAGCTTTAAAGTTAACCTCTACAATTAAGAAGTAGTTTGCTTTGTTGTTTTTGAAATTAATCTCATTATTTGAATACACTTTAAAAACACATAAGAAAATACTACATACATGCTTAAGTCAAAGGGGATACTCTTTCTATAGGGAGTAGATACAATCTTTAAAAGGGCAATGCATGAATTGTAAGTAATTTTATTTATGGAGAAATCTTACTAATGTGTCCTTTTTAAGACTTAGAAAACTGATTTTCTTACTGAATGGTATAAATATATTTAAAATAAAAATAGGGTTAACAAAGTTATAAAAATATATAAGCTTCTTTATATCTTAAATTAGGGTATAACCTGAAAAAAATGTTTTAAACTAAAAGGAAAACATAAGTTTACATTGTGAATGTCAAAGTTGTGCTTTTTACGGCATAATTTAATTGGGGCCAAACAAGATAAGTACATACATTTCACTTTCATATGGAAGGATGATTTCTTTTCATGTTGCTAATGTTCATAAGGAAAACTCATTCTCATCGATGCAACAAATTGGCAGAAAGTTTATTGCTTTCCAATGTATGGATGGGTAGCAGCCTTAACAGAAACCTTCATTTGTCTAGAGATATCTATCTACATTTATACTCAGGCTTAGTCCTCTCCTAAAAGTTCCAGGCTAAGGAGAAAACTCAATGAAGAAATTATTCTTCTGTTCCTGTGATAAAACACCATGACCAAGGCAACTCTTCTATAGGTTTATAGAAGAATATTTGGGTTTAGGGTTCCAGAGGGACAAGACTTAGTCGTGGCAAAGAGTATGAAAACAAGAGGCAAGCATGCTAGCAGGAAGCTGGGAGCACTTACCACCAAACACAAATACAAAGAAAAGAAAGTGAACTACCCCGTGCCTTTCCCAAACACCGGCTTTCCTCTTTCAAACTTAGACAAGCAATAGCAAGGTCTCAAGATTTTCATTTGCTACATGTCTCTCATAAATCGTTAATTTCATTTTTAAACACTCAGCAAAAACTTAATGGTAAGATACTATATTCTTAACCTTAAGCATGCCATTATATAACAAATCTCTAGCATTTATCCGTCAAAAACATTTTAAATCTTCCCCACTGAACAGCTTCCAGGTCTTTTCTTCCTTTCAGGCTTGCCAAAATACCACTCCCTAATTGTAAGAGACTACTTTGAAAACTTTATATAGGTAGAATCACATGGCATTTGTACTTCTGTGGCTTGTGTATTTTACTTAGTAACTCCACAACTCAGTTACAAAAATCTAGTACCCAACTGATTAAAAAGTGGACTGGGGCTGGAGAGATGACTCAGTCAGTGGTTAAGAGAACTGTTGGTCTTTCAGAGGATGTTGGTTTCCATCCCAACATCCCACAGAGCCCTCTTCTGCCTCTGTGGGTACTGTACTAATGTACACAGACATACATGCAGTCAAAACAACCATACAAATAATGAAATATATCATCAAAACTTTAAATTTTATAATGGGCTAAATTCATAAATACTTATCCAATGAATGCATACAAATGACCAGTAAATCCTACCAAGTGATGCTTACAGTCATTAATCAGCAAATAAAGACATTAATTGAGACCTTGACTGGACATAATCTTCTGTAGGAATGACAGTTTTCAGAGTTCTTCTATGTGCAAGAATTTTTTTCATTTTTAGTGAAAACATTTTTTTTCCCTAGGATCTTGCAGAGAACTGGAAATTGGTTCACATAGCATAACGTATGTTTGCTGAGTGAAGTGTTTTCTGTAGCTGTTTTTTATGTTCAAAGGACTAAGCAAAACCTGGTCTACTTTTCTCTTAACATTCTCCTTACATGGAGCTGGAGAAATAGCTCAGTGGCTAAAAGCACTTCCTGCTCTTTCAGAGAACTGGAGTTTAGTTTCCAGCACCCACATCATCGAGTTGCTCAAAACTGTTTGTACCTTCAGCAACAAGAGATCCTACACACACACACACACACACACACACACACACACACACACACACAACACACACATTTTCTTAAATATTTTTTTAAAAGTCTTCTTTAAAGAAGTGCACATCTTTAATCCCAGCACTTGGAAGGCAGAGGCAGGGAGATCTCTGAGTTCAAGGCCAGCCTACTTTACAGAGTGAGTTCCAGGACAGCCAGGGCTACACAGAAAACCCTGTCACAGAAAAAAAAAAAAGTCTTCCTACACGTGCACTAAATTATTGCACTAAATTTTCTACAATGCTTTTATAAATTTTATACCATGTTCAAGTTCTTGGCAATAACATGATTTTCTTTGGGAGATGAGTTTAGTTCTGCTACTAAGTGGCAGTTATCTTAATCTGCTTAGGTCACTGTAAAAATGCCTAAGACTTGCTAGTTTAGAAACAGCATATATTGTATTCACAGGCTGAAGTTGGAGGTATCACTTTCCAAGTTTAGTAAGTTTTTCTATTAAGTATTTTTTTTTCTACTATTTAGGTGTTCAAAGAACTATTTGAAATTTTGTATGTGTGTTAAATGATAGGTTGTGAAGTGTCTTCAAGCTTTATTATATTATTGACACATTGTACAACATTTGTCCATAAACAAGGCACATTGGGGGAAACTAATTTGAGTTATGAGGCAGTTATAGATAACGTTGACAAGTAGCTTTTATTGCAAAGTACTTGCGTTGATTCTCCTGTGTTTGTGTGTGAGCACCAGCATCATGGTTCAGGGACAGGGGTCAGAGGACAACTTTCAGGAGTCAGTTCTCTCTTCCACCAGGTGAGTTCCAGGATCAAACACAGGTGGACAAGCTTGGCTTCAGATGCCATTACCACTGAGCCATCATGGCCCTTGAAATTATTCTTAACACTGCTTATGCATCCGGGCCTCAAATCCTAGATCAAACTGCCAGCTCACCTATATTTTAAAACTACCACATTATGTTCTCATGCCCCACCCCTTGCCCTTCATTACCCCCCCACCCCCAGTTTGCTCATGTAGATCTCATCTATTTCTCCTTCACTGGGCATTCTATGCATCCCTTTTAGGGTCCTCCTTGTTAGCTAGCTTCTCTAGGGCTGTGGGTTGTAGTCTGGTTATCCTTTGATTTTAATCTAGCATCCACTTATGAGTGAGTACATATAATGTTTGAGGAGGGAGGGGGGCTGTGGTTGGTATGTAAAATGAATAGAAAATTTCTTAATAATAAATAATAGTAATAATTATTTAAAGAGAAAAACCAACCAACTAAACAACCAAAGAGAAAAGAAACCAAATGTGGTTGGACCTAGAAACAATGTAGAACATATCTGTGGGTTTGTCTACAAGAGTATTTCCTAAAAGGTGTAACTGAAAAAGAGAAAATCCACCCTAATGTGGGGGACACCATGCCATGGGCTCATGGGCTCAAGTCCCAGACTGAATAAAAAGAAAAAAGCAGATGTGCACCTGAAAATAAACAAACAAACAAACAGATAAAAAAAAATAAAACCACATTAGAAAGACTACAAAACATGCTGAAAAAAAGTCATGACATAAAGATACAGTGATGAGAAAACTGACAAATGCAAAAACTCTCTACAAGACCAATAGTCTCTAAGTTGTACACTTCGTATCCGCAAATCTCTCTCACAACAAATCAGCAATGAAGCATCTGAGTCGTGAAACAAACACCCACAAAACAACAGCACAGAAACTTCTTTTGATGAGGACATTCTTTCAAGTTCTCATTTCCCTAGTGCTTCTTCAGTCCTCTGAGTCTGCAGTACACGTGCCAGGTTGTAGGAAGCACTTCATCACTGACGGGCTTACAGCATCGGGTCATCAGCCTCTCCACATAGTTCAGCCCTTGTCAGTTACCAATAGCTTCCCCATTGGTTCAAAGACTCTTTGAAAAGATCAAATTAAGAATGATCCTTCTCTATACTGTGATAATGAAGTCCCCTTATCATTCATAAACTTGATCATCAATATGAATACTAACACCAAAGCAGGCACAATCCGATAAAATACATTTGTAATACAATTTCTTGTTCAGCCCTAGTGGTTTGTGAAACCTTGATTAATAAACCAATGACTAAATTGTTTACTGTTAAAGAGAAAAATGCTTTATAAACCTGAAATTTCTGCACTTACTAGAGTATGCTATCATAAAAATGAAAATAATCATGTCTAAATATTTAGTTTCAATAGTGAAATGTTTTCTTCCATGTAGCTTCTAATTCTGGTAGCATGTACTCCAGTCACCCCCATACCAAATTATCAAATTAAGTCCCTGCTTTACAAAAATATTCAAGATGCTTTCCCTAATGGTGTAAAATGGCCCAGATGGGAATTTCCTTTTTCGTACTGATTATTTCTTTTTTGACACTTAAATTCTTGATGCTTATTTTTGAAGAAGATTCCTATGTTGCATATGACAGATTGACAATTTAGCCATTTTTGGTAAGACAAACAGAATTAAAATGTTTTATTTTGGTTTTCTTAAGTTTGAGTTGCTTATTAAATATCCATGTAGACATGGCAACTGAGTACCTGGGTTTGCTAGCCTGAAGTTCTAGTATGAGACAAAGCTGAATATGATTGATTGATGATTGATTGATTGATGACAAGTATTAGATACATAGATGATAAAGATGTTTATAAAAAATATTCTAGTCAATGACCAAAGGCATGTTAAAAGGTCCCATAAGATTATATCATCTAATAGTATTGTAGCTCTCCTAGTCTTAGTAATTGATGTTTGAATAGTGAAAACACTTTAGTGGGTCAATCACCCAACTTAGAATATATTTCCACCATTATAGGACCTCTGACGGTAATGTGCACAATGAATTAAATAACATGAACTTTAAAAGTTTAAGAATTAAGCTTTCAGGATTACAGTATTTTAAGGATGAAATGAAATCAAGATGCAAAGTAGTCTTCCAGTGAAGAAGTGAGTTTACCACATTCCTATAATATCCAAGAGAAAGGTGTGTGTAAGAAGTACAAAGAGAGAAAAGGCATCAATGATCTGGCCTACCTGTTTATCCTAAAATCTATGATACCAATCTACCAAGCAATATATGCCAACCTGCCCAGTAGTGACACAACTGTTTGGGGGGTAATCAACTGCTCTCTGATTGAACCTGAGTCCTACTTCACAAAAGGGAATTTATACCAAGAATCTAAACCAGTCAGAACCCTTAGCTGATGAAATGTTAAGTCCTAGGGGTGAATTTACTAATGCTGTTTATCTGAATTGTCATAGCACCAAGCTGCCTTCAAAATATTTATGTTCATACCCATAAATAAATGCTACTCCCAGCCTTAATCAGAGAAGCTTCTCTTAGCATGAAGAGCAGTGAATGTTCTTCATAGCTGCTCAAGTAGACAAGAATACATGATCGGTCCTAAGCAGAGCATTTATACCATCACCTGTATGGTTCAGGGATCATTAAGGAGTAGTGGACAGAAAGAATACAAAAGCCAGAAGATAGCAAAAAAAAAAGCTGTAAAGTGCCGACCTCTGGGCTTGGCAGAGCCAACAGTCACTGCAGCTGTGGTTGCCTACAATAGGCTACAGAAGACTGGGCCAATCAGCTGTCATTCATTTTTTGGGGGTAGGGCTCTATTTGGTCCTATTCCCCCTGAAGTAGTGGCAACTGATGGATTCTGGCATTGAGCAGTCTCTGCTTTCAATTGTATGCCCACTGAAGTGCCCACCATGCTTAAATGGATAGTTTCAAACCGGTGGTCACAAAGATGATTCCGTAGATGTCAAAGGAGAGAGAGGCATAAATGCTTAAAAGGGAAATGTAGGGGGGTTGATAAGGATGGGAAAGAGTTGGGGGTTATGGGGAGTCACAATGGTTAGAATACACTTTCTACATCCATGAAATTGGTAAAAGAACAAACTAAATTTGAAAATTGTTTACTATTTTTCTAAAACTGTAACACCCTCCTTCAAAAAAAAAACTAGGTTTACTTCATGGGTTTGAGTCTATTTAATGAGTGAATGGAGATTATGGGAAACATTTTTGAGAACTTTCTCATAAAGTTAGGCAAGGAGAAGAGATGGCACCTGACACAGAACAACACACAAACTAGCAAGAAACGTCCCCATGCTGAGTAAATCTTTTTTTTAATGGACGGGGAAGAACCTATGAAATAAGGACATCCTCAATGACAATGTGATCATAGCTCTTGGTGGATGATCAAGGATTGAGTGCTACAAGAGAATGAACATTTATTATTCTTTATTTTAGAAGCCAGAAGCAAGGCAAAGAATCCGATCAATAGGAACACAAGGAAACTTGGAGGAGTTTTCTAGTTTCCTTGAGAAAACTGAAACACATTTGTAAGCCAAGGAAAGGATCAAAGTTGGAGTTTGGAGCGTGTGGACAAAAATAAAGACAGTAGGGAACTACAGTCTGTGCCATTTATAACACAGAGAGAAAACATGGTAAGTGTCATGAGAAATTACACAGAATGATTCAGTGTCATCAGAGAAATAAATTAGGTTCAAAATTAAGGAAGAGAAGGAGGAAAGGAGAAAAGAAAAGAGGACTTCAGCAAAGAAAAGGCTTTAGTTGTGCGTTAATGAAGGGAAAGCTTAGAGAAAGTGTGGTGTGGGAAGAAGAGCCTGAGGCGGGGCAGAATGAAGAGATAGATGTACACAGCTTGGAGTATAGAGGTTCCAGCAGTCAGTTCCAATCTAACTACAGCCCAGGGCCTGAGAAGGACTCCCAGGTGCAATAGGAAAATTTGAGCTATAGTACTGAGTTCTAAAGACTCTACATTAATAATTCTGAATTTCATTTTAACGAAAGAGAATTCTCAGACAACCCATCCTCTGCTCTCACATGGCCTCTCTATTTTTGTTACAACACTTTTTCTTTTATTACTTGGATTTTTATCACAAACGTGTCATTTTCAACATGCTGATAGCTTCCCAAATATAGTCCCCGGGCTTTTCATTTTTTCCTCAGAACATAATAAATGAATAATAAATTTGACATTATAAATTTTAGTTTAAAAACAAATAACATTAGATATATGGATATGCCTAGCAGCAATCATTGATTGAATTTTAAATGAAAGCAACTGAAAGAATTGTGACTGGGTAGAAAGTGATTTATAAGACCTGGTGAGAGGAGACTAAATTAACTCTAATGTAATCTTCTGTGTATTTGATATGACTCTAGCATAATAACAGCAAATAGGGTATTTTAGGTATTTGCCATCCTTCAGACTCTCACAGCATACAACCCATTTTAAGACATTACAAAGGACAAGCAAGCAATTGAGATATAAAGATGTAGTTTGGTTCTACCACCAAAGATATAAAATCAACAGGTACTGTTGGTCTTCTTATCCTGGTAAGTAGTCTATCAGTTAATTCTCTGGGTTTAAGGTCTTTTAAAGTCCATGTCCGGGTAAAAAGAAACTAACATATGTAGATGTAACCAACCGTCTTATTAAATAAGAAACACAGAGCCGATTCAGAGAAGAAAGCCAAGAGATCAGAGCTAAGAGCCTCACCCTTCCTGATTCAGCGATCCTCTTCAGCCAAGAGAGCTCTCCGCAAGAGAGCTACATCCTGTGTGTATGTCTTTATATAGTCTAGCTGTTCTGCCTTGTCATTGGTTGTAAATCCAAACCCGTGACTGCCTCGTCGCTGCCTGTATGTACCGCCCTCCAGGTCCTTAAAGGCGTGCGCCATCACTGCCACGTACTTGCTATGGCTCTAATAGCTCTGACCCCCAGGCAACTTTATTTATTAACATACAATTAAAATCACATTTCAGTACAAGTAAAATACCACCACAAACATAATTTATCTAAAAATACAAAGGAATCTATTGTGGAGGTATCTTTGTGGATTTCTGGGGACCTCTCTAACACTTTCCTTCTTCCTATTCCCATGGGGTCTTCATTTATCATGGACTCTTTTTCCTTGTTCTCCCTCTCTGTTCTTGATCAAGCGAGAATTGTTGAGACCATGATTGGAAAAAGCACAGGGACAAATAGCCAAACTAGTGGAAACACATGAACTATGAACCAATAGCTAAGGAGCCCCCAACTGGATCAGGCCCTCTGGATAAGTGAGACAGTTGATTAACTTGAACAGTTTGGGAGGCCCCCAGGCAATGAGACCGGGACCTGTCCTTAGTGCATGAGCTGGCTGTTTGGAACCTGGGACCTATGCAGAAACTCTTTGCTCAGCCTGGGTGAAGGGAGGAGGGGACTGAACCTGCCTCGATTGAATCTACCAGGCTGAGCTGAATCCCCAGGGGAGTCCTGGAGGACATGGGAATGGGGAGTGGGCTGGAGGGAGGGGGGGTTGGAGAAGGGAGGACAGGGGAATCCGTGGCTGATATGTAAAATTAAATTAAATTATAAAATAAATTTTAAAAAATACAAAGGAAATAAGAGCATATTTTAAATCAAGGACTCTGTGAAATCAGTTCCTGGAGGGAACACACATGTCAACCACAACTGCCCTCATCCTCCTTCCCAAGGGGCCAAACTCTTCCATGTTCACATAACCCAATGGAACTTGGCATACTCCATGTCTTCTGGCATGGCCAGTCCTGGTATTTTCCTCCCTCACCACAGAATTTACTTTAAGGATGAGCCTACATTTGAACCAGTCAGAGCATTCGATGAGATCTTATAAAATCTACAGGAATCAGTCAACCAAGGGCTGTTAGAAGCCACCTCTGTCTCCAGTGGAGTCAATACACTGTGGAAATAAACCCAACGGGGAAAATCGGAGCACGGAGCAGAGACGGAAAGACATCATCTCAACCTTTACACGCAGCAACACTGAAGCCAATGGTAGCTAAGACGGTCATAATTCATAACTTTGACCTGAGTGCGGCTGCTCTCCTATCAATACTCTAACATTTAATTATAAGAATTGTAACTGCTGATTGTGGACAGGGAATTGGGGTACCTGAGCCCTGGGACTGACCCCAGAACCACAAAACGAATTAAAAATTCAGCTGGGAAATACAGGTATGCAATCCCTTTGCTGAGGCAGCAGGGTGTAGAGTTCAAGTTTATCCCAGGTTAGACAAGACCTTGTCTTCAATGACAAACCACAAAAAAAGAAAGAAAAAAATCCCTGAGCACCAAGGGAGATCTGAAGGCAGGATCTCTGGGTGATGACTAGATCACAAGGGCTTCATCCTCACATAGGAGAATGAGATGTGTCCTTTGATTGGTGACTATAGAGTGGGTAGTGGATCCCCATCCTTTCCCATAGTATGAGATAACAGTGATTCAGAATGCAGTCCCTCACCAGTCAGTACATCATTCAGTGTCCTGATCTCAGCCTTCCCAACCATCAAAACTCTTGAGAAATAAAATTGTGACGCATAAGAGCTACCAATTCCATTTTATTCTGTCACAGCCGCCTGAAAAGACCCATTTACACCTCGTCCGTTTCAATTTTGTATGCTGCAGCCAGAGAAAGCTGATTTGTACATGCTGCCCACGGGCTGATTTGGGGCAGAGATTCAGTGAGAAAAGAGAGAGGCCAACGCTGCTGTTTCCCTGGATAAGGGAGAGAAAAGAACAAGAACGACTTAATGACAAAGGTTTGAAAGTTTCCATAAGTAAAGGAGCACTGGATCCTAGATGTAACTGCATTCATCCTTTGTCAGGTTTCTATAACAAAATATCCTGACAAAAACAACTGGAGGAAGAAAAGGCTTCTTTTGACTCCTGTGTCTAGTCATCTCTGGTGGGGAACTCATGGTGGCAGCTGGTCATTCTACATCTACCATGGGAAAGGAGAGATTGATGGATGCTGCCGCAGAGTTCCTCCAATTTATTCCGTTCGGGACACAGCCCATACATCGCCAGGCTCAGCCAACAGTATCTGAGGCTTCCCACCTCAGTGAATCTAGATCATCCCTTACAGGACTGGCCAGAGACCGGCTTAATCCAGATTCTCCTCCCTGCTGTGTTCGCTTCTCTGAGGTCATTTGGATCCTGTCAGGTTGACAGTCATTGCAAACCATTAATCAAAGTAAATAATCACTCAAGCTGAAGAAGTTTCTCGCTTCCCGTGTTTGACAGAGGGCACTGTGAAAACTCTACTGAATTAGAACTTAGACTAAATCCAGGTTAAAACAACAATTTTTAACTATTCTATATACTTGGGGGTCCTAGAGAAAATATGCATTCAAATGATAGTTTAAAACCACTGCCTGAGTCTGATTTTGTTCAATTAAAACAAAGTATGATTGTTCGGATTTTTTTATTAACAATATTCTAATAACAATAAATATTCAAGCTGGATTTTTCTCAGTGAGTCTCTCATCATTTAGGACTATACTAACAAAGTTTATATATATTCTGTGATTCAAAAATAAAAGATAAGTCACCCAGATTTCAAAATTGCTAAAAATGCATTTAGGTAAAGAAATCCTCAAACACTGAAACTAGTCATCTCTGCACAGAACAACTTCTTTGCCAGTTTTATTTTCTTCAAATTCCTTTTCTCTTCCCAAATTACCAAGTTATTGGATTTTTTGAGGCTTCCTTTTATGATATTTAAGGTAATTCAAAATTAAAAGAATGTGTAAAATGGTACAACATCAATTATTGGAAACAGTAAACTAATTCCAAATAATGAATAATTCATGTAGTTAAGTCTAATTTTGAGTCCAAAATGAAAACAAGGACTGTGGGAAAGTTACTTTTAGTATTATGTTTTTAATAAGACTTTTATATCATGAAAAAGAATGTGTTTTCTTGGAGAAAAAAAAAACTATTATGTTTCCAAACCCCTAGAGTGTAAGAAAATTCACATTTCAATGAAGCAAATCACTATCAATTCCAACAAAAATGTATTTAATCAACATTTAAATGTTAAACATAGGGTTTCTGGCCAATGATGTGGATGCTATGGCAAACGGCTCCATTCAAAAGGACTTCTCTCTCTACATTAAGAACACAAAACTCTCACAGACTTGTTCACAAACTCATCATTTGCTCACAAACTCAAGAAGAACAGTGGGAAGGCTTTGTTTCTGGTTTCTATGAACCTAGAGAGTCACTGATAACTTTTTGGGGACAAGTCATAGAAGCTCGACAAGCTTCCTTAGGAAGAAGACTAGGGAGAAAATTATTAAGAAAAATCAAAGACATCGTTTGAATGATAAAGTACTAAAGATGATGAAGATCCAGTTTCTATGATTACCAGCAAGGGCTAGTGGCAGAGGAGTTGGGGTAATAACGGTCAAAACGTACAAAAAAAAAAAAATGAAGATTTAGTTTCTCCAAGAGAACAAGAATCTTTCTCCCTCTCCCTCTCTCTCTCCCTCTCCCTCTTTCTCTCTCTCCCTCTCTCTCTCTCTCTCTCCCTCCCTCTGTTTCTCTCTCTCCCCTCCTCTTTCTCCTTCCTCCTTCTCCTTCCTCCTCCTCCTCGCTCTCCACCTCCTCCTTCCTAATGCCTTCTCTTGTCTAGACAAAATAGTTATACACAAATTCCTACGCTGTGGATATCTGTATGCTGTGAATGTGTTGCTCTGATTGGTTAATAACTAAAGTGCTGATTGGCCAGTAGCCAGGCAGGAAGTATAGGTGAGACAAAGAGAGAGGAGAATTCTGGGAACAGGAAGGCTGAGTTAGGAGACGTTGCCAGCCGCCACCACGAGAAGATGTAAAGTACCGGTAAGTCACAAGCCACATGGCAACTTAAGGATTAAGAGAAGTGGGTTAATTTAAAATGTAAGATCTAGCTAGCAAGAAGCCTGCCACAGCCATACAGTTTATAAATAATATAAGCCTCTGTGTGTTTACTTGGGTCCAAGCGGCCACAGGGCCATGGGAGCTGGGCAGGAACAGCATAACTTTTGCTACATTCCTAACTCATTCAATTGCCCCAAAATTGCAACTGGCATCTTGTTGCATCCTCTGATCAACTCTGAGAAAGGGCTGTGATTGAGGAAGGGTGAACCCTTAGCTCCAGTGTCCTGTCATCAGAATACATGGTAATTAATATAAACATAGGAATAGAGATGTGTTACAGGGAAAGCTCTAAAAATTGTAAGAATCAATACGAAGGAAATACGGGGTGTTTTTAACTCCAAATATCTCAAAATGCATTTTAAAGTATGAACTTTCTGAAGAAAGATTTTTGCATTTAATCCACATAGTTCCTCCTCTTCTCCCACTCCTCCCCCACTTACCCCCATCTCATCCCCATCCCTTCCTCATAGAGAGTAAGGCCTCCTGTCAACACAGGCTGTTATACCCTGTTGGGCCAGACCTAGCCCCTCCTTCCTGCATCAAGGCTGAGTAAGGCATCGCACCATAGGGAATGGGGTCTAAAAAGCCAGTTTGTGTACCCGGGATAACTCCTGGTCCCATTTCAATGTAGTGCTCCCTTGCATGACAATGGCTGTTGTGTACTGCTAATGAAAGCACCAGTGTGGCCACCCTGGAAACACATCTGGGGCATCTTCAAAGTAGAAGCAGAAATAACATATGGCCTATCCATACTGCTTCTAGGATATACACCCAAGAGAACGAAAACATATCTCCTTCCAAAAGTGTCATCACAGATGTTCAAAGCAGCTTTGTCACCAGTACTCACAACTGTGAAAACACCTCAACATTTGTCCTAGGTCAAGTTTTACATATAAACCTCACTTCACTTTCTTATTGCATTTCCTTACCTCAGAATAGGAAGAGAATAGATTAATGGTGACAAAGTCCCTTTATAAATGTTATTCAAATGTCATAAATAATATTAGTACTAACAACTGCAATGATTAATAGAACTATTTACATCAATCATGATGTATTATCCAAGAACCCTCTAAAAAGACAGAACCTAGTACAAAATACATATTTTAAGGCATAATTTGAATTATTCTTTAAATTTTTATCAAAGAATAGTGGTGTGGTTAGCAAGGAGATGTCCATGATATTTATTTCCAACCATAAACCTACACCTGGGACTTATCCCAGGCCACTTTCTCAAGGTCTACATGTAATTCTGGGAACTGGAGAGAAAATGGAGGAAACATCACCACAGTGCACTCATTAAAAATAAATATTTTCATTTGGACTCAAGTTAATAGCCTTCTCAAGATTACCATATTTGTTTATGTACTGGTAATCTAAATCAATTGAGTAAGTTCAATTAATTTTCCCTGAAAATGTGTTCTGCATAATTGACTGGTGATACGCTATGCTAAACATTGTTTAACAAATGCAGTTACTTTTTCTATAAAGTATATTTAGGTGAATTACCAATAAACTATATTAACTCATAAAGTTTTCTGTAATTGTGTAGGGAAGCTATAGGTGTGAACATGGCATAATGTACATATGCAAATCATAGAATAAGTTACTAGAGTCAATTTTCTACTTCCATCATGTGAGTTCTCAGAATTGAATTCAGTTATTCAGCATGGCAGTGATCACCTTTGCCTACAGAATATTCTCAATAGTCCAAATAACTGTTACACTTTTAAATACATTTTGAGGCAAACAAAATTTTATAATTATTTAAATATTGAAAAACTTGACTTATTGAGACTGGAAGCATTCATTCACAAATAACAAACATTTATGATATTATCCTCCTGCCTGTAAAATACCAGGGAATTGAGATTCTGAGTTAAACAAAGTCCCTTTGCATAGTAGATCAGTAAAGGGTTGCCAATGTGTCATATCTTCACAGATTTTACTGAGTTACAAAGTATGAATTTACTAATTTTATGTGTCAGGAATTCTTATAAAGGTACAGCCACAAACAATGTAAAAGAATTCAATGACAAATGTCTATGTAGGAGAAAGAACTGACCATAGAATGTTGTGGGTTTGGACTATTTAAATCTCAGCTCTTGGAGCTGGGACTCTAACTCAGTTGGTAGAGTGCTTGCCTAGCATGCACAAGCCCAAGATTTGGTCTTCACCAAGACATAAAGTAAGTATGGTAGCACACTCCTATAATGTTAAAACTGAGGCAGGAAGCTCAGAAGTTCAAGGCAATCCTCAGTTACATTATGAATTCAAGGCCAGCCTGGAGTACATAAGGCCTTATCTCAAAAAATAATCAAATCTTATCTCTTCAAATTTTTGGAACTTAAAATTTTTAAATAATTTTCAAAAACATTTTTAACTTTAGTAAACTAAAGAACAGCCTTAATGTCTTCCTTACGGGTTGTTGCAAGAAGATAAATGATGGATATATTGATAGATAGTAGAGAGTAGAATGATGGTACATAACATAGATAAAAGATAGATATGATATGATAGATAGATGAATAGATAACAGGTAATTTATTTTAGTACATAGCAAGAGCAGGCATTTTTATAGTTTTTGTTAAGTTTGTTGCGCAAAAGTTTGAGCTGTTTTGATAAGTCAGAAATTGTGTTGTAATTTTAATTTAAATTCCTTTCAACAATCTAATTTTAATAGAATCATATGTTATTCATCCAAACTCTTTAACTCTCTCTAGTAAACAAGTCTTGAGTCTCTTTCCAATTATAACTCTATTTTTAACAATTGTGTTTCTTACGGTTTTCTATATTAAGAGTCTTTTAAAATTTTCTTAGAGTACAGTTTTATCACTTACAATATCACTGTGCACCATTTCAACATCAAACATGTTTGTGTTTATTAGTAAATATGGTCTTAATTTTCCCTCATTTTCTTAAGAATAGTCTTGGTTGCCTGTCCCAAACATCCCATGAGCCGATAGGATTTAGTGAAACGAAAGAAACATGCTGGCTTTCTTGGGATTTATAGTACAGTGTGGGATACAGATGTTAATCTCATGTGCTATGGAGAATTCTAGATACCAGGAGAATATATTAGTTATTGTTTTTTTATGAAAACCAAACAATGTAACAGATAAAAATGAAATTAGTAAAAAGTGTTTGTTCTGGTAATACTATTATTTAGAGAGGCAAGCTGATAATCAGAATAGGTGTCATGAAGGACAGTAAAATTCTGAAATCTTAAAAAAAATAGTTTGCAAAATAATTAACAACAAACAGTAAAGGACTTTGAGTCAGTAGACATTTGCTCCCCAAACAAAATAATTACCACTCTATGGATTACTTATGGGCATCCCCATGGTAAGAACAGACTGACCTCCTTCCTGTTGGAAATCCAAAGCCCTCTTTTATTAATAGCTCCCAGAAGTTCCAGTGGACACCATCTTTATTTAACGGCGGGATTTACCTTATAACTCCATTCTTCAAACCTGTTTTTCCCACTGTGCTTGAGTTATTAGCCATTTCATTGCTCAAGAATCTCTAGAAATAATTGGTACCTTCTAAACTTTTATTTCAAACTAAAATTAATCTATTTTCACTTCCTCTAGACAGGAATGTTGCACCAATTTGCATCTCTTTTACTTCCTTGGGAGTTCTGTCTTTGGGTCACACCTTCATCTTTTGACCTTCCTCTTAATTATCACACCCATTTTTAAGCTCACTCGGATTATTACTCTTTCAATGTTGCCTGTATTACCTTATCCATCCCTATGATCAAATACCTAAGTAAGCCAACTAAAAGGGAAAAAGATTAATTTGGGGTCACAGTTCTGAGGTCTCATCCACCGTGGTGGGTACGAGTACTGCATGGCAGCTCATACCACCTCATACCACAGTGGGCAGGAAGCAGAGAGAATGCCTGCACCAGCTCTCATGTTTTCCCTTTTATTCTGTCTGGTACCTCAGCCTATGGGATGCTACTACCCACCTTCTGGGTAGATTTTCCTACCTTAGCTGACCAGCTTTGGAAATCTGTTTGCAGATACATCTCAAGCCCCATGACCTGCTAATCTGGAAGATCCCCACTCCAGTTAATTGACAAGCATCATTAACCATTACATTGCCCCTACAATAAATTCACTAAACCACAACTTTGATCATAACTCTTCTCCATTTCAATAAAAAATTATTTCCCAACCAATAATAAAGTTTAATATATTTAGCTTTGCTTTAAAAATCCATATGCTGGTCCAGAGATATAGTTAAGCTTTGGAGTTCTTCTCTAGCATGCACGAGGCCCTAGGCTTAATTCCTAGCAAAACAATAGAAAGAAAAGAAAAGAAACAAACAGAAGGCACAGGCAACATCTTTGTTTTTTTAAAAAAAAATGTTTTTCTGGAGTATTTACTGTGGTAGCTTGAATGAGAATAGACTCCAAAGGCTTGTTGTATGTTTGAATGCTTGATTCCCAGTTGATATAACATTGGGTAGAATTAGGAGGTCCTTGTTGGAGTTGGTGTGTGAATGAGGGGTGGGCTCTAAGGTTCAAAAGCCCACTCTAGGCCTAGTCCCCTCACACCCCTGCCTGCTGCCTATGGATCAGAATGTAAAGCTCTCAGACCCTGCTCCAGGGCTATGCCTGTCACTTCCTGCCATGATTATCCATGATGTAGACTAACCCTCTAAAACTATCAGCAAGGCTCTAATTAAGACAGTAAATAGCATCAAATTAGAAGCCTCAAGGCAAAGAAAAGGGCACTACACTTTTGAGTATATAGAAAACGACGGCTCATTGTGTTATTCGTAGCATTTTAGAAAGATAAATAATCATGAGAGGTTCAACATGTGTTCATAATTTTTAACCTCCTGTTGACAATACCCACTGGAGTTTTGAGTATATGTTGAGTGACCATGAAATTCTCTGTTGGCTGTAACCAGCTCTGGCCTCTGATCTTTTGAAGTTTATGTAACTAAGACACTGCACAATGGGCGATGGGCTTAGCTTTTTCCCTAGCGGTGGCCCTGAAGACGCTGACGTCACACCTGCCATGTTTTCTTCATCTGCACCTCTCTTTTGAGCACCTTTGCTGGTTCCACCAAACTCTGTCTCAGCTCTATTGATTGTTTCACTGAAACTGCTACAAGTTTTAAGTATTTCAAGTACTGGTTATTTTCTTCTGTCTCCTTTATCTGATTGCAAATTCCATAAGGGCAGAGTCCATATATTTGTAGATTAACCATCTAGGTCAATATCTAGCATACAGCAATATCTATAAAAATATTTGCTGAATAATGCAAGACAAACAAAGACATGAAATGAACATGCAAGATGCCATATAAATGAGGGTTTCCATCTCAACTATTTGCATGGCCTCTGTTTTGCAGTTTACAAATTAAAAATTCCAATATATAAACCAGAGGAGTCAAACTATAATAGCCATTTTAACAAAAGGTAATAACTGCTTCTGGCAATATTTACTTGGATCTAAGTACTCAATATTTGTCCAATTCTTTCTACAGGTGTAGGAGAAAGTAATTCATATTATGTGTGTTTATGCATTGAGAAACTGAGGAGAGAGTCCATGTTTTGTTAAGCATTCCCATAGTTAAAAGCCAAAACCCCCAGTGTTTGAGGAGAGACATTATGTGACTTTCAGAGTCTTCGTGCCAAACTACAATTTACTCTAAAATTATACAAAAAAAAAAAAAAAACCCTCCTATGGCTAGGCATCTCCCCTAGTATCTTAAATAAAGTTAGATTTGAACACACACACAGCACGGGTTCACCCTCAGAACTCTAAATGCAGCATCTAAGAAAGTGAGCTACTTCCTGGTCCCGAGTAACACAGAGGCTCCACTGGGTTTGAGTGTGAGCGTGTATTTCCTCCTGATTTAAGTGAATCTTTCTGGGCCAGCAGTTTCAAATGAACAAAATAAAAATAATTTTAAAAAGCATCATCATAGGATGATTACATCCTACCACATTTTTGCACAATCACACTTCCATCCATTAGTTAAACTCTGTCAGCAATAATTGTATATTCAAAAATGACAAGTTCAGAAAGGCTTATAAACTTGGCCTCAAGTAAGAAAATTAATGTCTTTGAATGGCCATGTTCCATAGTCCAATATGGACCCGGGATTTGAGAATAATCCTCCTAGAAATTTTTCATTTAATCAGAATTTTAACCTTAAGAGTCAAAGAATGCTGGTAGATAATGGATGTAATCTTAGAAATGCACTTCACCTAGAACTAAAAATTAATTGTGACAAATAATACTTTTGTGTATTACTTGCCCATGCCTTCAAATACAATCTCTGAATCTAGTGTTACAATGTTTTGTTTGTTCCTAAAATGTACTACTGTCACAAGAAGAGAAAATAAGCTGCATCAGGGTTCTGAGAGGCTTAGCACGTCCAGCAGAAATGTGTGTCTTCCCTTTCCATACAGCCTAATGAGGATCACTACTAGTCCTTAGAATCTCTATGGGAAGTTATTCAGAAATTCCATTTTGGGAAAGGCAGCCATGCTCACCACAATACCACCAACTCATGGGACTGGACTAGGCCCTCTGCATGGGTGAGACAGTTGTGTAGCTTGGTCTGTTTAAGGGGCTTCTGACAATAGGATCAGTATCTCTCTCTCTGGTGCATGAATTGGCTTTTTTTTTTTTTTTTTTTTTAGCCCATTGTCTATGGTGGGACACCTTGCATAGCCTTGATGCAGGGGAGAAGAGGAGTTTAGACCTGCCTCAACTGAATGTCCCAGGCTTTGCTGACTCCCCATGGGAGGCCATACCTTTTTGGAGGAAGGAAAAGGGGTTGGGCTGGGGTGTGGGTAAGGCTGGTGGGGAGCAGGAAGGTGGGTGAGGGGGGATCTGTGGTTGGTATGTAAAACAAAAAATTTCTTAATGAAAAAAAGAAATTCCTTTTTTTCTGGTTTCTTTTACTATTGCTTGCTATCTAGTGTTTACAATAAGCTCCAGTTTTCTTCCTTTAAAAAATTTAGGCTTGCTTATTTTTAACTTTAATATCATTTTCTTTTTAAATTTTATACATTTACCCTTTAGTCAGACTTCATTTATCAGTTAAAAAAAGAAGATGAAATCAACTTCTACTTTTAGATAGTTTTTACTGTGAGCAAAGAGTGACTTAATATTAGCAACAAGATCTTAAATGTAGGATTACTTGCTGTCATATCAATAATAAAATAATTAAGCAAGTTAACAAACATTCATGACATTTACCTTAAATTATAGGGGGCCTAATGATAAAAAGTGAATTCTATATATGACATGATTGTGCATAAGTGTGTTGACTGAATGTATATATACATGCACCACATGCATGCCTGGTGCCTGTCAAGGTCAGAATAGAGAGTCCCTGAACTGGAGTTACAAATAGCTGTGAGCCAGCAGGTGGGGGCTGGGAATTGAAATTGTGTTCTAACTGCTGATTGATCTTCTCATCCCACACAATTAAACATGAAATCCAATTTCAGAGCTGAACAAAGTTTACCCACCTAATATTCATCTTGAAATAGTAAAGTGGCAGACATCATAGTAGTCAACTGGTCAAAGCAGTCGCAGAGACTTGATGTACTCTTCCAGCTCAGCAACAGGTGTCAGTCAAAGTGGGAAGTGTGTGGGACTCTCTTATTATACAAGAGGAATGGAGAAGTGACACCATCACCCTATGAACTTCCAAGGTAGGTCCTGTGAAGATTTGTGCCTGAGCCTGGCTTTACTCATGAGAGTAACATTAGAAACTAGTTACCAATGTCGAGACTTCTAACTACCCCTGTGGCCACAGAGCAGAGAAGAGCTGTTCTTCCTGACTTGTAGATTGCCCAAATTGTAGGTTTATGAGAAAAATAACTATTATTAGTAATGTTTTAAACCACTAAGACTATTTTTATGTGGCAATAGATGGTAGAACCAATAATGAAAACCAAGGAGAAAATGCATTGAACTTTGAAAGGAGACAAAACTATTTTGATTGAAATGATAAATTATATGATTTTGTAACAGAAAATGTAAGCAGATCTTTGCAGCAAAAAAGTAAAGTTAAAATACTACAGATAAACTTTGCAACACTTATTTTGTGTGTTAAAAGGTAATGATAAACTGGGGCATGGACAGAGTGTATGCCTAGTAGGTACAAGACCATAGAATCAATCCTTGGTTCTGCAATTAAAAAAAAAAAAAGGTACCGGTTGAGTCAGGCATGTTACACCACGGATGATGAGGCAGAATGCCCAGGATTTCAAGGCCAACTTGAGCAGAGCAATATGAGACCCTATCTCCAAAACATGTGAATAAGAAAATAAAATACAAATTTAAATGGAGTGATGAGAGTCTATATAAGAATTGCGATTCTCCACTGGGCTTGGTTATCTGAAGACACTTTCAGAACCCAACTGTGCTAGTGACACTGTATTGGGCAGGGATGCTGAGGGACTGATGAACAACTCTCATGCTAAAGCATCATCTTTCTCCTAAATACCAACACTGTTGGCTTAATCAACCCTGAAGTGATAGCTGTGGTAATGGGAAGTTGGTGACTGTGTGTGGAGAGGATGGATGAAAAGGCAGGAACAATGATTGCTGGCTTTGAGCCTTCAGCGGCTGGCAGTGAGGTGTGGTGGGGTTCCTGGGACTGTCATTGACAATAAGGAATGGGGAGCAAACAGCTTTGCATTTAGGGTGGTCAGCAGTTCTGCTTTTTTTGTTTGTTTGTTTATTTTTTTTGTTTTGCTTGTTTTTTGAGATGTCTGTTACAATCCAATGAATATTGTAAAAATAAAAATTGAGCATCTAGGTAGATGAAGCTCTACATTCTTTTTTTATTAAGAATTTTTTTCATTTTACATACCAACCACAGATCCCTCTCTCTTCCCCCCTCCCCCTCTCAACCCATCCCCCCCACCATTCCCTCCTCTGACAAGGCAAGGCCTCCCATGGGGAGTCAGCAGAGCCTGGAACATTCATTTGAGGCAGGTCCAAGCCCCTCCCCCTGCATCAAGGCTGTGCAAGGTGTCCCACAATAGGTAGTGGACTCCAAAAAGCCAGCTCATGCCCCAGGGATGGATACTGATCCTACTGCCAGGGGGCCCCTTAAGCAGATCAAGCTACACAACTGTCTCACTTATGCAGAAGGACTGGTCCAGTCAATGAAGGCTCCACAGCTGTTGATCTAAAGTTCATGAGTTCCCACTAGTTTGGTTTGGTTGTCTCTGTAGGTTTCCCCATCATTATATTGATGCCCTTTGCTCATAGAATCCTCTTCTCTCTCTTCGACTGGACTCCTGGAGCTTGGCTTGTTGCTTGGTTGTGGACCTCTGTGGGAGAGCAATGAAAGAGATACCATGATAGAGGGAGACATCATGGAGATAGGGAGAAACCAGGTGCTATGGATGTTCCTAGGAATCCACAAGGATGACCCCAGTTTAGACTACTAGCAATAGTGGAGAGGGTGCCTGAACTGGCTTACCCCAGTAATCAGATAGGTGAATATCCTGTCACCATAGAGCCTTTATCCAGTAACTCATAGAAGCAAAGGCCGTACTTTCAAAAGGACTCTGGCTAACGACAAATCTGAGCATTGCTGGGATAAATCTCCTACAGTCCCCACCACTTTGTGATAAAGGCGTCCATCTCATCCAACAGTTGAGTAAAAGAGGTGGTGGGGAAAGCCAGAAGTAAGTAGGTAAGGCTAGCCTTTGGAAAAAAAATTGAATTCCAGATGCTCTACATTTAGCCTTCAAGAACAAAAAAGAAAGATTAAAAGACTTTGAAGTGATCACACAGGCCAAATACTTCAGCCTTCTAAGTTTTGTCCAAACAATAAAACATCCACACTGAAGACTCTTCCCGGGTACCTGATGCCTGCTTTTGACTGCAGTCTAGCTCACGCTTACACTAAAGTCGTTTGTAAGCACCACTGCATTCTTTCCTAGGCTTGGTGGAGATTGAACTCTTGCCTTCATTCTTGCAATCAACATATCTTAATGAAATCCCTCCTGCAGACTTGAATTTCCTTGCCATCTGGGATTGAAGAGCAGCGCAGAGACTTTTAACTTAATTGGGGTGCAGGCCTCTCGCTTGGCCCCACTGCTGCTTGGCAGCCCCGTCCTGTTGCTGCAGTTTGCACTGAGCTTCCCCCTGCAGACTGCAGTCAGCAAAATGAGACATCAGAAGAAGTGCTGATGCCCAAAGTACTGCAGCCCAAACCACTTAATTAATATACAGGTTTAATGCACTTGGTGATTAAAATTTAATTCTTTCAAGACATACAATAGAAACAACTCCTCTTGCAAGCATTTAATCCATTGCTGCTAAGAAGGAAGCTGAGCAGGGAATTGAAATGGGGCTCTTCCCCCTTTTTAAGCATTCATCACACCAGGGATCAGTGAAACAATAGCATGTGCTTAGCCTTGCTTGATGGAGCACTGTTCTGGCTAAGATTTCTCTTTTATGGAGACAGTTTTCTCTTTTCATTGTGTCACAGAAAACCTGCCCGTGCAAATGTATTCCCCTTTGTGTACGAACGGGGCAATATCAACAAGGCCACAAAATCTTAAAATACTCCCTACACAAATAAGAAATAGTCAGAGTCTGTGAGACATGGATGTGCATAGGTGCAGCCATACATACACAAAAAATTAAAAATGAAATTTAGTACGAATTTTAAGGAAAAGAGAATTCGTTAGCAAATGTACTATGGTCAAAACCACTGTATACTCCAGGACATTTGTAAAATGACTTGCTGTGGGATGTTCTGTATGCTGTAAATGTGTTGCTCTGATTGGCTGATAAATAAAAAGCTGATTGGCCAGTAGCCAGGCAGGAAGTATAGGCAGGATAAACAGACAAAGAGAATTCTGGGAAGTAGAAAGCTAAGTCAGTAGACTCCAGCCCACCATCCAGGGAGCAGCATGTAAGGGCACACAGGTAAAGCCACAGAACACGTGGCAACATATAGGTTAACAGAAATGAGCTGAATTTAAATGTAAGAGCTAGTCAGTAGTAGGCCTGAGCTAACGGCCGAGCAGTTTTAACTAATATAAGCTTCTGGGTGACAATTTTATAAGCAGCTGTGGAGCCCGTGGAGTTGGGTAGGGCCAGAGAAAATTTCATCTACAATGACTGGCTTTCAGTTAAATGCATCTGCCTTCAAGACTAGTCCTGTCACTAGCTGTGTGAGACAAAGAGAGCCCTTTCTCTTTCCACGCATTCCTATCTCATCTGTGACTTGAAGAAGATATCACCTTCTTTCTCCTTGGAGTATTGAAATAATTAAATGAGATATACAAAGAGCATACTTATATAGAAACATACTTAATCAAATTGTTCTTGTATCATGATAGATTGGCACAAACTTGGTGCCTTAAAAGAGCATTTCTTACTGGAAATTGAATCCATGGCCTTGAAATAGTAGGCAACCACCCTACCACTGAAATAAATCCCTGGCCTTTTTTTTTTTTCCTTTTCTTTTCTAAGACTAATTATCTAGGCTGGCCTTGAACTTTCACTCAGCCTGCCTCAGCCTCCTGAGTAGCTGAGATTACAGCATTGCTACCACACAAAGCTTTTTACGTATTCTAGATGCTTCTTTCCAAAATCTAATGAGGGTCTCACTAAATCAAAAAGTCAAGATGTCTACAGAGATTTGTTCCTTTCTGAAGACTCTAGAAAAGACTCCCTTTTCTCTCCCACTCTGTGTTCCAGAGGACATCATTTCCCTGGTTCATGATAGACATTATCCGCATTCAAAGCTAGCAGTACCCAGGAATCAAACTGGACCAAGTCCTCCTGGTGCTGGTAGCTACCACATGTTAGGGTCACAGCTGGAATGTTGCTGAGCATGTGAAGACTCTCTGAACTAGTCTGGGCCACTCTGAGGATGAGAAAGTAGGCATGGGGTGGGAGTATGCTGCTTTCCATGGTTCTTAACATAAAGCTTAAATTATCTTCTTAATTTAAAATTCCTTATTATTGTTTTTAACTTTCACACACATTGAACAAATACCACAGGCCGCCTACCCTCCCACTAGTCCCCCTTTCTCCATACCATATACCCACACAGAGTTTTATGCATCTATGTAAACTCTAAGAACCACAAACAGGAGAAAACAACTATTTGCCTTCTGAAACTGACTTAATCCATTTAATGTGATAATCTCCAGTTGCATTCATTTTCCTCTAACCATGTGACTCTATTCTCCTTTGAGACAGAGAGTGGGTCCGGGCAGTGGTGGCATACACCTTTAATCCCAGCACTCAGGAGGCAGAGCCAGGCGGATCTCTGTGAGTTCAAGGACAGCCTGGGCTACAGAGTGAGTTCTAGGAAAGGCTCAAAGCTACACAGAGAAACAAAAAGACAGAGAGTGGGAAGAGTTCCACATTTTTCTCTATCTATTCCTCTGCTGTTGGACATCTAGGTTGGTTCTGTAACTTAGCTATAATGAATAGCACTACAGTAAGCATTGGTGTGTTATAATCTGAGCAGTCAAGTCATGGTTCCATATAGACAATCCACTCTAGTAATATTTGAAACTAAATGTTTCAGTACAGCTTCTTTTCAAAACTGACCTCTCAAGGCATGGTGGTGTATGCCTATAAACCCAGGATTTGAGAGGCCCCAGCAGGAGGATTGCTACAAGTTAGAGGCCAACCTGGGATATTTAGTGAGTTCTAAACCAGCCTGGGCTACTATATAAAATCCTTTTCAGGATATCAATAAATAAAACCAATCTCAAAATAGAATAAAACTTTTTGATAAATAGAAGTGAAAGACAACTAACGAATGTCCACACTGCTAACATTTCCACTCTCACATACCAGTTAACTCACTTCCAAAAATTGTGTTTAAATATATGCTAAGATTTTTCTTTCCCTACAGAGGTGCCATTATATCTCATGCAAATTCCTTATTATGAGAGGGAGGTTTCTCTCTGTCCTGTGCATTGCAATTTATGTACCAGCCTTGATGACCTGTCCCCTTCAAATGCCAGCAACACCTCCTCTCTCTCTCAATTATGACAAATAAATGTGTCTTCAGATATTGCCAAATGTCTCTGAGGGTCAAACTGCCTTCAGTTGAGAAATAGTGCTCTGAATTAAAATATATAAACTGTCTAGTTAATGGATGCATATTTGAAGAACAGCATTAAAAGAAAACAAAAACTGGGACCCACTACCAAACTATTCATGAAACAATGAATCTGTGATTGAAATACACAATATTCTGCTTACATGCATGCCCAATACAGTAATAAACTGAAGAGAAAATACACATTCTGAAGTTTTTATTTGTGTGATATATTTGTTTTCCCAGAAATGTCATTTTATCAGCAGTTCCTCCTGGATGTGGAGGTGATGTGAACAGAATACAGAGAGAATGCAGGAGCAGCATGCATGGGAGTCTGTGTTCTAATTTCTGCCTTTTATCTGTGACCTCAGTGTCAATAAGGTTTTTATAGAGAGTTCCATCCATCATGGCTTTTCAATTGCTTTTCATTGCTTTTCAAACACTGGAATTCTTAAAACTTGAGGTTCTATAAAGAAACTCTGAGTGACTGACTGTATTCAAGATTGAGAAGAAGAAAATAATCCCCACAAAGCCTTTTGTGCAACAGGCACAGAGTGCTTCCTTCTTTCATAGACTCAAATAATTCACCTTCGTGTTCATTCCCAACACTCAACAAAGCTTATGTCTAGTATCTCTATAAGTTTTACTAATGATGAATACCTGAATTTGTGGACAAAAAAATGCTCTTGTAATCTTCTCTGGCTGAAATTAATCATTAAATAAAGCATACTATAAAACTGCATTAGAGTTCTCAATTGCCCAACTTCATATTGGCTTTCAAAAAATTTTTGAAATAGATTTATTTTCAGATTTCTAATCTATTATATGAGAAAATAATTATGTGCACTTGTTGCAATAATATTTAAAATGGTAAAACAAGAAATTTAGAATTAATAAACAATTGTCTAAACCTATCCCTAAATTTTATGTATAAAACATATATGGACTGTGACTATTTTATAAATATTAAATTGAATAAAGTAAAATAATCTACTACAAAACTTAACTAGACAGTCTGACCATGCAGCCTCCAGCAGTAGATCTGGCCAATATAATGCACAGCTATAAAAGGCCTCTGCACACATTGGACAGTCTCCAGCAATTACTGCAGAAGATGAGACAGTTTGGAATATGGCATTTTTTATTCACATGTTATGGCCCAAATGAGAACATCTGCCTAAAGGCATTATGGGCATGCCATCTGCTCTTTGGCTAACTCAACTTCCCTGAATAATGAGAGATAAACTCTTCTTGGAAAAAAAATATATATAATTTTAAACAAAATATATCTATCATGTCAGGGGCAGGTTTAATAATAAATTATCACTTTTAAAATCTTGTTCTTATCACAAATACTAAAAGATGCAATTTTATCTCATATTTGACCACCAATAAATATTTCTTTCTGATAGTCCCCAAATGTACAGTGGCAGGCAAGTAAGACACACTGCAGGGAAAAAGGTACTCTCAAACAGATAATAAATAGGCATACTACTATAAGCAGCAGGGCAAGCTGTTCTTCTAAAGATAGCCATACAATCCTTTCCCTCTCACACAGCCTTGATTCTTCAGCACATCCCAATGCTTCTCCAAGTGAGAGGCAGGGCCTGTGCCACGTTCCCTCTGAATGTGAGCAGTATTTGTTGTTGCTGACACCCAGTTTTAATTCATGCCGGGCAGATATGTGACTAACATTAGTGAGAAGAGTGATGATGGTAGTTGCACATGATACCTACGATGCTCTGTCTTCTCTGCTTCACTCCTTGCTCCTACACCTTCAACTTCCATGCAAGCCACCATACTATGAAGAAAGCCAAGCCACTTAGAGAAGCCAAAGGTCTGTTCATTTGTTGGCAGTTCTAGACTTGGCGTATCTCCAGTCCAGATGTGGCAGTCTTACAGTGACTATAAATCAGGAAACACTAGACCTTAGACATCCTTCCCAATTGCTAAACACTATGTGGTTTTGTATGCATATGTGCGTTTGTTTATCTGTGGTTGCTCATATGTGTGTAGGTTGTGAATGTATATTTATATGGAGGTCAAAGGTCAGACTAGGGTCTCATTCTTCAGGAGTCATCCACTTGGTTTTTTAAACAGGACCTCTCAGATGGCCTGGAATTCACAAATTCTTTTTGGTCAGTGGTTCCTTCCTGGGGATCCTCTTGTCTCTGCCTCCCCAGCTCATGGTTGTAAGTGTATGATGCCACATAAAGCATTTTCTGTGGATTCTGGTCGTCAAACTCAACTCTTCATGCATGTAGAGCAAGTATTTTCCCAACAGCTATCTTTCGAGACCTCAGTGTTAAACCTCTGTTACCTAAGTAGCCCTGATACTTTGGAACAAAGTCCACCCATTCCCTTCTTCAGAAATTCCTGACTCACAAAAGCCATGAGCACATTCAATTTATTCAGCCAATTTGGGGTAGATTTGTTTCATGACAATAGTCATTAGAGCAAAAAATGGTCAAGCCATAAGGAAACATACTTCAATATTATATTTATGGGGAATTTAACAAGAACAGCAAACCGTAGCTGTAATGAACTTAATTGGCATTACATAATCCGGAAAGTAGAGTTGAAAACCAGGTCCTTACAGATTTTGCATGGCCAATGCATTGGGTGATTTTCTTACTTTACTGAAGTTGTGTTTAATAAACAATCAAACTAGAGAATTCTGAAGTTTGGGCAAATGTCAGTTTGATTAAAAAAAAATCTTTTCTCTTTTGAAGATTAATTGGGGCTGAGGAGATGACTCAAATAGATGAAGAACTTGATGTCCTCTTGTGAGGCTGCCCAAATGTGAGGATCAAATCTCAGATCTCCAGAAGCCACTTAAGTGAAAGAAGAGTGTGGTGGTAGACTTGGAATCCCATCAGAGATAAAATGTGCCTTGGCAAGCTATTCAGATTGAGTAGCCAGGATTGTCAAATTGTAGGTTCAGTAAGAAATCCTACATTAAAAAAGCAAAGAGTGATCCAGTGATTGAGAAAGACACTTAATTTCAACTTCAGACCTCTACACATAGCCACAATCACATGCGCACACACACACACACACACACACACACACACACACAGAGAGAGAGAGAGAGAGAGAGAGAGAGAGAGAGAGAGAGAGAGAGAGAGTAACCTATATACTGTCCACTCATAAACACACACATTTGATAACATGCACACTGTGCACACATAAACACATACAAAAAACACACAGAACACTAATTGAGGATGAGGTGCATTTTGTAATGTCTTTGCCCATCCAATACAGCACTCTTCTCAACTTTACTAGAAAGACTAATGTTACTGTACTTTGTCTCCCAGTGTTTGAGTGTCTAACACCACAGAAAGCTGAGCAGCATGGCTATTGGCCTGCAATCTACTGTAAGAGTGCTCTATGCCCACAGAGCCTTTAAATTCATTGCTTCCAGGATTTCCTTTTAGTAGACTGATGACCTTGAGGCTTTGCAGCTACTTACTATAAGAGGTCTTGTCTGTATTAATTAGATGTTTATGCTGGCCTTGGAAAGAACTAGAAGTGAATCAGTATCTTCCATGCAACACTGAGTACTGAAGCCTAAAGGCTACCTTTGAAAGAAAATTTTCAGTGAAGATCATAGTTTACATAGCTGTCTTTCTTGTGCTAATAAACTCTATGAGACCCCTGCTCTAATTAAAGAGCCATGTAAGGAACATGACTTTCCTAAACTCGGTGGCCTTGTTGTTATACCTCAAGATTTCCTGAAAACTCTCTAGGCTCTTCCCTTTTGTTTTGCCATTTTCAAATTATTAGTGGAAGATATTTTAAGGTTACTATCCTGATGTGTTGGTGGGCAACCATGCAGTCTCTCATGGATCATGTTTCATAGTAGAAGAAGCTAAGCAGGAGCAAGCCTCCTCCCTCCCTCTACCCCTTCTTTCAACTCTTTCTTGCTCCCTTCCTCTTTCTTTCCTTCCTTCTTTCCCTCTTTTCTTGTGTCCACAGAAACATAAATTCCACCTTTTGCTATGATGTTGGGCTTACAAGGAAGGGCAGATTATCCCAAAGGAGCTCAAGAGGCATAGCCAACCTTGGGACTCATGGCTGAGTAAGGTTGACTTATTAGCCTGTTTCTCGATTTAAAATTGGTAAGTATTGTTACTGGTTTTTGGGGGTTTTTTGTTTGTTTGTTTGTTTGTTTTTTGCCTTTCCATTTTTAACCAGGAGAGTTCCAGTAGAGGGATTGGGATACCAACCCAGCCACAAACCCTTCAACCTACAATTTGTCCAGCCTACAAGATTTGCCAAGGTAAAGCTGGCACAGAAATTGTGGGAGTGAGCAGCTAATGACTGGCACAGCTGGAGGCCTATACCCTCAGAGGTAGCTCACCCCTGAGGGCCAGGACCCAGAGCTGGGATACTATGCCAAAGACCTAGTGTTATGATATATCATGTGGGGTGGGGAGGGCAGTGGGTATCCCACGCATGCAGGGAAACATGGCAGGCTTGCTATGGTGGATATGGCAGTGGGCCAGACATGCCATGCAGGTATGGCAGCAGCAGTGGTGGGTAGACATTCACAATCCAGACACTGCATCTGCACAGAAATGGTTTATTGTAATAGAGAGATGAAGAGAAGATAGGAAAGAGGGAGAGAAGAGAGGGAAAGAGAGAGGAAGGGGAGTCAAGGGTCACACACCTCGTGGGAGAAAAAGCAGAAGAGAGAGAGGAAGGGGGGGCCTTTCCCCAAAAGGAGGCTTTTGTATCAGGATGCAGGGTGGTGCCAAGGGGTAGGGATCCAAATACTAACATTGGTTTCCCAGGAACAGATCAGAATATTAACACCTAGGATAGAACTTAGCACAGCTGGCAAAAAAAAAAAAAAAAAAAAAAAGTCAGTGAAATGATTCCTAACGATATTCTGCTATACTCATAGACTGGTGCCTAGTCCAATTGTTACTGTTATTTTAATTCTCCAACTAAACTTTCATTCTGTCTAGCACTAAGTACCAAATTGATGGAAAAAGAAGATACATATAATCACATCTGGGGCTAAAAGAACAAATCAATAGCAGACTGACTTCTATGATACAAGATAATTCACAGAACAAATTTTCTAGAAGACTGTCTTAATTCCTTCATTACACAATGCTCGTTCAAATTTCTCTTTCATGACAGAGCTGGAGCTCTGTCTTGTGTGGACTGTGAACCTGCACACCATTCCAAACTTGGACCACTTCTCCTGTCTTCGCTAAGTCAGTGTCTATGTGTCTTCTTAGGAGATCATATATCAATGACTTTTCCCCCACTAAACTTAACAAGTTGAATACATAATTCTTATTTTTAAATCATCTATACTTGTAGCAAAACTATTTTTTCTGAACTTTACATGGCCATCACTGTCGTGCTCATCACTGTCATGACTGAAACTGTCATAGACGTTTGTTATAGTCATTGCTATCTTGAAGTAGAGAGTCATCCACACAGGACCCTTGAGATATCAAGACTATAAAATCCACTTGTGGAACTAGTGGGGGATCATGTGGTTCATGAGGCCCTCAGCAGATCCCCACAAGGTCTTCTTGAGGCTGTTTTCCCTCACCGGGATGCTAATCACTACTGTATAACTTGTGAACAATGAGCTAGAATGGATCTTCTCAGTGTTATAGATTTTCATAAGTTATCTAAAGGACTTCCTTGTGGAAGTCTATGAGTTACCTATGTTCCTGTAAGTAATCCCAGTAAACTCCCTGTTTCACCAAGCTGGGTTTGGAAGGAAATATTTCTTTAGTCTTCTGGTGCTCTATCTGGGGTGAATATTTGTTTTTTTTATGTGTCCTCGAAAAATTATACAACAATATTTGAAAAAGAACATTAAACATAAAAGGCATACTATAAATGTTTATTAATTTTTAGGTATAAATATTGTAGTATGCACAATTATACAAATACCTATCCTTCTAGTCTCTTGTCCCTTACTCAATCAAACACTAATGTAAGTAGCTCTGGTTAGAGCATTGGGAGATAGAGCTAAGATTACTTATCAGCTAACCTTGTTGAGGAAGACTAATGTTTCCTTTATGCTTTTAGGTCAACCTCTTAGGACTTACGAATTAAAGTAACTAAGAACAGAAGAATAAAAACTCACAATTTAATTAATATTTATGTGACTGATAAACTGTGAAGTTACTAGGACATAAATATTTGTACTAAGAGAACATGAAGATTATTTTAGTAAAGTCACAGAAGTGTAGATATATCTGTTGAATTTAAATTTCCTTCCACTCAAAATTGTCCTTATGCTAAAGTGGCAGTCTGATCACCTTCACTTTAAAGTAGAGATATTATCTTGCAAACAATCTGAACCACAAGAATGACTCGATTTGCCACTCTGTTTTGAAAATGAAAAAAGAGAGAGATAAAGAATGTGTCTAGATGCCGGGCGGTGGTGGCGCACGCCTTTAATCCCAGCACTCGGGAGGCAGAGCCGGGCAGATCTCTGTGAGTTTGAGGCCAGCCTAGGCTACCAAGTGAGTCCCAGGAAAGGCGCAAAGCTACACAGAGAAACCCTGTCTCAAAAAACAAAACAAAACAAAACAAAACAAAAAAAGAATGTGTCTAGAAACAACAAAATACCTTAGGTCAACATACAATAAGGAAGTGGGACTGTCAATCATGTAGTCCCATAGAACATTAATCTGACAAAATTACAAATTAACTCAGAGGTAGAATAATGGCTAGGACTTTGAGAAATAATTAAGGCTTGTGATAAGTTGATTTCAGTTCTACAGAACACATAATCCAGCACCAGCTGAGCCAAACTCTATCTAGATTTTTCTTACTGAACTGATAAAAGAATAAACATGTTTTTAAAAGCAATTTCTTTCTTTATTTGCTTCATAAGCAATAGAAAATATATACAGAAGATATTAGCTTGTACAATAATTAACCAGCTATAAGTAGGCTGTTATGTTCAAGAAAACACTTAACAAGACAAACATGGACAACACTAAAGATTGCCAAGACTGAAACAACCCCAGACTTGTAGGAATTGATCTAAAATTGATCTTGAAGCCTCCTCTGTGAGGACTAGCTCTCATAATATCCAAAGGTGCAAATCAAGCTGCCAGGGAGAAGAGAAATCATTAGCCCTACCCAGTTGTGGCTTCTATGAACTACAACAATGACCATCACAGCAAGACATCCCCAAAGGTACAGCAGTATTTTTTAGGGACACTTAATAGGATTTTAAGGTACACCTAAATCTTAGGACTGACCAACAGCTGTCTAATTGGACTTGTAGTATTCTCGGTAGAAGGGAATTCATGTCTGATACCGTAACACAGATGACTATCCCTGACTTGTAAAGTCAAGAACCCTAGAAAAGAACCTAATACTGCTGCTTTCCTAAAGCAGAACAATTTTTATCTACATTCTACAAACTTCTCATACCCACAGATGAATTCTGCTTTCACTACTCACCAAAGAAGCTTCATTTTACAACATATAAAAATCATTCAGAAATCAAACAAGTGCTCAAAAATGCAAGAATAAGTGGCCTTGGGGTGCCCAACCCCAATATGTACATCTACAACATAACTTCTACACCAGCATTTCAGGTAATATCATAGAAATGGGACTGAAAAGATTGTAAGAGCCAGAGAAACAGGACATCTGATATAAAACAGTGTCCTTGATATCCATCAGGAAAGCTACACATAGGACATCTCAAAATATGGTCATCTATAGAAGACCAGCACAATGACAACAGCAGATTACAGGCCACCATGGATTGGGCAAATCTCTTAAGGCTCCATCCTTAGATGAAAAGCCATATGCAATGAATGGCTGCTAAAAGATGGAGAATCAGTCTACTCCAGGGCTGAGGCCCCTGCTGGATGATTCAATCTTAAGAAGTGGTTATCATTAAACAGGTTCACGTATAAGCAGCATTAAATGGACTCGGCAGATGATATTTTAATATATACATATGTATATATAAATGTGTGTGTACACATGTGTGTAACAATAAAAACTAAAGAAGAGTTCATGAATTGTAGAGAGATCCAAGGGAGCATGGTAGGATTTAGAGAGGGGTGAATGATTAAAATAAACACTCATGTATGATGTTCTCAAAAATAAAATCTTTAAAACAACATAAGAACATCAGAAAGTTCTTTCAGCTTCTTTCAACAATTTAAGAATACAATGACATCTTTAGTCTATAACCCAAAGAGAGCTGGAGTGAATACAGGAATATCGAGTCCAAGCCAGTCTGCTCTGCATGAAAACTTGTCTCAAAAACAAAACCTAACAACAAAAACAGGAATGGAAATAAAAGCAAGGACAAAACAAAGAGAAAAGGAATTTATATTGTTTCTGCCATTCAACAGGCTGCACTTAAGCATTACTTCATGTCAGTAAGCAAGCTAGCTAGCTTGTCTATCAAAACAACAGCTTGAATTATTGACAACCATTCGGTGACATTAATCGGCATGAGACAGGCACAAAGCTCCTCCAAGAGCATCATATTATGGGATATGTGAAATGAGTTGGTGCCCTCATTGTGATAAGACTGCTATGTAAAAGTTTGAACGCCCCAGTGTTTACTTAAATTCCATAGCTGGTGGAAAGACTACACCATCCATGTTTACTAAAACCAAGGGTAGAGATTTGTGGGGATGAACCTCTGCTACCTTTTTTAAAACTCTCATAATTGTGTGAGATATGATTCTAAGGATTCTATAACACTTATGTGGCTGAATAGCTGTTCTAATACATGTGCCTTTCCAGACCATTCCTTCCTCTGGTGGAGAAATGGCTTTCAGGCCTCGGAGATACGCATATGCAGATGGTCTTTTCAAATGTGAGCCCCTTTCATTTTGAGATTAGCCAGGCCCACCAATTATATCCAGATGGAGGAACCATGCAAGAAGACAACAGTTCATCTCAGAAGGACAGTTTCCCCTTTCTGGTTTTCCCTCCAAATGTCATTAAAGCTGAATCCCAAACCTGACTCTGGTGGTTGTTTGGCTTTTATAAATCAGGAACAAATTAAACAAGACAGGAAAAAAAAATGCAAGCAGAATGTTCGGCAAAGAAAAATAGATTTGCTAATTATAAAACAGGGAGACCAAAGAGTTTGCTTTTACAGACATCAGTAGCTTTAACCTGTGAAAACTGAGAGGAAAAGGAGCCTCCGAATAAACTTTTACCCAATATAGCCAACATTTTCCATTTATTGTTACTATCACTGAGTTGTGATTAGCATTTGTGTGTGTGTGTGCCTGTGTATGTGAGTGTGTATGTAAGTGTTAGCGTGTGTGTGAGTATGTGTATGTGTGAGTATATGTGTGAGATTATGTGTGTGTGTATGTATGTGAGATTGTGTGTGTGTATGTGCATGTATGAGTATGTGTGTGTGTATGTGTGTGAGATTGTGTGTGTGTGTGTGTGTGTGTGTGTGTGTGTGTGTGTGTGTGTGTGTAGGCCACAAGTCAACTTTGGGTACGTTCTATTGCTCCCCACCTCAGTTTTTGTATTGATTAATTTTGTTCTTTGACAGTTTCATACATGTATACAATATATTTCTATTACTCTCACCCCACACCAACTTGTATCTCTATCGCCCACACCTCATCCTTACCAGTCCTTTCCCAAACTCATGACATTTGTTGTTGCTTTGTTTTGTGACCCATTTAGTTTAACCATGGCCATCTGTTTGACCATTGCCTTTGAACTGTCCACTGGAGCCTTGTGGGCTCACCAGCTGGTACAAAACTGAAGGCCATGACTCTCTTTCTCCCTCCATCTTTAAGTAGCCAATAGTTCACTTAATGGATGGCCCCCCTAGCCCCTCCTCCACCAATATTGTGCAGACCTACTGTAGGTGCACAGCTACTGTGAGTTCATGATCTCAATGACAATGCCCTGCCCCGAAGATGGCAGTTCTCAGTCCTACCACCCAGCTCTTATACTCTGCCCCTTTTTTCCCCCAATGTTCCCTAGACCTGGGAGATGATGTCAATGTCTTCTTTAAGGCTAATCGCTCATCTGCCACTTAGTCTAAGCGTTTTTTGCAAACTTGAGTCTCGGCTTTTACCATTGTTATTGGCAAGAGATGCTTCTCTGATTAATACTGAGAGTGCAGTAGTTACACTGGGTTACATATTTCTACATATAACCTAAACTAGGATCTACAAAGAAAAGAGAAAATGTGCTGTTTGTCTTTCTGAGTCTTGGTTATCTCTGTGCAATTCTTTCTAGTTCCATTTATTTACCTGCAAATTTCATGATACGTAAAAAGGGACTATGGGGTCAGATGGAAATAGCTCAAGAGAGGGGAATAGCAGGGCACAGATACTATGAAAAGGAAAATGGAGGAAAAACTCTTTCTCTGGAGAAGGAGGAAAGAAGGCAATAAAGAAGAAGAGGAAAGGGAAAAGCCAGAGGAAAACATTATTTTATTTTTATTTTAAAATACATATTATGTATGTGTGTATGTATATACATCTATAAATAATTTAAACAAAGCTACTCCTCTTGAGATGATAATTCTCCCCCAGACAGTCACAGACAATCTAACAGAAGCCCAGGCACCAGCAATGGGAACCCTCCCTCTGAGTTGTTGGTGAGAGAAGTCCAAAAGACTCTCCAAACAAACCAGCTGATTGCCTTTGCCCTTAGTTGTCTTCCTGAACTTGAGGATAAGACCCTCTAGTATTGTCTGTGACTGTGGAAGCTAGTCATAAGGGAGGAGGCTTCTGGGTCAGTCTGAGATTGTTTTATCTGTATCTTAACACCAAGACGAGCATTGTTTGGGGGGTCTCTGGAGCCTCCCTATCTAACAACTAGAGTCAGGTCTTGTCATCACCATGTAGTGAGTTGTTAGTTTCCCCTCTTTGTTTCTGCTCCCACACACTATACTCTGAGATTGCCCTTCTGGGAGACAGTTCTCCCGTCTCTGTGTCCCAGCTCACCACAGAAATGCAGGGCTTACAAATGTGTGATACTCTGAAACTTTTCAGTGGGTTCAAGGGATCAAACTCAGGTTGTCAGACTTACCATGCAAGCTGTTTATAGCCACTGGGCCACCTTCTTGGCTCCCCTTTTTTATTTCCTGTGAAAACAGCCAAAGTTCTGAATGTGGAAGGATAAATAAAGTAAAATAAAAAAAATATACAGTGACTTCGGTCACACTACTATTCAAAAGCACATCAGAATGTTCTATCAAACTCTAAATTAGTACTCAAAGGTCTACCTTGAGATATGGTTAATATGTAAATTGAGATCAGAGCTAGAAGCCTCATACAGAAGACTCGTGGATTTTAGTGTCCTTTGTTTTACTAGCACATTTAGCTTGTTGCTAGCAGAGTAAGCCTTGGCAATTCCGTTGGAGTACAGAAGAATTACAGCCCAGGAAGCAGCCTGAGGACCATCAATGTTTGGAGAGGAGGAGTACTACTTTAGTGATGTGAAGCACTAGCTATTTACACAATAGCCAAGAGCTTCCTAGAGGCTGGCTCTCTGAGTGTGTAATAGGCCATTATTCTGTGTGCAAGCAGCCAGATCAAAACATTGCTCACCAAGGGTACTGTTCTAAATGACTTAGAAGCTCAAACACAGGAGTAAGAGGAAAAGTGTAGATAAATGTGAACTCTGCCTAGCAAGAGACCCTAGAGCACTGTAGCATGTTTAAATCATATTACTACTGTCTTCCAGTGGTCAGAATGTGAAGCTACTCTCTTTTTGCCAAGCGGAACACATAAGGGCAAAAATGTGAAGCTTAAAAGACGAAAATAGGATTGGAAAACTGGTGAGTTACTTTCACTCTCTTCCGAGATCCTGAAACAGTAGCTAGTGAGAAGGTAGACGGTTCAGGTTTGATCAAAATAATATCAATCAGAAATTTTTATAATGCCAACAAACTAGAAATGTTTTTTTTCTGGAGACAAAATGAAAAAGTAGATTCCAAACCATCTTCCTTATAATTTGGATCGATCAGGATAGTAAGAGGCTCAGAATAACTACTTTTAAAACACAGTGATGAAAACTGTAAAACAAAATAGTTATGACCTTCCTCTCCATTTTTCAAACTCAGGTCTGATGCTCACAGAATCTTCCTTTGGTGTGCAGTGAGACTCATATGGACAAAACACATAATGTGAAGAACATTTGTAACAGATATGGACATGTTCAACTTCATCCATGCAACGACTGTTCCTAATGTACAGTGATTTCATAGTAAATGAAAGTGTTTCTGATTGCAGTTGTAGGGATTGAACCCGTGGCCTTCTCTATGCTAGAGAAGTGCTCTACTACTGAGCCACACCCCATGCCTTAAAATGGAATTTTCAACTAGACAAAGATCACTTTTCTGTGTTTCTGTTCCTCCACAGAAAAAGTGAACAATAGTTAACGTAATGCATTATAACTTATAATTTGCATAAATTATCTTCAAAACTATGGTGACTTTCAATGGTTTTCTTAATTCTTCACTTAGTTAATGTGATTCTGAGTATAACATGCTTTCTTTGAGACATTTTGTCTTTTTTCTTCCATAACTTACCACTAAACACATGTGCCCTACCTCAAATACCAAATATCTCAAATCAAACATTTGTAGAAAAAAAAAGTAAAACATATTCATTTGTGGGTGGAGGTAGTTACATTTTTCTCACTAATGTTAAGAGAAAAAAAGTTGTGAAAATCACATTCAGCATTTGAAACAATAAAATGTAACACAAATATTGAAAATGAACTTTCTAGACAAATGGAGTTGTGAGAGCTTGCTGTGTGCTGGGATCTGTAAATGGGATCCCAGTGGCCTTTGTGTGAGTATAAATCATCTTAGGTTAAGCACTACCTGAAATTGCTTTGTGTGATATAGACTAGAAATCATTGCAAGTGACAGGGATATAGGTTGGAGAGAACCAACTTTCATGTACATGTGGCCTCAAGGTAAGTTGTATGTGTAAAATGAAGAGTGGTAAATGAAACAATCTACATCAATTCTCCGAGTGACAGATGAAATTCCTGTACTATTCTGCATTACTCACAATTAGATACTATATACTAACTAAAAATTGCAATGTCACAGTGCAATAAAATACTATTATAAAATATGAATAATTATTTTTTTCAAATATCAAGTAATGATGATATGATTTCCTTTGCAATAAATGGTGCCAGGAATTTAAAATTAAATGAGTTTTTAATGTAAAGTATATATGTAAAACAATAGATAGATTGATAGATAGATAGATAGATAGATAGATAGATAGATAGATTCTCAGGTACTATTGAGTAGAAATAATATTATTAATCAAACTCAAGTATCCTAACAGATCATATGCAAAATATTTCAGAAAACAAATTTTCAATCTAAGTTGTAGTGTTGCCTCAATATACTTACCTGGGTTTTGTTAGATGAGTTAATGGAAATATAAGACCCAAGAATAAAGGAGGAAAAATGTTCGATTATATTGAATAAATGCCAAATATGTAATTTTGTAAAAGTGTGCCCTAATTAATAACCACCAGCAAGAAGTAATTTTTCATAAGCTAGGATGTTATTACTCTGAAAAAAGTATTTGTAAGTGGTCTGAATATCTGAGTAAAGACATTCTTCATAATAATAATGACAAACCATTATATAGCATTAAACAAATTATAGAGACTATACCAAATAATTTATGTATTTTAAACTATTCTTATTATCTAAATAGCACTAAAAATTAAGAACTATTCCACCCTTTAGGTACAAGGGCTCCAACGTAGGCCCTTTTACTAGTTAGATAAGCACTCAACCACGGAGCTGCTACTGCAGCCTATTATATACACTTGTCTGTGAGAGGAACAGACTGAACTTAACAAATTATCTAAAGGAGCACAACTAATCTAAGAGAAAAATAAGATTTATTTTTTAGTGTGTGTGTGTGTGTGTGTGTGTGTGTGTGTGTGTGTGTGTAGGTCATAATACAGGATTCTCTCCTTCTGCCAGGTGAGTTCTGGTGACTGAATGCAGTCGTCCATCAAGCTTGGTAGCAAATGCCTCTCCCTGCTGAGCCATCTCACCAGCTCAGGAACTGAGATTAAATTACAGACCATCTTGCTCCAGGAAACACACACCAACTCATAATTTTTAAAAAATTATTTGAAATACAGTTTGAGAGAAATGCCAAATTCATCCCTATATACCAAAACAATGATGTAAACAGAATGATAAAATCATGACTTTTCAAGGTTTTGTAATGCTGGACATGTTAGACAAACAGTTACTGAATAATAACTATTTCATGTTGGCTGCAAGTAAAATGTATTAATTGACCCACGCATTGCAGCAGAATACATGCATAGCTATAGCGCTTCCACTCCTGGGTTTCTTAATAAGTATAGAATAATTCAGGGTGCTTAACCTGGAAGTTGAACTCCTAGCACTTAGTGTCTTGACATATAGAAAATTTATGCTACTCATTCAGTTCATTTATAAAGTGTTTTCCTCTAGGGATTCCTGCAAGTCAATCAGTTCTATCCACTGAAAGAGACCACAACATAGAAGGGGAGATGGGTGACTTAATTGGGCTACCAGAAGTGCTGATTCCTTCTGTTTTAGTTGAACCTTAACTAAAGGGTCGTGATGTTTCTCTCATTCAGATATTTGTTTGTACTGGCTAGCTAACCCTTAGAACTGTCTATATCTGAACAGTCTGAGCATAGGAATGAGCATAGCACTTAAGCATTCTACAGCCATCAAATGCAAAGAGACCCCGGTCAGCCAGCTCAGTTTACCACGCACTGCTCTAGGCACTGAGCCAGCTACAGTCAGCCTGATGACTGTCCTGGCAGATCTGACTACACACTTAATAGTAAAAGAACATCTCATCACTGGGGAACTCCAGATTAAAGAATTCTTGGAATAGAAAACTGATGGTAGAACGTTAAGAGGGGAGTGGACTTTTGATATAGATTAGTGGAAGAGTAATTGCTTAGCACAAGTTTGATCCCTAGTGTTAGAGATAAAAAGGTGTAAGAAAGTAAAGGAGGGAGGGAGGGAGGGACATTAAAAACAACTCCAAATTAAATAGCTTTCCACAATGACATGATCCAGTTGTAGTGACCTTGATTTGGAGTCTGGTCTCCAACCTCGCAAAGTCAGAAACTGAGGCTTAACACTGCCCGAAGATAAATGACACAGGGGCCTACTAAATGCTCAGAACTAACACAGAGTGTAACATAGCATCTGGATAATCACATAACCCCCAATATTTATAGTCAGTAATTAGATCAGTTGGTTGATGAATGACACAGAATTAAAGCACGGTCCAAGGATTGACACATGTATTAAACACCCTTATAAAGTCTCTATAAATACTTCTGCAATAGGCCAGGTATGATGGCTCACATCTTTAATCCCAGTGTCTAGCTAAAAGTTTTCCTGGTCCCACCTGGCTCGCAGGACAAATCTCTCTCATCCACCAGTCCTGCAGCCACTCAGACCCAAATAAACACACACAGGCTAATATTAATTAAAACTGCTCAGCCAGTTTTACTAGCCAGGCTCACTTCTGACTAGCTCTTACACTTAAACTCAGCTTATTTCTGTTAATCTATATGCTGCCACCTTTTCCATGCCTTTACCTATGTGCCATTACATGCTGCTCCCTGGATGGTGGGCTGGCATCTCCTGACTCAGCCTTCCTCTTACTAGAATTCTCCTTGTCTGCTTATCCTGCCTATACTTCCTACCTGGCTACTGGCCAATCAGTGTTTTATTAAACCAGTGTACAAAAGCATTATTCCACAGCACCAGTATTCAGTGAACTGCATAGGAGTTCAAACTGGCCTGGCCTATATGACTGGCCTAGCCAATCAGAGATACATAATGAGACCTTGTCTCAAAACAAACAAAAGAAAACAAACAATCAAATAACCCTTCTGTCCCACAGCACAATGGGCTGAGTCGAACAAATGCTGTGTCTCTTTCCCCAGATGACACTAGAAATCAAACCCAATGCTTTCTTCCTAAGAGAGCTTCTGTAGACAGGCTAATCTGTTTATCCTCTCATGTCCACTTTTAGCTGTGTAGATAGATGATTTCTATTCTCACTAGGTGTAGGAAGCTATGAGTGAGTCCTGAGTGAATACACAGTTTGACGTGGACATAGCCTGTCAAAAACTCTAAGACCACTTTGTCTATGGTAAATTGGCAAATCCATTATCCATACAGGTCAGGCTGAAGAGAAATGCAAAGCTTTTCTTGGGAGTCCCAGTCTGAGTGTTTATGGAGGAGTGATCAGTATATGCAAAGACAATCAACTGCCTCCTCCTGGGCATTCACAGCCTGAGACTGCTCACCTATGGAGACCTTCCATAGAGGCTAGGGGGACCCTTCCTCTACACTGTCTATAATAAACAAACTGAAGTTCTGGGTTACAATAGTAGTGTGGTACCCAGAGTGTCAGAGAAGCCCACCTGACCTCAAGCTCACTGTATGTACATCTGTGGGCTGTGTGTCTGTGTGTCTACTCTTTCTTCAGTCCCTCATAGAACTGCATCTCTGGAGTTCCTTACACCATTTGCAAGCAACTCACTGGGAAGGACAGTCTCCTCTCCCTATCACTTGCTTCTGTGTGTCCTTGGTGTGGGACCTTATGACACTTGTAACTTCCAGCCGCTTCCTTAGTCTTGTTGTACCCTTTGAGCCCTCAGCCTTGTGTGTTTTATTTGCTTTCTGAATCTTACTGGTTTCTCACCTCCTTCCAGAAGGGAATGTTTCAATGAAGAAAACTAGCTATGGAACACTACCTCAAGTGTGCTCAATACACTAACATTAGCGTAGAGTTGGGCAAAACCATCTAACATGAAGCACATTGTTGTTGTTTTTTAAGACTTGTTTTTATTTTATGTGTATGGGTGTATTGACCGCATGTATGTCTGTGTACTGTGTGTGTTCAGTGTTGATGAACAGAAGGCATTGGATCCCCTAGAACTACAGCTACAGATGGTTGCAAGCCACCTGACTTAGGTCCTGTTGGGTCCTGGGAGTCCAACCCCAGTCTTCTGGAAGAACAGCCAGCATTCTTAGCCCTGAGGCATCTCCAGTCCCTATTAAGCACATTTTATAACACAGCACTGAGTGTTCCATGTAACTTGTTGAGGACTGTAGCAGAAGTGAGAAACACAATGACATATGAGTATGCTTTCACTACAAGGTAACAAAATATTAGTAAGTCAAATTTTTTTAATTTGTATGGAACCCAGAGGAGTCTCCCAAATCTCAGGTTGGCCTTAAGCATTAAGTTCCATTTTTTAAAAAAGGGATTCTTATACTGAAAAGAAAGGTCTAATATGAATGCAAAACACCTATTCCAAAACAGTATGAGAAAAACATGCACAAGTCTTTTTAATCAAACTTCATATTTTTAAGAGTGACCAAAGCACCACACACAGCAATGTTATCAAACTGCTGGAAATATAAATTTAGTTATATCTTACATTCAAGTGCTCCAAAATGTCGAGTCCTTATCCCCCAAACGACCACCATTACCGATATTCTACATTATTTGAAACACAAATATGTGAATTATTGGTACTGTTTACATAGCACCCCTTATCTCATTCGATGGATCAATTTCTATAGCTTTTCTTGTACCTGGGAATTTTCAGTACAAGACTAGGTAGCAGTCCCTATGGAAACAACTTCAAATTTATATCCAGCTTTTATGATTTATAGCTCTCCCCTGCCCTGGGGTACAATGAGTCCATAGTGACTCTTCACACTAGCTTATAAGCTATAAGGGAGAAATAGTAACCAGGTATTTGTGAACCAAATAGTGGCTCACTAGAAGTCTTACACTCTTATCTGATATTACTAGCATTTAGAAAGTAAAATGGTCTTGCTACATAGCATTTTAGACCTTTCAGAGATTACAAGTTTACCTTCCCATTTTATAGGAAAGACTTTGAGGTCTAATGAGGTTAACAGGATTGTACAAAGGCTAGAGAGTGAATGGTCTGTCTTCATAGTCTTCAATTCCTTTTTCATCTTTCCATTTACCTTCAGACCCTCGGACAGTGCTCCAAGAGCAGACTACAGAAAGATGCCCTCTTCCTAGAAATGGAGACATTTTTATTAAATTAGTCTGCTAAGGCAAGAAAAGTAGACACACAGCATTTAGTTTCTGTGGATTAAGTGAAAGAATGGAAGAGAACCATGAAGTAAAGATCAAGAAATAATTTACTCTAATTAATTTAATTAGATAAGAACCCTTTTAGCGCCATAGTACATGTGATGGTTCCTCCGTCATCCTAACTATTGGATATGTGCTCATTAAATACTGGCATAGTTTTCTAATCCCATTCCCATCCTAACTCCCATCAATTCTGGATAGTTAAGCAGAGTACTAATTTTTAAAAATTAACCAAGAAATGGCATTAAGAGAAAACACTGCACAATATACACTGAAGACCTTTGTTGCCTAGAACAGACATCGGAATTCCTTAGGTGATTTTAGCTACAAAACTCAATGCAATAATTTGAAGCTATGGGAGTTTTACTGATTTTTGCTGAATGGGACCACCTAGGTACCTGAATCCCACAGGAGTCTGAGGAACATGGAGAAAATTGCATGCAGCTATGGTACTATTATCAGTTATATTTGGGGCGAATCAATTTCTGTTACATTAACTTTCCTTTAGCATAGATTTCTGCTTCTAGGTTACCCGAATTGTGAATAGAACACTTCAAGTACAAATAATAAATTTTATAATCATAGAACTCCACAGCATTACTCCATTGGAGGGAATTACACCACTTCCATTGGTGACTGGCATTTGTCTTCTCATTTATACTGCTTGTTTCAATCCAAAGCATCTATTTTGTCTTTAGTGGGTTGTGCAATGAGTAGTCTTTCTCCCTGTTAATTCTTATGTTATTGAACTTTTGTATAGCTCATCATTGATGTCTTATTTACTTTTTATTGCTGTGATAAGACATGACCAAAGCAACTTTCAGAAGAAAAAGTTTATGTAGAGATTGCAGCTTCAGAGGTCGGTCCTTGACCATCATGGCAGAGAGCATGGCTTGGCAGGCAACAGGCAGGTAGGCATGGCTCTGGAACAGGACATGAAAGCTTATATCCTGATCCACAGCAGGAGGCATAGAGAGCTAACCAGGAATGGATGGTAACCTCAAATTGAAACTGCAAAGATGGCTCCCCATGACACACCTCCTCCAACATGGCCACACCTCCTAATCCTTCTCAAAGTGGCCTCCACATTTACAAAGATATAAGTTAATGGAGTTCATTCTCTTTCAAACAAAAACACTGAATATATTTGTAATTTCGGTACAGTGTAAAGATCACTGCATATGTTTTCACTGATAATAATCAACAAAGTTTGTATAGGAATAACTGTGTATGAACCAGATGGACAAGAAGTTTAGCTAGGGTGTAAACACATGGTATGTATACAATAAGTAACATAATCAGAGACTTTTACACTTATATACCTACACACATGGAGAGAGAGAGATAAACACATACCGATACACACACACACACACACACACACACACACACACACACACCAGGTTATAACATTATTATCTTTCACCCAACTATATTTTAGGGAAAAAATTACCAAAACTGTTGGTTAGCTTTTTCAGTTCTACTGCAACGACACTAAAGTTTTTCCATGCCTACATCTGCAGTGGAGTGCCCTGCTCAGAGACGAGGCACCAGCTCATATTTGATATATTCTCAGGTCTTGGCTGAGAGCATTTCATCAGAGATGCACTGCATCTAATGCAATCAGAGGAATTAAAACAGTTCAAGGAATGCAGTTCCCTGCCAAGAAACTCCTCTGTATTGTGCCCATATTCACCCTGTTCCAGAAAGTCTGTAGCCAGTCCTAATAAGCACTGGCTGCAATTCCAGAAAAAGCAGCAGGAACAAAATGCTGACCTCAGTAAATTTACCCTCACTTTACAATCCATGAAATTCTCGCTGATTGATCTGCACGGCAACGCGCCCATCCATTCCATTACTGTTCTGTCCAAGTGCCTTTTAGGAACTCACAGGATCAATATAATTCTGTAAATGAAATGAATCTCCATCAATATGACTATCAATATGATAACAGAAAACCTTGTCATATTTTAATTGATAGCTATTTAAACCAAAGAACATGTAAGGGATGTAATTCTACTAAGGTAATACAATTTGCTTCAAAAAAAATCTTGTAAATGATATAAAAATAATAAACTTGGTTATTGAATTAATGGAAGCTTATTTATACCTGTTTCAAGGTACATATTTATAACTAAAGATGGAGCAAATGTTTTTCCAATTTTAGCTTCAATATAGTCAAATTTCAAATATATAAAAATATGAGATAAAGAGAAATTTTATACCATAAAGGAGAATATAAGTCTCTTTTATGAATGTGTCTATAATTCTGGGACCATTATTAAAATACAACTCTAAATATAAATTGTTAGGTGTGTGGGGAAATAATCTTGTTTTAGTTATCAAGAAAATGAAGAAATAAGAATCCAGAACTCGCCAGGCGGTGGTGGCGCACGCCTTTAATCCCAGCACTCGGGAGGCAGAGGCAGGCGAATCTCTGTGAGTTCGAGGCCAGCCTGGTATCCAAAGCGAGTTCCAGGAAAGGCGCAAAGCTACACAGAGAACCCTGTCTCGAAAAACCAAAAAAAAAAAAAAAAAAAAAAAGAATCCAGAACTCGGTAGGACACACAATTCAGAATGAGAGTAATTTTTCTGTATGAATTCCTTTAAAATTTTAATAAATAAAATGTTAGTTTCACGCTCTAGGTAGGAAGAGAATCTGTGATGACTGAGTACTGGGAAGAGGCCTAGACTACTCAGATAGTCAGAGCATCCATCATTCATCTTTGGCATTATTAAAGGTAGCAATACTGATGATCTGGTGTGGTAAATTTGGATGAGATGAGCAGAAGAAAATTTTTCTTTGTCTTTCAAATACAGTGGCATTTGGATTTCAAATTAGATATATCTGATAAGATTATTGTAATAAGGCAGATTGTACCTAAAACAGGTGGCTAATGTATTGTGACTGTGAACTTATGTGTAACATGCTCTAATTTTTGGCTAAGGAAATTTGACTTTTCTGTCAACATAACCTTAAAACAGTCTAAATATTAGAGACTGCCCAACATGCCCAAGGCTACCAAGACAGAGAGAGAAATAGAAAACTTAGCTGTTAATTTAAAGTGTAACTTTGTGGTGTGTTGTTTTAACTTCACAGTGGCTGGCTGCACCTTTATCTACTGCTATTTCATCCAGCAACTGTGGCTCGGCAGTCACTGGCCTGCTTCCCCTACAGTGGCCCTGCCATTCAGGACACAGTCCAGTGGGAATTCTCTTCCCACAGGCACCAGCTCTGTTGCTGCCCCAAAAGGTGGCTTTAACTAAATCTCTAGTGTTCTATCTATAAGTAAGACTCAACATTGAGAGACCGGAATGAAAATCTGCTAGCTCAGAGGGACCGAATAACAACCAGCTAACCTCTCCTTTCTAGTGTCTCCCCAAGAGCACACATCCATCTGCTACACCAAACAAACAAACAGAAAGCCATTCCACTCAAAACCCCACTGTACTGCTTCCGGTTCACCTCTCAGATGCCCTCGGATGCTCTATGATTACATTCTGTCAACTAGTTGCTAACTCAGCCTCCTGACCCCCGGTTAATTTTATTTAATTAACGCAAATGCAAACTGGGGGTTCACAGTGTGATCGCGTGTCCCCCAACAGTGAGGGATACTTTTTTACTTGTCATAATCTAGAGGAATACTTGAGATAATTCACTTTAGAATGGCAATTCACCTAAGAGATGGTGTTCCCGGTTCCTAAAGAAAAGAGAATATAAACAGTGAAATTGAGAACTGTTCCAACTTGAAAGTTAACCATTAGGATCAACTATTTTGAGCAGAACTTTATGAAAATAAAAATAATACTATCCATTAAGAATGAAAAGTGAGCCATGGCTGAGGAGATAACTTAGTGGATAAAAGTATTTGCCATACAAGTATGAGGAGCTGAGTTCAAATCCCCCACACAAAGCTGGGCATGATAATGTTTTTAACCCTAGCCCTCCTACTGCAAAATGAGACAGAGACAAGAGAACCCCCAGAAGCTTTTGAACTAGCTAGCCTAGAATTCACAGCAGCAAAACATGAGAACATGTTTCAAAGTAGAAAGTTGAGACCAACAACCAAAGTTGTCCCCTGACCTCCACACACAGACCATGACATGTGCATGCCTCAACTCACACAAGTGAATACATGGAATACATGTAGACAATAAATACATTCTCTCCTCTCTTACTCTCTCTCTTTCTCTCTCTCTCTCTCTCTCTCTCTCTCTCTCTCTCTCTCTCTCTCTCTCTCATACACACACACACACACACACACACACACACACACACACACACACACACACATACTTACAAAAAGAATGAAAATAAATCCTAATACCAAACCCAGATGTTTGAATATTGTTCATACATCCAATTCCTCTATTTCATGAATGCAGGAGAATCAGAACTGACTGATTTTTTAGTAACTAAAGCTAACATATGAACAAGATACACATCAAAACAGACATGGTATTATAAAAAATCTAATACATCACTAACTCATTCAGCAACACAGAGAATGTGCCAGTCATGACTTGCAAACTGCACTAGGCACAAGGGACCTAATATGAAAGATGTTTCTTTTCTCAACCAGTCTCCGAGTCTGCTTTAGAGAGCTATATCCTCTAATAGAGCATCGTATTGTAGTAGATGTACAGGACTAAAACATTGTTAGCTCAGTGATCAGTACAAGTTAAAAAGACTTCAAGGGAGAAGAATATTGATGTAAGAAAAATGGGCCAGATAAAGAAAAGGGTAAAAAAATAGAATTCAGTAGAAAGACAATTGTCTGTGCATCATAGCTAGAAGACAGCTGAGTGGAGTGTGGTTCATGGCCTGATTCCCCAAAAGCTCATTTTTTTATCTGTTCTGTATTCTGAATACCCCCTAAGAATTTATTTTAATGAAGTTTTGTGCAAATCAAAAAGGACAAGAAGCTCTAATAGGACAGTGTAAGAAATTAGAACGAGCTCTACTCCAACTGAGAGGCATGTGTGAAAATGGCAGAAAATTAAGTTAACACGGTTGGCAAAGGGCAAATTGTAAACTTGATTAAATGTAAGTGCAAGAGGGGGAAATGAAACTTCCTTTTTACATAACGATGAAAGACCCTGATCAGATCTGACACCACTATTCCTCAATAAAACAAAGAGAGAAAGAGACACTTGCTTCTACTAAGTGTGGATTCTCACACAATCCACGTGTGGCTTGGGTAGCTCAGAAAAGAGCAGATTTTCTATTCTCAATAACAATAAAAAAATCTACTTTCTGACAGTAGAAGATGTGTTTATTAGGCAGGCTAACAGAAAAAAAGTTACAATTTCCTCAATGTTTTTCTTACAAACTTTGACCTTGGTGCTTTGCAAACTGAACAGCTATCCTCCCTGGGGAATAGAACCAAAATGAGTAGCATTTCCTCATTCCGAGAAACAAGATCTGTGAACAGTTGGCTGAATATTGACATATTAATCCAGGTTTGGAAGACTTGGGGTGACACCTCCTCATTCTTTGTGAGAGATGAAGTACCTTGAGAGGAAGTGTCAAAGGACAGAAGCAGGGGACGGTGTGTTCTTTACCCTGCACAGACAGTGTTTAGCATCACATGAAGCTTATATTTTATTTCACTTAGAGGGATTATTCTCAATGACAAAGAAAGTTGTTAGATATATCTCTAACCATGGATAATACACAGGTAGATAGATTATACACAGGTGAAGATTAGTCCCTCCACCACTTACTAGAAAGACTATAAAATGTACCTGCCACTGCTTAGCAGTAGCTGCAGAAATGACCACAAGCTGACAGTGACAGAGGAGATCAAATATAAAAACAGGATGATCCCTGGGGAAGTGGCAGGCATGCCTCCATTACACAGCAATGAAGGATGGGAGCAACACTGATGGACAAGAGAATTTCACAGATATAAATATACAAAAATGGACACGAGAGAGCAATGTTCATCACTGCATGATGTTTATATTTTACTTAGAAAGATTATTCTCAGTAACAAAGAAAGTCGTTAGCTATATCTCTTAACCATGGGTAAGTAGATGATACACAGGTAGATAGATGATACACAGGTGAAGATTAACACATTATTAGAAAGATAGTAGATATTTTCATATATGATATAGTAGTAGATACAGATACATTAAAGAACTATGAAAAGTCTGGAATTGGAACTCACTTGCAGGCTTTCTTAAATGATGTCATAAGGCATGAGGCTTCTACATTTGAGATACAGGAATGCATTGTTAATGATGCAAAAAATGTTGGAGTGTTACCTTTATATAGTATCATACTTTTCCTAGGCCCCAGTGTGATACCTAGATGACTGCTACACATGCAACCAGCTCATCTTACAATTGAGGAGCCCTCAACTTAGAAAACCTGAACTGCAACAAATAAAGGAGGCTGCAGGCACACCTCCTAATTTTTATCATGCAGGAGAGGTTAACTTTATACTGCAGAGCAAACTCATGTCTTTTCTGCTAGAAGGATATGCTGTTGGCTGAGGTACTATTATTATCATGTTGTTATATATCAATATGTTGGGATTCTTCATACCTCAACAGTATCTTGAGATAATTTCCCTGATACATAGCTAAGTAATTCATACATTTGTTTTAATTGTGTAAGAGATAAACAATATAGGGAAGACAAAACATGGAGGCTCTTTGTGTGTACCTCACATTCAGACTCCTCTGTATACATAATCAAAGCCAACTACTTTATATACTTTACTTCTGGTCTTCTTTCTATTGCTGTCTACATTCAGTGATGCATGATGATATAACTTGAAGGGACCATGTCTAGGTTCCCTTTAGGAAGATTTGCATATAGCAAAAATCTTATTGAAGCTCACAGATAAAAATAGATTCCATGTGAGTGCTCAACCTCAAAAGAAAGCTAGAGAAGTCATGAGCTCCAACGGGGAACTGATATTATGGTAAGTTGACATTTAGCCAATTATCCTTCTAACTATTTATTTTTGGACCCTTATATTAAATGCAGTTCTCTGTCTTGACAACGAAACTTCTAATGGGGAAAAAAGCAATTTTTATTCAAATGTTTTAATACAGAAAGAGGGAAAATAGAAAAGAAAGGAAAGAAAAGGAGGACTATGTTGGTGATGCCAATGAAGAACCAAGCTGGAGACAGAGAAACAACTGCAAAGCCCCTGCTGCCATATCTACCACAAATATATAATAAATAATGAGAAATTGCTGGGAGGCATCTCCAGTAATGACATGGGGGCTGAAGTCTTATTCTGTTCATCATTATTGAAGAAAATCATCCAAAATATCTTAAAACAAAGACAATGGAAGATCAAATATTATATACTGAAATTATGTGATGGAAATGACTGGAAAAAATGGAGTCCGAAGTAATTTTTCCTGAGTGCAAATTCAACTCTTTTCCCAAAACAACATGATACATTCAACATTATTGATATATTAAATAAAAGAATTATAAATCACAATGCAAAACAGAGTTAAGGGACTAGATTTATATGACAGTGTTTCAAATAATTTGTGTCACTGCCTATGAAACATTTTGTTCTATCTTATTCCTTAGAGACATTGTGTCAAACTAATGTATGTGTCTCCCTTCCACCATATGCCTATCTTGAAGCCTGCTCTCCCACAGGAGGAAGTAGCGCTTTTGAAAATGATTAGGTCATGAGGTAAGGGGCTCATATGGTAGTATTGGTGTTCATGTAAGAAGAGATACCATAGAACAACCTTTCTCTCTCTTTCCCAGCTTGTGAGGAAACAGAAAGAGGGTGGACATCTGCAAGCCAAGAAGTGTAGCCTAACTAAAAACCAGACTCCCTGGTCTCAGAATCCTTGCTTCCAAAACTGTCAGAAAAGAAATATCCATTGGTTAAGTCATCCAGTCTATGGTTCAGTTTGAAGCAACTGAGTCAGACAGATCTTCAAAAAAATATAAGTAGCATAAATACAGCACATGACAATTCCACCTCAACCTATCTTAATACTTGGAAGATATATTAAGCAGATAGAATATTTTAGGCAGGGCTGGGGGATGGTTTGGTGGGTAAGGCATCTGATGCACAAACTAAAGGTCTTAGATTCAAGTCCTCAGAACCTGTGTAAAGCTAGATGTGGTAGTGCACATCTTTAGTCTCTATGTTCCTACATCAAGATGGGAAACAAAGAAAGGAAATTCCTTGGGCCAGCTAGACAGGTGTATATGGGGAGGTGACAAAAAAGAAAGACATGGATTCAAACATTATGGGAAGTGAAGACTGGTGACAAAGATTGGCCTTTGACCTCCACTTGTGTATCATGCACACACATACCCGCCTTCATGCACAAATCACACACACGCACACAGACAATATTATAGGCATGCATCAAACTATTATAAACTATTGTATACTCCACAAATATATACAAATAGTACGTGTCAATTAAAACAGAAGTATCATAGCATGAAAATAAGCATGAGAGATAACAACACTCTCTGTGAAGCAAGTTGCATCTGTGTAACTCAAATAATGGGCAAGCCTTTGCCTCACTGGAGTCTGGGAACAACACCATGTGTCTTTTTAAAATCCGACTTTGTGCTCTCTTTAGCTAATTGGAGGAACAGATTCTTTTCAGACAGCCTGGCCAACACCTGTCACTATGGCCAATCCATTAGGGCACTTGCACTATGCCCCACTGACTGATTTCATTGCCATTTTAAGGGTGGGCTGTTAGTTCCCAGGAATCAGCCTCATGGACACACTGACTTTCTCAAGCCACTCTTTATCCATGCAGATCCACCTATCTTCTATTTGAAGCACAAAGTATCTTGACTGTTACATAGTCAAGAGCTGATCTAGTCACACCCAAAGGCATAAGAACATGGAGTCAGCCCTCCCAGCCACCACTGTAGGAAAGGAAGAGTACCAGGGATAATAACAAAAGCCAAACACAATATTTAATCATGTCTGTTATGTTTCTGGCACGGTACAAAAAAAATAATAACCTTCTAACTGGAATGGTATTACCATTTTCCAAATAAGGAGACTGAAATTGACAGGCATTAGGTAAATACTTGTATTACATACCATCTCCCACAGATTTAAGCTCTTAAAACAGAAACTAAGCTGGGGTAGGGTGCTGATTAATACACAGATATCATCTTTCTCTCTGATCTTTCACTCTGCTGTAGTAAAATTGTAAAGACATTTCTTTTGAGTGCCTTCCTAAATGCATTTTCTTTTAAAGCATGCATGATAGGATTGGAGAAACAGCTCAGTAGATAAAAAGGGAGGTCAAGACCAGGGAATTACCAGGAGCTTGTGGACCAATTAGTCTGATTTCCATGGATAGGTGAAGATTAACACCTAAAGAGAGAAAGAGAAAGATACTTTCTCTATTAGGATTGCTCTTACACATGTTTCCAGAGAGACAGGCATGAGAATGTAGGGGGAAAATACTAGGGTGGCATTTCATAACACATACACACACACACACACACACACACACACACACACACACACGCACGCACGCACACACGCACGCATGCACGCACACACGCACACACACACATCTCCCCAGTGAAACTGCCAGGCATTCATCAGCCACATTCCAGGAAGATCACACCATTTCTCTATTATCAGAAACTTAGCTGAATATAATTTTCCCAAGGATAAGTGGTCCATTGGGAGAGTTTTAATAAATGTCTTCATGCTGAGAGAATTTAATGGGTTTCTTCTTCTGTCTAAAGTGCTTCAGTTGAGGTTCTCTTGAAGGTAAGGTAATGCCAGATATCTGCAAGGGTCCCTTCCAGGTGTCCAGTCCTATTAAGGAGACAGTAGTATTCTAAAGAACTCCTGAATTCTCGCCATCTATTATTCAAATTCACGGAATTTTCTCTGGTTCTGCAGCATCACTTTCTCTTCTTAAATACATTAAACTATTCACCTCCATACTTTCCTCCAACCCTTTGGCCCTTCTACTGCAATGTGCTTAGAACAGATGCTACCCAAAGGAATAAAATTCCTATAAATTAATAAGACTTGTCGTGGAAAAATGTCAGGTTCCAATTGCAGTCATAGGGCAATGGACCCAAAGCAATTCCACAAAGTAATGGCACATTTTTAAAAAAAATCCTTTGTCAGACATTTGGTGAGTATTAAAAATATCATATATTATTACAGTAAAAATTATATTTCTCAATAGGTTTCATGTTAAAATAAAACCATAATCATTTTCTTTTTATAATTAAGTAAGCTTACTAGACATTGATGCTATTGAATATGTACCCAGTAGTACTGGACAAACTCCAATAAGAAATAAAACAGATAAGTTTGTTAAATGTATTCAAACATACATATATATGTATGTGTGTATATGTATCATGTGGCCAAATTTGGTTCTGCACAGCAGTGAACAACAGTGAACTATGAAGCGGACCCCAGCTATGTAGATAAAGAAGGTACTTCAATTTGATTTTAAGGGATGTGAAGAGTGATTCAGTCTAATAAATGTACGACAAATTCTATAAAAGTATCATTAGAAGGGATAAAAATATTAAAATAATTTTACATAAATTATTTCTATGAGTACGTACGTAATATATTCATGGAAGTGTATCTATGAGATGATATATGACAGTCTATTTCCATATATCAGTTTCATGTCTTACTGATGCTGCTGTTGAACACTTAGCCTATCCTCTTTTCAATGTCACTTAGATTATCTAAGTGCAAAGTCAAGTTGCCAGCCAGTACTGTGTCTGGTAAAAGTCCTCTTTCCTTATTTGCAGATGGTCAGCTTTTCATTGTGTCTTCACATGGAGGCTAATAGGAGACAGGAAACTATTACATCTCTTCTTATAAATGGACCAACCATATCCACACTCATCTTCAGGACCTAATCACCATCTAGACTGCACCTCTACATTCCACCTCTTTCCAGGTTAGGTTGTCAGTATGTGAAGGACACAGACATCTACTCAATGACATATGCCTACAATGCTATTTACTGACTTTCTTTCTCCATAGTATATATGGCTTATAAAGATGTAATGGTCTTAAAAAATAAAACCTTATTATTTGAAATTTTGAACATACTGAAGCAGTTAAAATACGATATAAAGCCCATGTACTCACTTTCCAAATTTAAAAATTATGACCTGTTGTTATCTTTTGCATTGATATACATATATGCATATGTTTAATGTATATACATATATTGCATACACTATTTTAAAGTACAGCTCAAGTAACAAATACTATAAATTATTTTATGTTGCCTACACATACCATTGTTTATCTCTGTAAAGAGGAACTGTGTAAAAATGTGTCATTATAATGATAGCTACCTAAATAAAATTAAAATACCATAATGTAATTAATAAGTATTTATAAATTCACTCTTTATAATACTAGTTTTAATAATACTTTGCTTGAATCAAGATTCAAATACAGGTCTTTCACTTGTTTGGTTAGGGTTACCCAAAGGTATTTTGTATTGTTTGTGGCTATTGTAAAGGGTGATGTTTCTCTGATTTCTTTCTCGGCCCATTTTATCACTTGTGTATAGGAGGGCTACTGATTTTTTTAATTAATCTTGTATCATGCCACCTTACTGAAGGTGTTTATCAGCTGTAGGAGTTCCCTGGTAGAATTTTTGGGGTCACTTATGTACACTATTATATCATCTGCAAAAAGCAAAAGTTTGACTTCTTCCTTTCCAGTTTGCATCCCCTTCATCTTTTTTCTTGTCTTATTGCTCTAGCTGGAACTTCTAGTACTGAATAGATAATGGGGAGAGCGGACAGCCTTGCCTCGTTCCTGATTTTAGTGGAATCACTTTGAGTTTCTCACCATTTAATTTGATATTGCCTGTCAGCTTGCTGTAAGTTGCCTTTATTATGTTTAGATACGTTCCTTGTATTCCTGATCTCTCCAGGACCTTTATCATAAAGGGGTGTTGGATTTTGTCAAAGGATTTTTCAGCATCTATGTAAAATGAATTTTAAAAAAATTTAATTAAGAAAAGATTCAAATACAATATCACCATCAACAAAAAAAGATAAACAAAACAATCTCTGTGATAATGAGCTTAAGTTATTGTCACTATGAGGGAAGGAAGGAACATAATGAGTAGAAATATTAAGGATTTAGTTTTACACAGGAATGTATAAAATATAAAACCTGAGGCTGGGGAGATAGCTCAGTGGATAAAGCCCTTGCTATGTAAGTGTGGCCTTTGAGTTCAGAATCAAAGTAACCATTTAAATGCCCTGGTACTGTGCCATGCATTTGTACCCACAGGGCTAAGCAGGTGGAGACAAGGGAATGGCAGGGACTTGTTGAACAACTAATCAAGCCCAAATGGTAAGTTTCAGGTTAAGTAAGAGACAGAGATCCTGCATCAAAAAAAAAAAAATAGTGAGGAATCAATGGAGTAAGAAAGCTGTTGAGTAAGAACATTTGTTCTCTGCACTAGTGAGGACATCTGTGCGACGCACACACATGCACGCACACACACACACACACGCGCGCGCGCGTGCGCACACACTCACACACACTACAAAAGTCGTCTTGAAACTTATTATGTATAAACGATGAGTGGGAGTGCTGGCAATACAAAAGCCCAGGATCACAGGAAAAACATACAAGTCTTTCATAGTAGTTACTGACTTACCAGTTCAGGACCAGACCCTATAGAGGCAGGTTACTGATCAACCACTTCACTTCAAGGGAATGGAGTGTGTGCTTAGGCACAGGCTGAAGACAGACACAAAGGCAGTGTATAAATCTGCTGGTTCTGAGCATTTTTCTGACAAGCTCTGACCGTCCCAACATGGTACTATATAAGCTTTTTTACCTTCTGTACATGGGAAACTCATTACACAGGTCCTCACATTCAGCCCAAAGTAACCCCGCTGACTCAGGTTCCCAAGGACTCATGGCATGAGTAGTTATGCCAGTTTCAAATTAAATTTGTTAATCACATTGAAATTTAATTTTCCTGTTGGTAAGTTCAGTTATAAACTATGAGTTTTGTATACAGCTTGACATAGCACTCTAATCTCATTTATGGCACAGATTCTCCTATTACTTTGGCATCATTTACTGAAAGAAAACGCACTATGCCTTTGCATTGTCTTAGCATTCTTGTCAAATTATTGATTAGTCATAAATTAAAGTGTATATCTTTGTCTGTAATTATTCATATACATGTTCTTTAATTAACCCCACTTTGAAAAAACAAGAGATTTTGGTAGGAATTCTACTGAATCTGTAAGACAGATTGCAGAATATTTTCACTTTAATCACGTCTTATTATTCATAAAGATGAATGTTATGTTTATTTGTCCCTTTAAATTTCTTTCATCAATGGCTTGTAATACATTTTAGAAAATGTTTATACTTACTTGAACTCATTTATGAACGTTTCATTACTACAATAAAAAGAATTAACCATATTTTCACATTGTTTATTGTCAGTATACTACAATAAATTGATTTTATGTATTTCCTATCTTCTATATTTTTTTTTTTGGTTTTTTGAGACAGGGTTTCTCTGTGTAGCTTTGCGCCTTTCCTGGAGCTCACTTGGTAGCCCAGGCTGGCCTCGAACTCACAGAGATCCGCCTGGCTCTGCCTCCCGAGTGCTGGGATTAAAGGCGTGCGCCACCACCGCCCGGCTCCTATCTTCTATATTTTATACCTTTTATATCTTGTATAGCTTATATCTTGAATGCTTGTTAAGGGATACAAATATTTTAATAGTTTTCTTATTTTCTATGAATAAATTTATATGACTGTGAGAAGAGTTCTTTTTTAATAATATATTTATTCTTATTTTATGTTCATTGATGTTTTGCTTGCATGTATGTCTGTGTGAGGGGGTCAGATCTTGGAGTTACAGACTGTTGTTAGCTGCCACGTGGGTGCTGGAAATTGAACTGGGGTCATCTGGAAGAGCAGTTAGTTGGTGCTCTTAACCACTGAGCCGTCTCTCTAGCCAGAGAAAGGGTTCTGTAGTGGGTATAGGGTTCTTTCATTTCTTGTTTTTAAAGTCTTATGTGAGAACTTGGTGTGTTGATACACACAATCCCAGGACTTAGGAGACTGAAGCAGAAGGATTGTAAATTCAAGACTAGTCTGGATTACAACAAGAACTTTCAAAAAGCTGTACAATGAAAAAAAAAATAAAAAAATGGTTTGATTCATTTCTTTAATGATTGAACTTTCAAAATCCCACAGAAAAATAGAGGATAGAAGGCAGATGTAAACTTTATTGTCTTATTCCTGACCTTAGAGAAAAACTTTCAAAGTTTGACTTTTCAGCACTGACCTGAAAGTTGTGAGCATAGATATGGCCCTCATCATACTGAGCAGGTTTCCTCTATTCTTATGGGTGTTTTTTATTATGAAAGGACATGGAGTTTTATCAGTTTTTCTGTAGCTAAAGAGATAATCTTATAATTTATTCATTTAAAAAAACTATGCCGAACCATCTTTGAATTCCTATGGCACACTATACTGGGTCACAATGCATACTTATTTTTATATATTCCTGGATTTCTCAGAGTGCTTTTTTTTTAGTTTTTTTTTTTGTGAAAATACTCATATGTGACATTGATGCATAGTCTTGGCTATGCCGTCTTATTCTAGGGTTAGTCTTATTACAATAATAGCCATATGGAATGAGATAAGGATTACCTTATCTTTTTATATTTTTGGAAAAATTAAATTGGTCTTAATTTTTTAAACATTCAGATAATTTCTTAATATTTCAAAAATTTAGCTTAACTGAGAGTTTTGTCTAATCTGTCAATACTTCCTGGACAGGCACACTACATCACAAACGCGTGTGGACATCCAGACCCTCAGGATTTGTCAGAATTTATAAGCCATCTATGGACAGCTCACTTCCTGGTTTTCTTCCCTTTACATGTTTGGAATCAGTTCCTTTTCGGCCCCAGTTGGCCTTTCTACTTGGGTAGCTACAATATTAGTAGTAATTACTACATATCGCTTCAATAAACTCTCTGCGGCTAGAACTTGTTACCCATGCAGAACCTCACAGAGCTGCACACTGAAGTAGAGTGGACAACCTGAAGCTATGTGAAGGCTGAGGTAATTCATTGTATTCAATGGAAGATGTGTAAAGGGCCTGTTTGAGTACTTCCATGGGCTACCATGCAACAAAAGCCTCCTACTTATAAAGAAAAAACAATAACATCTGGTTCCTGTGAAAGGGGGGATGATTTGGCTAGACGTCTTTAACTGCTGTATTATAAGCGAAAATTGAACTTTGTATGAAGGTCAAAATGAGCCCAACTGTTTTCACAACATGTCAGAGAAGCACGTAATATTTTATTGTAATTTTTAGGTTTACAGTGTAGGTGACACCTGAGATACAAAAAAATACCTTAAACAGACCATTACTCATTGCTTTGCATAAATCCATATTCCTGTGATGTGCTCCAATAAGCAGCCTTGCTCAGAAAAGGTGTTTCACAGTGAGATGCTTTGGATGTCAAGTCCTAAGTGTTTAACAAGAAAAGCTCACTACCTCTCTCTAAGATACCATAGAGAAGCCAAAGTAATCATCCAAATAGAAGTGTGTAAATTTGTACATACACAGATTAATAATAAAATGAGCATGTGGCTGTGGGAGACACTGTACTTCTTTCTGTCAAACAATAAACATAAAGAGATTAATGAAACCACTTTAAATTGACGGACACCTTAAACTTGGTAAATGAATGCCTCTAATGGAAGCATCACCGTTAGGGATATGACAGGAAATGTACATTGATGTGATGAATGGAATTTCTAAATATCCAGCCATTAGCCACAGTTGCTGTTTCATTTCCAACCTACATGTGTTGTCTCCTTTGTCAAGCTCCCTCATTTCTGAGCGATTTCAGCCGTGCTCTAGCCTCTGGTGATGATATTTCCACAGCCACGTTGAAGTGATAGACCACTTTGGTGTTTAATGGGGGCCCACTAATAAACTAAGTGTGGAGTAGAAATGTGTTGGTAGGGAATCTTTGTAGCTTCTGAGTTGTTAGACTTTGGCACAGCCGTTTAATTAGCCATTCCAATGCACAGGGGCTTTCTTCTAAAAAATGGTGCAACAGTATGTTAACTTCATAGTTAAACTGCACAAATTAATTACCGTGTTTCAGCAGAATATCCATATTTTATAAAAATTTAATGCAACATATGGATCTTATCCAGTGACCGTAAGGAAGTATATAATATTAAAAGATCTTAAAGGTAAAAAGAGTGTATGCCTGTTAGTAACATTGAATTTAGCCCATCTTATACATATATATGAGGGTTTTTCTTTTGGAGTTACCAAAATGAAACAATACAAATGGAAAACTAATTGTTTCAGTTAAAATAGTTTAAGAATTCTAAACTTCAAGCATTATTTATTACAAAATATTGCTAAAGCAAAATGCTAGTTTTTTAGTAAACTTAAGATGATAGCTCTTTGGTAAGGATAATCCATTTGGAGTAGCACAGGATACATTTATTTAATGTAGATGAACAAGCAGATACATAGAGCATTTACTAAGTCCTAGCAATAATCATAAAACTCTGAAACCCTGGAACTTGTACTTTGATGAGTGGAAGAAAAATACAAGAAGCAAGAAAACTAGTTGCCAGTACCATGCAACTGTAAAAATTAGATGGCAGTGTTCAATGGCATGCTACCTTATATTCTGGCCATAATTAGAGGTGACAGATGTTTCTGGTAAATCCATTTTCCCTACGTTGAAAACACTGGAATTTGTACATTGAGTTTCTTGATGGTGATTATACTGGCGTATGAGATCACATTAGAAGATACTAGTTGAAGAAAGAATTTTAAGTTCCTTACACATAATGTGACTTAAATAGATGGATAGATTATAAAAAGAAGGCCATTATATTGTCTGGATATTTTCTCCAGGTCAACTATACCAAAGAAGTATAAATAGCTTTGAATAAGGTAGAAAACTTGTTAAATATAGATGGATGGGTAAATAGATGATAGATACACATCCAGATGAAAATAATCTTCAGTATCTCTTGAAAAATTCTAAGACCCCTGGAGTAAATTCATAGCTGTACATTTGAAGAAAATAGTTCACAATGTGCTGATCTTATTTTAAGTATATACTATGGATTATGTCCAATACAAATTTATTTTCTCATTCAAGAACAAATCCACATATCCACATGCATACACATGCATACACACACACACACACACACACACACACACACACACAAATACTGTGTGTATGCAAATCTATATGCATTTTTAAATAAAAACAGTGGGCAAATAATGACCAGCTTCACTTCAGATGCCAGTAGTTTTGTGTGAGGGTGTATGACCCACCATTGGGGGAAAAAACAGACACAGGCTGAGATGGGAAAGAGAGAGAATTGGGAGCCCCTATAGTCCCAGCTCACAGACCTATAAAAGTCAGATTAGAATCTAGAGGAAGCTGGAAAACAGAAAAATGCTCCTGGGAATCAAATTAACACAGATGATATCAATACCACTCCCCTATTATGATCCCATAGACAGGATTTGTTTGTTCTTGAATGAGAAAATAAATTTGTATTGGACATAATCCATAGTATATACTTACGATAAGATCAGCACATTGTGAACAATTTTCTTCAAACATACAGCTATGCATTTACTCCAGGGGTCTTAGAATTTTTCAAGAGATACTGAAGATTTTTTTCATCTGGACTAAAAATACAACATGAAACCACCATCTGAGGAACTTTGAACTCCTGAATTTCACTGGTAAAGACAGGGACTAACTTCAGCAGTGCTCCAAAAGTGTTTATGCTTCATCTATGGCAGTATCACTTCCAGATTTTAAAAAGAAACCTACCCTTTCAAAACCAGGAGTCTGGGATGTTAACTGTGGATATGCCTCAAATACACTATATGACCCTCAAAACCTGATGTTTGTGACTCGCAAGTATTGATTTATGAGTCTTGAAGTTGCTTTCCATACTCAAAATACAGTTTCAAGAACTACATAAATTTCTATTTATCTCCATCATTATTCTACTGTTATGTGGCCCCTCCATAAATCTACTATTCTGACATCTCAGGGGCTTCACCTAGGACAGCTTCTTTATAAATCAGTATCCACTGTGGTAGTTCAGTGGTAGATTGCTTGTAGTTGTACACAAGACCCAGGTTCAATCTTTACCATCACCAAAATGCAAACATAAAAGAACAACCAAATACCCTCCATATTTGTCCTTCATGCAGCTTTTAAACCAATATCAGCCTCAACTAGTAAGATAAACATACGAGGTAAGGAAGCGGCCAGGTCACTCAGCATCCCACATCTCCTTTTCTGTTATATTTCATCCAAGCTTCAGGATCTGAAACAGAGTAGGTCATCAGCTGACGAAGAATGGGAGTGAAGAGGGGATTGAAAAGAAAACATTGAAAAGCCACAAGGAATTATTGAAAAACACTTCTTCATTAGCCTAAGAGTAATGACAGTAATGATACTTCACTAGTGTAGGTCTGAGTGGTATGCATTAAACATGCACGGTTCATTATACTATTTTAACTCATAGAATTAAAAAAATAAAGCCCGGGCTGGAGAGATGGCTCGGAGGTTAAGAGCACTGACTATTCTTCCAGAGGTCCTGAGTTCAATTCCCAGCACCCACGGTGGCTCACAACCATCTGTAATGAGATCTGGCACCCTCTTCTGTGTACATAATAAATAAATAAACCTTTAAAAAATAAAACCTATATAATATAAAATAAAGGGGTGGAAAGATTAGGCTATCTCTTTATCACACTTAAAGGTGAGTTATCTCTTTTATCACACTTGCAGAACATCAGCCTGGAAGATATGTGTAAAGAATTGCAAAACCTAAAAGAGTTCTCTGGAGCAGTGTCTGGTCCTTGTGCTGCTAAATGCTGAATGTGCAACTGTAGTTAAACTATAGTAGCTGCACTCTCAAAGCAGCTATGGAAGAGAGAAGATGATAAATGAAAAGAAGTGAGAGAGACGAGAGTGGTACAGACAAGTGCTGGGGGGAATTTAGAATGAGTTGTTCTGCATTCGAGTATTGAAGAGGCTGTTCCATTACATCCTGGGTTAATTATTTAGAAAAGAATTATTAGTCCAATACGAGAACAATGTCAAGTAAATTATATGAAATATAAGACCTATTTAAGTTGCATTTGTTAACATCTTAGAAGTATTCCAGTATTGGACACTGCTTTGTACTTTTACTGGAAGAGTGGCTTCTGATTACACAATAATAATGTAACTATTGCATGATAAAAATATAATAATGAGCTGAATGAGGCTCAGTCAGATAACAGGAAGAAGATTATAACTTTGAGGGAAGCATCTCCAAGGTAAGACTTTTGAGAAAAGTCTAAGGACGTAAATTAAAATTTTTGAGAAGGACTTACGATTGGAAGGCATTGTCTATCTTATTATCCACCACCATAAGATATTTGCATTGGTATAAGTCAAACTAACCCACTAAGAAGGGATTTTTCTTGCATTTTTGCATTTCTCAGACTCTCCTAGGTTTTCGATAGTGTTAATGTTCTATAAACATTTATTAAGTGAATTAGAACACAAGCTCTCTCCTCTAAATTAATTTATGTAGTCTGTCAATTAATTTGGAAAATCAACTAAGGCTGAAAATTATTAAAATAGGATGTTTGTGTACTTCAGTGGTTGTGTTGTAATGGAAAGGGTGTCCATGCACATCAATTCCGCAGGTCACTTCAGACCTAGTTATAGCTAATGTATAAACATTAATAGCATGCACAAAATTTCACATTTCCTTAAAGTGGAATTAAAAGTTAAATATTGCTGGGCAGTAAGCCAAACACAGAATTTACTTCAATTTTTATTGTGTATTTGTGTGTGTGTGTGTGTGTGTGTGTGTGTGTGTGTGTGTGTGTGTATGTGTTTATCTGTGTGTTCATGAAGGTACATATGTGTGGGCACATGCACATGCATGTGAAGGCCTGTAGTCAACCTCAAGCAATGCTCCGCAAATGGTGTCCACCTTATTTTCTGAGAAGGTCTCTACCTGGCCTGAGAGTTACCAATTGATTAGGCAAGGCCAGATGGAAATCAAGCTCTAGGGATCTACCTATTTCTTCCTTCCCAGTGATTGTATCACAAGTGGACTGTACCTCCTGTTTTAATTTTCTTTGATTCTCTGAATTGAAATCAAACTCAAAGCTTCATGCTCACAAAGCAAAACTTTACCAACCAAGCTATCTCCCAGACTCAAAAATTTTCTTATAATTTTTAAAAGAATTTTCGCTTAAAGCTCATTTAACCATAACCATTAAACAGTCATGAAACTCTTATTAAGTTTTCAAAAATATTTGCATCCTATAACCACCTCCATTTTAAAATGTCTATTTTATTGTCTAATGGAATTTTTTATTAATGTCAAATTTACAATTCATTTATTTACAATTTTCCTCCTCTAACTAAATTATAAGCTACATAACAGTACAAAATTCATGAATTTGGCCATCAATCTACTTCCAGGGGGCAAAGTTATTTTAAAATATTGGTATAAACAGAACTAAACAGAAGCAAATACAACTGACTCTATTTCTACACTCAGTAACCAAGGAGGCAAAGACAGCCTTTGAGCTGTGAGCTTTCAGATTGCATCCGGCATCACTCAGTATCTAACATTAGAGGAATGGAATTGGCGTCGCATCTAGCAGATGGTTGGTGGGTCCTTAAATCACAGCACTTCCCAATATTTATCTCATCATAGCACCATGGAAAATTACACTGTTTAGAATGTTAGAATAAATGATCCAACACAACTGTCCTGGGGGCTCCAGCTGTCCAAGTCTCTGACCAGCCATCCTCTGGGCTAAGGGGATCAATAACCCATCAGTAAACATTCACTCCAGGCTGGGAAGCTCTGGTCCATAGCTTCTACTGCTATGACAGCTCATATTGGGCACAGATGCATCACCTACTGTACTACCACTCTGCTCTCAATAATGGAGCACTGTGATAGCCTGACAAAGTTCCTCTGCCACTGGCAACTGGTGCCTTACTGGCTGACCCCTTCAGTAAAGCAGCAGCAAGGCCACTTCTTGCTGAAGGTCTGGCTATCTACAAAAGATGTACTCTGGATTCCATCAGAGTTTCAATGCCTGTTGGCAACCTTGCTCATCCACTCAAACTAGGTTGGGTAACCATATGAAAAATTATGGTACCATCAATTGAGATAAAAGGAAGAATGAAAAAATAAACAGAAAGAAAAATGGCTTCAAAAGAGGTGTTTATTTCACTTAAACCTGGAATACAAACACACGAGTGTGAAATAAATCAGTTACTGTAGTTAAGATTCTCTAGAGTAGCAGAACATGTATATGGGTGTATATATATGATGATAGATTAGATAGAAAGGAAGAAAGAAAGAAAGAAAGAAAGAAAGAAAGAAAGAAAGAAAGAAAGAAAGAAAGAAAGAATATAAATTTAGTGGGATTTTTTATAATGACTTACAGGCTGTGGTCCAGCTAACCCAACAACAATGGCCATCTATTAATGGAAAGTCCAAGAATCCAAGTAGTTGCTCAGTCCACAGGGCTGGATGTCTCAGGTGGTTTTTAATATATTGTGGAATCCTGAAGAAGTAGACTCTAATGACAGTGAAGAAATGGCCTTACTTGTAAGGTGAGGGCAAGCAGGCAAAGAGCAAAAGCTTCCTTCTTCCAATTCCTCAAAGATCTGGATTGGAAGTAGATCTTCCTTATTTTATTTCACAGCAGAATTGTCCCTAAATTTGGTACAATAGAAGAAACAGCGGAAATCCCTCACAGGTGTGTCCTCTATTTGGGGTTTTAGTTAATTCCAGATGTAGTCAAGTTGACAACTAAGAATTGCCATCACCGATACCAGCAGTAAATTTTGCTTTTTTAAAGACATTGCCATACAGTTGGTAACCAAAAGTATGAGAACTGTTGATCATTCAAGAAGTTTTACAAATTATATAAAAAGACAAATGACTTTTTGCCTGTGTTCCTAAAACGGTTAGAATTTGAGGAATGGGCAGGGACTAATGAATATATATGAGCTATTCTTAAAGAGAATGTTAAGAAAAGTAAGATAAACATCAAAGATTATTTTGAAGACTGGTCAAATGTCATCAAATATATCCTATGGGTACAATTACTCAGTGTGTCATCAATTACTTTTCAAGAACCTATAGAGAGGAGAATGTGTTCATGTGTAGTAATACACGTGTGTGGGAATTTATATGCACATGTATGTGTGTGCCTAGAGAACAGCGATCAGTCCCAGTTGTTTTCCTTAGATCTGTCCTCAATGGCTTTTTGAGGCAGGGTCTCTCTTTGGCCTGGAGCTTGTCAAAACACTAGGCTTTTCAAAACATCTGCCTATTTGCTTCTACTTTCCCATAGCTGTCTGGGCTCACAAGCACACATCAGTTTTTTCCAAAGGTTCTAGGGATAAAACTCAGGTCTTCATGATTACATAACAAATACTTTACTGAATGTGCTATATTCCCAGCTCAACTCTTTTTAGAAATGCAAATATGATTGCATAAGTTATCCACTCCTACCTAATAGGACAATGTGGTGGTTTGAATGAGAATGGGCCTCATAGGTTAATATGCTTGAATACTGGTCCCCAGTCTGGACGACTGTTTGGGAAGGATTAGGAAGTGTGCCCTTTTTGGAGGAGCTGTCACTTGGGGTGGACTTCGAGGATTCAATTTGGAGTGGACATTCCCACTGTGCTTTCTCTGCCTTTTGCTTGTGGATCAGTATATGTGCTCTCAGCCATTCTTACCACCATGCTTTGCTCCAAGATTGGACTCTAACCTTCTCAAACCATAATCCCAGTGAAATGTTTTGTTTTATAGGTAAGTTCCTTTGGTTGTAGTGTTGTGTCACACCAATAGACATGGAACTAAGACAGCCACACTAAAATAGAGCATCTATGACAACAACATTCATTTATCCCACCAAGTTGACTAGAAGAAAACTTGGGCTAGGTTTTGCTCCATAGCTCTGCTGATCTCAGTTGGACTCACTCAAGTATTTGCTGCTTGCTAGACTTTAATGGCTTCACTCTGACAGCTAGCAATTGGCCAATAAGCACTGAGGGCTTTATGTCAGCCTTCTCTGTAATGACTAGTAATGAAGCACAATCTTGATTAGTCTTATAACAATAAAAACCCAGAGTCAGATATTGAGGGTGAAAGCTGAAAGATAAGAGAAGCAGAGCAGCCAGCCACCAGAGACTTCCTACCTTTACAAAATCTCAGACCAAATGGACAATCCTGTCTCTAATGGGGGTGAGATCCTGTCTCCATCCACCTTATATTTCTGTCTCCACCTCTCTAGTGATGAGATCAAAGGCATGATCCTCCCTAGTGGTAGGATCAAAGGTATGATCCTCCCATGTTCTGGGATTAAAGGCGTGAACCACCACTGCCTGGTTTCTATGGTTAACTAGTGGCTAGCTCCACCCTCTGATCACAAGGCAAGCTTTATTTGTCAGAACACAAACAAAATTTCATTCAACATAGTAACTAGGGTTCTTCAATTCCAGGTCTGTTTAATGGCTGTTCTCTCAGGAGCAAGGTTAGACATCACATCTTTGTGAACCATTAACTAACTCTGCATGATAGAAATTTATACCAGTTCTCAGAAACTTCACAGTTCCTTACACATACTTCTGATAGCAATTATTTCCATGCTTTATAATTATTATTATACTGTGTCTCTCCTGATCAGCACACAGAAGGCACAGACTCAAATTTTACATTATTTTTGCCTGACACAGCATTTGTCCACATCACATCGACAATACATGTATTCTAGTAAAGGAATATTTTACTATGTAGTTAAAACTTTCACATCCTACAAGATCCAGGACTGATAAGAGAAAACTCTGCAGTGTGAATTTTCCCCCTAGAGTGAGAATGAAGTTCCCCTCTCATGAACAGTGTTGAACAGACTGCTACTCTTGGTTGTACCAAAGGAATCTGAAAACTTTGGAAGACTAATCTCATGTCATAGAATTCAGTTGAGGTTTTTGAAACAACTTGAGTTGTAATATAAATAAGTAACTGATGAAAAGTCATTTGCCAATGGAGCAAATTATTATAAATTATAGCATACATCATGAAACTAAATGTAGAAGAAAAAATGCATACTCAATTCATAATTAAAATTAAAATAAATCAGACCTTAAGGATTCTCATCCTTCCTTGACATAGCCTATAACAGTATCATTGAGATTTCAAATATGAGTAACAAATGCTAATTCCTGAGTCATGCGGGCAACATTTCAGTACAATTATAAATTTAGTTCAAGCCATAAAGCTTGTTATTTTAATAATGAAAACTGATTTTGTATTAACTCTTCTCTTTCCATCTACAGGTGCTTTGATTTTAGTAATAAAATGGTTGCTGTCTGATATGTGATTGTCTCTTCCCACAAGTGGGAATATTTTATTAGCCACTATAAATGTTCTCCAAGGATTCAGGTATGTCCTATTTCATCAATTAAATTACTTGTTACTCATGAAGGAAAGCTCAATACTGTTCCATAATTATAATACTAGTACATTATTCATTAATATCTTCCTACTATGACAGCTGCCCAAGCTTGAGGTAACTGTCATAAATATCTGTAGAATTCTGGGACAAAATGAGAGGGCTCTATTTACAAAGTAACTAAGGAGGTAAGTATGAAAGAACAACTCTTAAAAAGAAAAAAAACAGGTATAACATGTTTATCCCAATAAGGAAAAAGTATACACGTTGAATTCCGCTACTTTGGATCTGTCTTTACTGGTATCTGAGAATCCATTTCCTTGGCTGAATTTCCACCCTCTCTGCTTCAGAGCAAACACCTATATATGTGGTTTCCAAGAATTCTTTGACTCACTCCAACCTTGGTAAAAGAAATCTATCCTAGTGTTGGATAGCAGTTTCCTGTGAGGTTGATACCTTTCATCTGGGAGGGTAAACTCTTTAAGACACAGGATAACAAAAAGGGAGGGGAAACAAGAGCATATTTTAGGGCAGGAGGCTTCCAAAGAGGTAAAACAACTAGGTCTTCTAAGCAGAGGTGAAACACTCCATCCTGCAGGGCAGTTTGTTAAGACAGGAAGTAAACAACTAAAAACAATTTCAGAAAGTCCCTGAAACTGATAAGACTCACCATGCCTCTCCTTACCTAAGAGTGTATAAGCAGTAAAGACTGTTGAGGGTCACTCCTAGACAAGTCAAGCTCCAAAGAAGACTCTCAGACAAGCCAATCTGCCCTGAAGAAACAAAGACCAGCCAAGCCTCCTGAAGGTAGAAAAGAGAAGACAAGTAGCCTGAAAAAAGCAGAGAGCAACTAGACTGCCTAGAAGGGACAAACTGGTGAGCTATCTAGAAGAGAATCAGACCAACTGAGGTACTGAGAAGGGACACCCTCCAACCTGTTTGGCTGTCTACAGTTTGTGAAGAGTACTTCAGGTATCTAGCTATCATGAGCTGTCATCCAGGTGGGGTAGGCTTTGGTGTGGTGTCTTTCAGTCATTTCTACTCCCATAAGTAACCTCTCACATATGTTCCTGTAAGTAGACCCAATAAAACTCATTGGTTCACCAAGTTGGGCTTTGGTGGTATCTGTACTTTGGTCTGCCATTAATTTCCTATCTAAGGTCAGTAGATATTTCTTATGTCTCCCCCAAATAGTGTCATACAACATATAAGCCCTCTTAGAGGACATAATTTGGGGTTAGATAAGCAACCCCAAATAGCCTCATCTTTAAAACTCATTGTTACTTTTATATATCAATTCCTCTATGAAAAATACCTAAAACACTTTTAAAGTTATTAGCATCTGGTTTCCTAACCCTTAAACATGCAGTGTGACTGATCTGGGTTGTAAGTTTCATATGGAACAAGGTATTTTTTTTAAATCAACCAAATACACTCTTATTAAAGCCAGCAAAAATATTAGTAAATTTGTATTGGGTAAGTTACAGACAAATTAAAAAAAAAATCTGGCTTGTAAAAGGCAGGAAAAAAATCAGGCAGGTATTTCAGTATTAATGCAAAATCCTGCAACAAAATACTTCCAGTATGGCTATCACAGCTGACTTTGCGACCTCCGGTCCTGGCCTGATGGAGGAGGCTACTGTACTAACTAGCCTTTCCTGAACATTTAATTCTGAAGCTCTCATTTTGTATATCATTAGTTCATATGACTCCTGTAGAATCACTGTGACTATGTAAGCCTATATTCTGAATCTATTCCAGTTTCCAAGAGGGAGAAGAAATATCAGACTTTCAGCATCTTTTTAGAAGATGCTCTTGGCCTCCATCATATTCAAAATTTACAAAAAGGTCTAAAATAAAATTAGGGCTCTGCAATTACTCCAGGTTAACCAGAAAAGTAAAGTGACCATTGTGGGGGCAATGACTGGGGGAGCAATAGACAAGAGAGAATATGATGTATAAGGAATCTAAACAGGGGAATGGAAAAACGAGAGGCTCTAATTAAGTGGGGAGGAGGGAGAAGGGCAAAAGAGCAGTAAGGATGTCTGTAAAGTCATAAAGAATCACACCATTAGCTACCTACCTAAAAGTAGCTATTATACTTTATATAGCAGTAGATATTTTAATTAAATTTTCCCATCTGAGCTGACAATGATCCCTCCAAGATTCATAGACATTCTAACAAAACCCTAATACAAGTCATGGGCAGCCCACTTTTGAGTAGTTGGTCAAGGTTGCCCAAGAGACTCCTAGGACATTATAGACTATTGTTATTGCCCTTGGTTTCTCCCCACGGTGGGAAGGTAAGTCTCTGTTGCTAAAGACACCATGCACTTCAGACACAGGAAGAGTCCTCTGAGCTGGAACTGACCTGAAATCTCCCTCTATAACTACTGGCTTTCATGGTACCAGAAGGGTGCCATGCAAGCTTCCAAAGGAAGAAAGGATGCAACCAACAGTCCAATCCAGCTATGATGTCTATGAACTACAACGATGACCACCATGCCATAATTACCCACATACAATAGTGGTATGCACACCTTAATGGTAACCAATAGAATTTTAATGAACAGAAGATCTGTTCAACAATATGGAAATAATGTCTGGTAATGGAAACCTAGACAATGGCACAGGACTATTGAAGTCATGGCGCTTGGAGCAGAACCTGCAACCAACAATTTACTAAAACAGCATAATCCCCAATTAAAATGCGGAGATGCATAATCAAGTCCTAATCTCTTCATATAATAGCCCTACAATGACAGGATAAGGTGCATAGGCTTCAAATCTATTTATTTTTAAGCAAAAGAAATGTCAAAATTTGTTATTTTAAATTTTCATTTTTGTATAAAAGCTTATAACTGAAAATGTTTTACATTTTCCTGTTAATTTCTCATTACTACAGTTTATGAGACTAAATCTAATTATTTCTACTTTGTAAGAGAAGATGTGACCAATAAGTATAGCTGCACCTTAAACACAGGCTACCCACCTCTGGTGTGGATGCTCTTACCATTAAATTAAAATGCATCTCATCTGCTCCACAGTTAGTCCGCTGTAATGAAATTTTTAAGGCAAAATAATCTATCTTCTGCTTGGATTCCAGAAGAGGGCTTAGTGCTATTGCTATCTTTGTGCCAAAATAAAATTTCAGGATGAAAAAGCAGAAACTTATGCCAAAGAAGTTAATGCTATTGCTTTTAGTTCCAATTCTTACTTTCATTTTTATAGCATCCCAGTTCTCTGAAGCTGTCCCTCCAATATACTAAGGGTGCTGCTATCTTGCTACTCAGCAGAGACAATCTGGAAGCATGTCTAGCAGCAAATTGTTCACTTTGCTCCTTAAACATTCACTGTTGTGATTGGTCTCACTTGCCTGAAACCTATGAAAACAATGTGTGACTTAGAGAACTATTACAGGCATTTCTTTCTTTCTTTTTTTTTAGTGGTTAATTTTTTAATGTATTACAGGTGAAAAACAAATTATCTACAAGAACCCTCATGCATTCATGTTCAATAACTTGTTATAGATGAACAGAGTGTAAGCAAGCAATGTATTCTTCTCATCCAGGTCTTTTACTGGCAGGCCACATTTTGTGGTTACAAAGAAAGGATCGCCCACTTTATTATTTACCTCAAAAGGTAACCTTATAAAAAAATTAAAAAAAAAATAAAAAATAAAAAAATAAAAAATAAAAAATAAAAAAATTAAAAGAATCACAAATCTAAACTTTTATATATGAAAAACAATCAGCCAACTCTACTTTAAATTCTCAGGGTGCATACCCACTCATCAACAGTTTTTATATCAGGAAGCTGAGGGCAGAAATGGGTACAGGAAATTAATCATCACCTTTGATCACCAACCCATCCTACCAAGAAAGGTACATCAGCCAGCAGTAGCCAGGCTGACACTGTTTTTGTTCCCTGATCTCAATGAGTCTCTCACTCAACTATTAAGAATATGTATGTCTTTCTAAACTTTAAATTGTTCCCCAAGATTTTCTTGAGAGCTTGTCATTATGGACCCTTCTTGGTCATTGTTAAAAACCCTGCTATGACTTGAATAATGAAATGTCCCCCACAGGCTCATGTTTTGAGCCCTATTTGGGAAGTGTGGCTGTTGCAGGTTTGAGGAGGCAGAATCGAACAGTTTGAAGTAGATGACTAGGGGTAGGGCTACTGCTTACTGCAGTTTGTCTCTGCTTCCTGTCCTGCCATGTGTGAGCAGACATATGTTCCTTCTTCATGAACTCCAATACGCCCTCCCCATCATGGAGACATTTGGAACTATGGGGCAAAATAAATCTTTCCTCCTTTAAGTTGTTTCTGTCTGTAATGTGATCACACAAGCATGAACGTATCTGAGAAGCACTCCCTTGAAAGCTATCGCTAATTGCCTTATAACTTTTTCAAACATGAATGAAAGGAGAATGTAAATAAACATTAAAAAATGAAAAAAATGTAGATAAACAATAAAATAAGTCCCCAGTTTATATATTTTCTGTAGATGATGAACTGTCCAGTGCCTGCTCATTTCTCAGATCTCACTTCATGATCGTGGAGGCTTGAATAAGAATGGTACCCATAGGCTCATATATTTGAATGCTTAGTCATCAGGGAATGGCACTATTTGAGAAGGAATTGGAGGTGTGGCCTTATTGGAGGAAGTGGGTCAGTAGGGGTTGGCTTTGAGGTTTCAAAAGCCCATGCCAGGCCCAATCACCCTCTTCCTGTTAACCTGTGAATCCAGATGTAGAACTCTCAGCTACCTCTCCAGCCACCATACTCCATGACATCATAATGGACTAAACCTCTGAAACTGTAAGCAAGCCCCAATTTAACGCTTTCTTTTATAAGAGTTACCATGGTCATGGGTTCTCTTCACAGCAATGGAACACTGATTAAGACAATGATGTCTTTGCAAATAATAAATACATTTTGCCTCTTTGTACAATTAAAATACATCCCAAACCTACCAGCATTCAACATACAGTGTACAGTAGTAACTTACTGTGAAAAGAAGGCCTAGAAAAATATTCAGGAAAAGGGATGTAAAGCAGATTCCTAAAATGGTAGAAGGGTATTTGGGCCATTTCCTAGGAAATTGACAATAATAACTCAGAAGTTTTAAGGACCAATTCCCCTAAAGTGGTAACATTGCTTTCACTGAAGTCCCAGCTTATCAAATGGTCCCAAGGCTTTGATCCTCATTTTGTAATATCAGGAAAGATGCAAGTTACAGCATAAATGCTTGACATGATGCTGAGTTTACACTCTTCCATCTCTGTCCTGGCAAGACCTGCTGAATTAGAGAACATTAATCAATATTAATTCTTGGACCTGAGCAATCATCAGTTACTCATCTTTAATTGGATATTTTCTCTTTAAATTTTCCTTTCTTTTTACCCTTATTAAATTTTGGACCACTTCATCTGCCTCAATTAAATATATACTTTTCAAAACCAATTTGGATCATAACCAAGCAAATATGGATTTCATTATGGAAACTAAATATGGGTTTCTCTCATTTTTCAGAGTGGCATACAGTAATTTCAGTAATGCTCTTTACTCAGGATAAGAAAAATTTTAATATGGTTTTAAGTACAAGCATCAGCAAAAAAAATGTGGTAACTGTAAATATAGTATAGTATTGAAAATGTATCTACTGGCTTTGTTTCTTGTCTTCATTTTTAGTATTATAATATCTTCAATTATATTACAAGGTTATATTTCAAATTCAAGTCAGGCATTTAAATGACTGTGTCAAATATATTTCTCTATCTTCTAACTAGTAAAAGGAAATCCTTATACACTTAGTTCTAAAATTCTTCAAAAATTGACTAAAAGGATTAAGAAAATGGGGGGAGTATGGAGAATGAAAAGCAAAACACTGGGATTCTAAGTAAGAACAGGCTGCTGTATAGCTCAGTTGTAGAGCACTTATCTAGCACGTTTGAGATCTTGTGTTCAATCTCTAGCACAAAAACAAGAGCGGGCTTTTTGGAGCCCACGACCTATGATAGGACACCTCGTGCAGGCTTGAGGCAGGGGAAAGGGCTTGGACTTGCCTCAACTGGATGTGCCTCCCCATGGGAGACCTTGCCTTCTTGTGGGGGAGAGCGGGGGTTAGGATGGGAGGGGGAGGCAGGGGGGTGGGAGGAAGGAAGAGAATGATCTTTGATTGACATGTAAAATGAATGAAAAAATTTTCTTATTATAAAATATAAAAATTCAAACTTTCTCCAAAAAAAAAAGAAAGAAAGAAAGAAAGAAAGAAAGAAAGAAAGAAAGAAAGAAAGAAAGAAAGGAAGAAAGAAAGAGGATAGACAGGTGGTAGTGGTGCACACCTTTAATCCCAGCACTCAGGAGGCAGAGCCAGGTAGATCTCTGTGAGTTCGAGGCCAGCCTGGTCTACAGAGCAAGATCCAGGACAGACATCAAAACTACACAGAGAAAACCTGTCTCAAAAAACAGGAAAAAAAAGAAAGAAAAGAAAGAAAACACTCATAAAATTGGAATAAAAACTACTGTTTTCAACATAATCAAAACACATATCTATCTCTTAGACATTTAATTTTGGAGATATGTGTGTGTGCTCACATGTGCACATGTGTTCACACACACACACTGTTTCAGGTCTTTCTCAAATGACTAATTTTTCAGCTTTCTTTTGGACTCTATTGACTAGCTGCCTCTTTGCTGCAGTATAAATGGGAATCCTTGACATACACAGTGTCCCCTACAGGGACATATGGCACACTTATATGCCTTTTCTAGCAAGATTCATTTTACTTCATTTCTTTAGAGAAGAAGTCTTCATTGGTCTGGTGTGTGTGACATCAAGCTTCTAGCTTCTACCCACTCTGTGTTCAAGTGTACTGAAGTGCACAGTTACATTTAAAGGATGCATGAGTTATAACTAATCAGTGTGCACTGACAAGGTTATTGGTCAATGTTTACTTTCAATGTTCATTCTGAGTGGCCAACATTCTTTGGGATCAATTGTTAAGTATTTTCTCTAATGACACTGACTGTGGATTCATTTTTTACTGTTGACATTCATTTATCTTGCAATCTCTTACTCTGCAACTCCCTTCCACTTAAAAATTTTCATAAATATTTACGTTGGAAGCTTCCTCTACTTTGGCTCATCAAGATAAAATCATCCATCTGACTTCCGTTTGCAGTAAATGTGTTGAGCTGGTTTGTGTTCAGATAGCCACCCCTATCCCCTTTTCTCCTTTTCTTTGCTGTTAGATTAAAAGCTTTTTATTTCTTTATTGTCATTTTAATGATGTCTCGGAAAGAAAATATATGTACTACATAGCTCAATCTGTAGTCTTGAAGCTAAAACTACAATTTATTCAATACCCTAGAATAAATTGTAGTTTGGTAGAAATAAGGTAAGACAGGTTTAAAAAACATAATGCACTCATGAATTCATTTAAAAGACAGAAAAAACACTATGGAATTCTGTGTGTTGTTTTTCACAGTAAAATGGGTTAGAGAGTTTATGATATAAATCACTGTATGACTAACATGATTTAATCAATATAAGGAAACTGCTTCTAGACATTGGCAAATTATAAACAGAAGACAAACTGGATTATAAATAATGTTAAAGTCACAGGTGGTACAATATCATGAAATAGCAGCACATATATTTTTAACTTGTACTAGAAGAGAAAATTGAAGAGAAGTGAGTATATCCAGGAAGAAGAAATGGCTAACGATATGAACATGGCAAACAACAGAACTGAAAGTCTACATCATATCCATGCTCTGGGGCCTGGAATTCAGAAGGGAATGGTGAGGAGCAGGATGGCTCAATCCTCAGAGTACATTGGGAGAGGCTGCCTTGATTTAGCTGTACTTTCTTTTGAGCCATAGGAATAGAGAGGTGCACATTGAAACATCATCTGGCCATTCAGAATAAGGATGAAATATTTTGATTTGCAACAATTTTAACAGAATGAAAATCATTACATGGAATGCAGTTAGGCAGGAATACAAACACTGACATGTAGAATGTAAAGTTGATCTCAAAGAAGTTAAGAATAAAATAAGGGTTACCTGAGGCTGAGGCATATACAGGTAAGGGAAGGATTCAGAAAGGTGGGTAAACACATGTAAAGTTATAGTTAGATACTAGAAGCAAGTTCTGTTGTTCTATTACACAGTAGGGTGGCCTTCCATGGTAATATTCACTGTATTTCAAAAATACAAGAGGCAAGAATTCTGGATGTTTTTACCAAAAAGACATCTCTGGAGATAAAGGATGACTACTCTAACATCATGCAATGTATTAAAACACCATAGTACCCCCATAAATAGGTACAATTTATAAGATAACTAGAAAATGCTAGTAAATAAAAGAGGTGCTGTGTAAATGACTCTGTGAGTAAAACTCTTGCTTTGTCAGCTTGAGGACCCAAGTTCATATCCAAAGTTTCCACTTAAGAAGTTGGATGCAGCAGCATGCACCTATAATTCCAAAATTGGGGAGATGCCGGGCAGTGGTGGCACACACCTTTAATCCCAGCACTCGGGAGGCAGAGGCAGATGGATCTCTATGAGTCTGAGACCAGCCTTGTCTACAGAGCAAGATCCAGGCACCAAAACTACACAGAGAGAAACCCTATCTCAAAAAAAAATGCGGAGATGGAGACAGGAAGATCCCTGGTGCTTACTAGCTAGACTCTTTTCCTGAATTGGTGAGCTCCATACTGAATGTCTCAAAAAATAACTTGGAGAAGGCTTAAATAAGAATCCAGTGTTGACTTCTGACCTCCAGTTATTACTTCTCGCACACACATACACACGTATGAACAGGTACACATACATACAAAAGTAGCATTTTCCACATAAATATATTTGGTAGCTTTTTCAATGTATTAGCAAAAGCTGGTACTTAAGCACCTGCTTCACATACAGGTTTTATGCATGTAAAGATTTCTTTAGAGGGGAAGGAAGAATTGTAGGAGCCAGAGGGGCCAAGGACACCAGGAGAACATGGCCCACAGAATCAATTAAGCAGGGCTCACAGGGGCTCACAGAGACTGAAGAGACAAACTTCAGACCATGAATGAGTCTGTGTTAGGCCTGCCACATTTATGTTATGGTGGTTAGCTTGGAATTTTTGTGGGACTCCTAACAGTGGGAGTGGGGTGTCTCTGACTCTTTCACCTGCTCTTGGGACCTTTTTCCTCCTACTTGGTTGCCTCGCCCAGCCCTGATATGAGGGTTTGTGTCTAGTCTTATTGTAACTTGTTATGCCATGTTCAGTTGATATCCCCGGGAGGCCTGCTCTTTTCTGAAAGGAAACAGAAGAGGAGTGGATCTGGGGGAGAGAGAAAGACGGGAGGGAGAGTAAACTGCAGTCAAGATGCATTGTATGAGAGAAGAATAAACTTTTAAAAACATTTCTTTGAGATATATAATCAAAAACTTAAAGGAGACCACGCAAAATCTGAAAATGATGGCACACTTTAAAAACAACATGTAGGGAGACTTTTAAAATCATTTAAGTTAAGTAAAAAATGAATGCCCTGAACTTGATAGTAGATATAAAGGGGAGGATCTCTGAGTTTCTCCACCTATCAGAACATATCATTGCGGTCCTATCAACTTGATCGTGGATGAACATCTCTCAGAGATGTCGTGGGAAATCTCAGGAGCTAGTTTGAGGTGTGCAACTTCACCTGCAGGGATTTGTGTCAGGGGAGGGAGTGACAAGTATAATGATTTGTGGTGTCTTTCCCCTTCGTGACACAATAAAATTTCGTTTCAAGTCACCCAATGGAGAAATGACAATAAACAACTTGAAGAAGTGCCAACTAATGACATGGATAGTCAAAGTTTGAAGGTAAATGAGATCATTGTGGGAGAAGAGAGCCAAGGAGAGCTTCATAAGGAGGGGGAATTATGGCTGAATATGAGGCCATATGAATACATGAGGCCACTGTACCCATGTGCATTTGGAAAGTATGAGTCTGCTAGGAAAAGGCAAATGCAGGAGTTGGGTACATAGGTCCAGTCCCTGTGAACTGTTGGTGTGTGGGGAGACTCTACCAGGAACAGGGAGGCCACCGGATCCAACAGGTCCCAGCCCAAGAGTTAGAAGTAAGATGGGTACTTGCCGAGCTCTGTCTTGAAATTTAGCCCCTATAAACAAACTGAGGATTTACTTTGAGGAGTATGTCAATCTATGAAGGAGATGCTTCAAGGGAGATTATAAAGTTTCACATGGATTGTGTATGTAAAGTGAGCCTGCTCATGTTTTCTCTGGAAATAGAAGTCATGGCTGGTGCTTCAATTAAGAAGGAACCCTAATGAAATAAATTATTTATAAAATTCATGTAATGGCTACAGAACTGAAGCTGAGAAATAATGATCTGAAAACTTCAGGTGACTGTCAACTTTCAAAGGGCCTAACAGTTATTCTTGATGATTACAACAAGGAGGTTGTCTGATGCTGAAACTTCCAGGGGACACCAGAGCCTTTCCCCTGTCAAAGCTTACAGATCAGCCTACTGCTCACAAGAGAGCAGGGACATAGCTTTATCTTAATTTAAGCCCTCCAAAGCTCACACAAGTGCCTCACTGTTAAACCTGAAATCTTAACTCTGCCAGTAAGGGCTACTAGGAAGTAAAGTCCTTACACATCTTTATCTCATGATACAAGATAGATTAGAGAAAGGATAAATGTGAATGCTTATTAAAACTATATAGAGAAAAGCATACATGTGTATACACAGTTCTATGTATACAGGAATATAGAGCCTTACATCTGGCAGTCATGCTCTCACGTGTTCAAAGCTATACAAAACAGTGAGTGAATAAAAGAATATTCTCTCAGCATCATTGAAAAATAGTTGGTCAGAAATCTGAGCAAAAGTGATATAGGAAGATAAAGCGAAATGGTGATGGCTGTGGAACTGATCATTTAACACATTAGTCTTGAAATCCTATAAAATAATCACACCTTTGCCCTTCTCTGGGAACAAGTAGAAGTCATGTGGCATAGTGATCATGAGCATAGGCTTTGACCCGAGGTGCCTGAGTGTACACCAGATGTCAGTTCCATGTCCACTACATGACTTTCAGCACAGTAATATGTCAGAACTAGAATTCCTTCTGGACTTGTGGAAAATGTTGTCTACCTCACAAGGCTCTTTGAGAGTTACATGAGGCCACATCCATAGCACTTTTAATCTGTGGAAAAGACAGCTCTCTCCCTTCTTTGTCACACAGTATAATTTGTCATTTTGAATCAGAAGTCACTCTGAGTGTCACCTCACAGCTCACATGTGCAAGAAAAGGTCTTAATTTTCCAAACATAGATTAGCTCCCTTTCTTTGTGTTACATCTAACTTAAGAAGATAGACTGGGAGCATCTTAAGAGTACTCACCTCTCTATCAAAGCCCCGAGGACCCTGCACAGACATACCCTTTTACATCTGCTCCTCGGTGCTGGTATCTGAAGATTCATCAACTTTTCTCTCTTTCTGTAAACTTCCTTAAGTCTCTTTCTCTTCCTACTCCCACAAGCTACAGTCTTTGAAATTTAGAGAACCTCAACCGAAGGTATAGTGGGTAGCCATTCCAGCTTTGGTCTGGAAGTTCCAACCCCCATTGAGGCTTCGGTAACTATCACTCTTACAAGGCGGGGCCAAGAGAGAGCCCTGAAGACCAGAGATCTGGATGTACCGCCTTCTCTTGTTTCCTGGATCCTGGACGCTGGAGGTAGACCGAACAGAGTTCTCCAGAGAACACCGCCAGACTGTGCTGCGTCTTTCCCACACCCTGCAACCTACCTATCCCTTCATTTGTAAGTTACGCCACTAAATAAATCTCCCTTTTAACTACGGGGAATGGCCTTAATCATTTCACCAATACGAAGGACCTAAACTATGAAAAGAAATTCTTTGGAACTTGTGTGACTTCTGTATTCCACTTTTGCATAAAGTGGATTAATCTGACTCAATGTTTTTCTTTTTTAAGCAGAAAATATAGAAAACCCTAATAAAATATATAAGACAAATGAAAAAAATTTCAGGGAAATTTTTGAATAATATTGCCCAAAAAAAAGCATTGCATCACAAATTATAGATCAACTTTTCTTTCTCAAATGTTGGAATGAATCCAAGTGAACGTATTAGAAAGCATGAGGAAATACAGAACATTTATTCATTTCTAGATCATCCATTATTGCTTATAATATCTCAACATATACATAATCTCATCTACATTCTAACTCTGTTTTCAAAGTTATATAGTATATGCCATGTCCCTCAGAACAGCTAAGAGCATCAATTATAGTCTCACTTAGAAATTCCTACACAGTATGACAATTTCGAAAAGCTCTTTGCCACAAAGTATTTTATTTGCAGATAATAAAATAGTATGCACAGATGACCCTAAAAACTCCATCAGGAAACTTCTATGGCTGATAAACACTTTCAGCAAAATAGAAGCATACAAAATTACCATACAGTTAACACATATCAGTATCCTTCCTATATACAAATTGCAAATGGACTAAGAAAGAAATCAGGGAAACAGTGCATTTCACAGAAGCCTCAAAATAATATCTGGGATAACTCTAACAAAGCAAGTGAAAGGCTTAAATAATAACACCTTTAAGACATTAAAGAAAGAAAATGAAGAAAGTATCAGTGAAAGAAAGATCTCCGCACTCATAGACTGGTAGGATTAATATAATGAAAATGGTCCAACCAAAAGCGGGCTACAGATTCATGGCAATCCCCATCAATTAAAACATGAGACCTTATGAAACTGAAAGGCTTCTTGTAGCAAAGGGCATCATCATTCAGAAAATCAGCAGCTATGGAAAGGGAAAATATTTTTACCAACTACACATCCAGCAGAGGGTTAATATGCAAAATACAGAAAGAACTCAGGAAAACTGGACATACACTTCAAGGAAATGCAAATCAAAATTACTTTGAGATTTCATCTTACACTAGTCAGAATGGCTAAGATCCACAGAACAAATGACAGGTCACGCTAGTGAGGATGTGCCATAAGAGAAACAGTCTTCCATTGCTGGTGGGAGTGCAAACTTATACAGCCACTATGGAAATCAGTGTGGCTGTTCTTCCGAAAGCTGGGAATGTATCCATCTCAAGATCCAGCAATACCACTCTGGACATACATCCAAAGCACTCTACATGCTACTACAGAAACACTTGCCCAAACATGTTCATTGCTGCTCTATTCATAATAGCCAGAGATTGGAAACAACCTATATATCCATCAATAGATGAATGGATTAAAAAGAATGTCATACATTTATATAATGGAATATTACTTAGCTTTTTACAGATGAAATCATGAAATTCACAGGTAAATAGATTGGGCTAGAAGAATATCATCTGAGTGAGGTAACCCAGACACAGAAAGACAAACATGTTATGTATTCAGTTATATGTGGATGTTAGCTGTTAAGCCTTTGGTGAACAGGCTACAATTCATATAATGACAGAACAGAGGTTAGGTGTAGAGGAAGGAACTGGAGGGGGTCAGGGAGACACCACCCTAGTAAGGGAAAATAGAACAGATAGTTATGGATGGACAGGATGGGGGACTAGAATGGCAGGCTCACTTATGTAACTTTTTCTTATGTGGCAAGTAACTGTGTCTAAGTCAGAAGCTACTTAGCAATGATTTCTCATTATCCTAAGAGCTGTGTCCACAGCCTGTTGAGACTTCTTTCCAGATAAATGAGAGCTTCCCCATCACCCAGTCATTAGGAAAAGAGTGGTTATTTTCTGTGTAATCAATTCTCTCAGCCATTAAGATGGACAGTATCTCAGTAATTCATTCAGCATTAATCGGATTCATTTGTCTCACAAGCAGAAATGCTCAAATGATTCTTTCCAACATGCATCAATCTATGTTCATCTATAAGTGATATCAATTCAAAATTATACCAAAGAAAATAAAACAATCTGCTATTCCAAACTAACCATTCTAAGATTTGTATTTCATTACTTATCCTTTAAAAATAAAATTATTTTAATAAATTATGTTATAATAACCTACACATAGCCTCAAATAAACTAACATATGTGATATGTTATACAAATGATTTTCATAATCAGTTATAAATAGTAAATCACTAATAAACATATTACCTACTTTGAAATGTCCGAGTTTGGGATAGCAAATTAAATAAAAATAGACTCTCAGTCCAAGTCGTTCTATCTCTGAGTTATTCTTTTCTACTTAAAGGGTGGATATGAACTGAAATGCTAATGTGAATAGTTTACTTTATAATTTGAGGTAAGTAATGCTGACTGGTCAATCACCACAATTCATAGGGTAAAAAGACAAAGGAAGTGGGATTTTGTCTCTAGTGTAAGGTGATAGTCAAAAGGAGGGGAAAAAAAAACACATGGAATTTTACTGAAAGTTTGAGTCAATTTGTCACTGGAAGTAGAAAAGGGTTTCACATGCCGTGCCATGTATTATCTATGAAAAGACAGATGGTAATGATGATAAAAGACACTCGTTCAGACAGTGGCTGATGCATTTCTTAAGGGGAAACTACTGTGCCACCATTAAAATTACAACCGATTTCACTTGTTCTTAAAATTTTTATTGACCTTATGAATGTCAAGTTTTTCACTGGTTGCTTGACACTTTTTTCAGAATTTCACCTTCATCTTACTCTTGCAACTTTATACTAGTTGTCCCTTCCTGTTCCAGACCAAGACAGCCTCTAATAGTTCCTACCCCCAAAAGAATTTCTTATACAGTGTCATTGAAGGGGTTATGCACCAACAAACTTTCCAAAGGCTTAGTCATTATATTTCAAAATACAAACTTCAATAGTAAATGGAACATCAAAATACTAGAAGATAACATTTATCAAAAGTCATTACATAATCAACTCCAACAAAACCGTTTTTAAGTTAATAGGCCATTAGAGACTTTAAAAGTCTTTTTATAGGCTTACTGAGACTCTCTGCCTTCAGGGAGAGTTGACAGGCTGTGAAATGGGTGGAATTCCACCTGTTAAGGTTGTGGTCATGTAGTAAGGTTATGTCTGGATGGTCAGTAAATACTGTTTTACCTTAAGCGTGGATTTTGATTCCTCCAAGACTTATACCTCAATATGTAGCACATGTCTTAAAATGTCTTATTAATAAAAACAAACCCAGTGCCAGGTATTGGGGTGAATGCTGAAAGATCAGAGAAACAGAAACAGCCACAGCTAACCTCACCCCGCCAATTCCTCAGCTGATCCTGTTTCCTCAAACAGGAAGCCTCTGGGTCCTCATCCAAATGGATCTCAGCTGAACTGCTACTCAAAAGCCTGAATGCTTAACCAGCTAAAAGCTTCTAGTTTCTGGTCCTCATGCCTTATATGCCTTTCTGCTTCCTGTCATCACTTCCTGGGATTAAAGGCGTGTGTCACCATGCCTGGCTGTTTCCAGTGTGGCTTTGAATTCACAGAGATCCAGTTGGATCTCTGCCTCCAGAATGCTAGGATTAAATGTGTGTGTGTGTGTGTGTGTGTGTGAGTGTGTGTGTGTGTGTGTGTGTGTGTGTGTGTGTGTGTGCCACCATTTTCTGGCCTCTGTGTCTATCTAGTTGCTGTTCTGTTTTCTGACCCCAGATAAGTTTATTAAGGTGCACAATATCACCACATAAATAACCATTTATTTGACTCTAAAGGAAATGCCTTGTATGATGAGAGATTTAACACTGTATGTCCAGAGTTTACTGGAATTCATAAGAATAATCTAATAACTGCACATCTTAATTTTTTTCTACAAAATAAAATGAGAAGGAACACTACCCAATTCATTTAACAATGCCAGTATTTTTCCTGATACTAAAACCAGATAATGACACTATAAAAAGAAAAACTGTACAATAATACTTAAATAAAATATCATGAATTTGGAGGAAAAGGGCAGGGGAGTAGTTGGACAAAGAGGAGGAAGGGTAAAAGCAAGTGAATACAGTATATATACAGAAAATTCCCAAAAAATATTTTAAATTGTTGAAAGAATAAAATTCCAATAAAATTATCTTTAAAATAAATTTAAGTTGGTATAATACAACTAGAAGAAACCTGTAGACTAGTTTTCCCAATAAACATAGCCACCAAAATTCTCGACAGACTATTCCCAGCTCAATTCAGAAACGAAAATTCATACATGGTATGCAAATCAATAAATGTAATACAATCGTAGAAATGAGCTTAGAGAGAAGACAAATAGCTATCTGGATAAAAACAGAAAGTATGTGACAAAGAGCGACAGGTTTCATGACCAAAGCTCTGGAGACTTTAGGAATAGATGAATGAAACCTCAGATACTAAAGGCTACCTACAAATTGAGAGCTTCTCTTCTGAACTCAGAAAAGAGACAAGGATGCCCACTCTTCTTCACTGTACTTACACAGCACAGTGTTTGTAGTGTCCGCCATACCAATAGGACAAGAGAAAGACAAAAAGTGGATAGAAAAAGGAAAGGGAAAAGCCAAACTTCCCCTATCTGCAAACGATACGATTCTAGAATTAAAAGAACCCGTGGGATATATTAGACAACTCTTACATAACAAATATTTTCAGTAAAGTTTCAAGATAAACAAATCAGTAGCCTTCATGTATAATAACAATGAACTTGAGTAGGAAAACAGGAGGAAAAATATCTCATTCATATAGCTCCAAGAAGATAATGCATCTAAGAACAAACATAACCAAGGAAGTTAAAGACCTCTATAATTAAAACTTCATGATTTTTTTAAAAAAAATTAGAGGATACTAGACTATGGAAAATCATTCCATACTCCTGAAGTGGCAGAATTAATACACTGAAATTAAATGTAATCTACAGATTCAGTACAATTCCCACCAAAATTCTTGTCGTTCTCCACAGAACTAAAACAATATCTAGGAACTAATATGAAACTACAAATGACCACAAAACCCAAAGCAATCCTAAGAGGAAAGAATGTCAAAAACATTTGACAACAAATTATATTACAAAGACAGCCTAGTGCTCTCATAAAAACACACAGGGAGACCAACAGAACAAAGTAGAGGACCCTGGAATAAGGGCAACCTAAGTTTTGTCAATTTACAGAGAGAGAGAGAGAGAGAGAGAGAGAGAGAGAGAGAGAGAGAGAGAGAGAGAGAGAGATAGCGAGCCTATGTAGCAAATGGTTTTGGCAAAATTAGGTATTGACCTGTAGAAAAAATGCAGTCCAATCTATGTATTTCACTAAAGTTGATCAACTCAAAATGGACCCAAGTCCTTAACCTGAAATGCTTAAGCTGCTAGAAGAAAACAGGCAATGCAAATCAACATAGGGATATAGCCAAGAACTTTCTGCACAGAACTTCAACATCCCAGGATCTAACCCCAAGAACCAACAGATGGGATGTCATGAAATTTAAAAGTCTCTGCACATCAAGAGAAACTGTCAGCATGCAGGGCAAACAGGCATCCCAAAAGATGGAAGGAGTCTTTACAGGCTATATTCTTTAGACAGGAGAATAATATACATAATTTATTTTTTAACTGCAAAATTTAAAATAAAAAAACTGCTAATCAACAAATGGGCACATGAAATAAACAGGCAGTTCTGAAAAGAAGAAACACAAATGACCAATACCAATTTTAAAAATGTTCAACATGGGGCACAGAAGGGTGCACTGGTAATATGTATGTTCTTTCAGAAGACCCAAGTTTTATTTCCAGTTCCCATGTCTGAATGCTCAAGTCCCACGTAATTTCATCTCCAGAGAGATCCAATACTTCAGGTACACATGTACACACACACACACACACACACACACACACACACACACACTCACAGACCACTTAAAAATAATTAATCAGCATGGTTATCAATAATAAATCTGACACCAATGCACCAATGAGGGAGAGGATGTAGAGAAAGGGGAATCTTTAATCACCGCTGGTGAGAGTATGAAGTAGTACAGCTGTTTTGGAGTCACTAAAGAGGTTTCTCAAAAAATTAAAAATAGAGCTACCATCCAGCCTAGATATTCCACTCCATCTCCTTCCATAGAGATACTTGAATATCTATATTTATTGTTGTTCTTCTATTTATAGTAGCTAGGAAATGGAACCAGCCTAAATATCCATGAACAAATACATGGATTATAAAAATGTGGTTCATATAGAAAATAGAATTTCATTTAGCTGTAAAGAAAAATAAAGCTTTCATAAAAATAATTATATCTAGAAAGTATAATGTTATGCAAGATGATCCAAAATCAGAAAGACAAACCCACGGGTTCTTTCTCATATGCAGATCCTAATGATAAGGTATTACACATATGTAAATGGGTATCATTGTAAGTAAAACCTGCCAAGGCTAGAAAAGAGACCAAGAGAGGGTAAAAATAGGTGAGAAGGAAGAAGTAAGATGGACAAAAGAACATGTGAAATGTGAAAAGTAAAATAGTCTTGGGGGGGGGGACTTTACATAGGAAATTAAGAGACTTAGGTCACTGTGGGGGATAAAAGTCAATGCACTCAAACACATTTTACATTTTGTTGGAAAATGCCATAATAATATATAATACCTTGTATACTTTGTGTGTGTGTTGTGTTGTGTTATTTTGTTTTAAGAGGCAGAACTCAAGTTCTATGTTTATTTATTTGTGAGTGTAGCAGGCTGCACATGTACCGAATGGCAGATGTGTAGGATTTAGCAGAGAACTTGCAAGAGTAGGGCTTCTTCTTCCATTATGTGTGTTCTGAAGATTAAATTCCTATGTCAAGATTGGTGGCAAATGCCCTTAGGTGCTGAGCCATCTCGCCAGCCTAATTTTTCTTTTCATTGATTCATTTTTCTTTGACAATTTCACAAAAGAAAAATGAAAGAAATTGATTGCACAACCATTAGTAGGTATACACATGATTCTGAATGCAGTTTATAGTTAATTTTACTCTAGATGAAATTAATAATAGCTATCAAAAGTTTGTTATTGAAATGTCCTAATATTCAGCATAACTTCTAAAATATTTTCAAGCACTTCTGCTAGATCCCATTTCTATTATACCCCAAGTTGAAAAAAGCCTTTGCACTTGACAATGTCATCTCCTTCAAAAAGGAGGCTGCATCCATGTAACTGGTAATGCTGCCCAAAAAATATTTCTCACTGCAACTTCAAATGACAGACTGTAAGTGATTCTTTTAACGTTGGTCACTAAAAGCAATGTGACAGAAACCGCTTTCACATCAAAAAAGAATACTTCTAACTAATCAGCAGTCTTCAAAATTGCTTTTCAATCAGACTTACATTTTCACAAAATTGTGTTTAATATCTTGAGAGTATTTTAAAGGCTAAATGCTTTTTTCATTTAAACTATTTTTATTTTTATGCATTTGTACTGCAGGCTTACTTAAGTATTCCATTATTTATTTTTTATTAATTAAATTTATTTACTTATTTTACATTCCAACCACAGTGTCCCTTCCCTCCTCTCCTCCCATTCTCTTCTCTCACCTTCCCTCTGACCCTCCCCATCAACTCTTCCTCTGTTTCTGTTCTGAAAGGGGCAGGCCTCCCATGGGTATCAACAAAGCATGACATATCAAGTTGTAGGACTAAGCTCCTCCCCTTGTACTAAGGCTGGGCAAGGTAACCCAAAGCCAACCAATGTGTTAGGGACAGCCCCTGCTCCCACTGTTAGGAGTTGCACAAGTATGCCATGCTACACAACTGTTACATCTATGTAGAGGGCCTAGATCAGCCCCATGCAGGCTCCCTGGTTGTCTATTTGAACCAACAAGGCTAGATACTTCAATATATGTTACTGGCTGAACACTCAGCTATACAGTTCCTTAGCCCAGTTCAACTGGTTGAAAAACATATTTCTTTGTTGAGCTACATCATTATAATCCCTAACAAAGTTCTTACCAGTACAGACTAGCAAAGTATAAGAAAGCCTTAAGACAAAAGCAATCAGGTAATTAGAAAGGATTGTGAACTATTTGGCATGCAATAGCAAAGATAAAACTTAGTTTGGGCGTTAAGTAGTACATAACAGATTTTCAGATGAAATAGAAATGTAGATCCCAAAGATCAAGCCTCTACCCATTTCAGAAGAAACAGACAGTACGTTCTCTTCAGATAAGATGGGTACTGTATTGACCCACTAATAGTTTCTCCCTGTAGACAAAGCCTTTACAGAATTACTTCCCCTGACACAACATGTAACCACTCTAGTGCTGGGAGATAGCTCCAATTGTAAAGAGTGTGCCTCACAAGGATGAAGAACTGAAATTTTATCTCCCCAGAATCCACATAAAGCATGTATCTGTAAACCTAGCAATACTGTCTCCGGAAGCTTATGAGCCATCTAAACCAGAACATGTGCTGTTGAACAACAAATAGACCTCGTCTCAGACAAGGTGAAAGGCTAACATGGACACCTAAGATTGTCCTCAACCTCAGCATGGGCAACACAACACACATGTATCTGCATTCACACACATGAACAAGCAAGCAAACATAAGCCCATCTCTCTCTCTCTCGTGTACACACCTACAGCTTCCCATGAGAAACAAACAACACTGAAACAAAATAATCAAATACAAATTAGAACAAAGGCCAATTCCCTGTTGTATCTCATATATTCAATACAAAATTACATATGTGATTAAGAGACCTAAAATTGCTGAAGAGTCTTCTTAGGATTGAGTAATTTCCAGCCTGAAAATATCAGTTTACAGGAAAATAAACATTGAATATTTATGAAATAGGATTGGAAATCAAGTGCATAATTTCCCAGCTTTTAATAGCACAAGTAAAATGTATAACCTAATATTTCACAGGAAATTTAACCAAATAGCCTGAATTGTAGTTGGAGAGCCTGAAAAAAGAAAGTGTAAGTTTCCAAATAAATTTTCCTCTGGCCCAGTCTTAGAATCAGCAATCAATATGAAAGCCCTTCATAAATTCCCTATCAAAATTTGTTATAGCTTTATAGAAGAGGTGGGCACTGAAACTTAAGGAATATTTGTCTTCCAGATTTGCTGATGAAGCCGCTACATTGGATTAGTTGCTTATGCTAAACAGCAATGCATTACCATCAGCCACAGGCCTCCCCCCCCCCCCCCGTGTCATCACAGCACTCTTGCTAAAAGTTTTTTAATATGCATTTCTTAATATCCTCAAACAACTAACCAGAACTTCTTTTGAACTTCCTCTGCCAAGAAAACCGAAACTGCCACAGTCTCTCATAGTCTATCAAATTTGTCTAGAGTCCTACGTATCCTAAGTGCCTCTAAATGATGAATGACCACTCGCCAAAACACGGTGTTCTTCTAAGAGTCCTAAAACCATCGAATGTAACAGCAGTCTTCACGAGTCTTCTCCCAGGCTTCATCAGCATCTTGATTGCAATCTCCAGGAGTTCAATGCTTTAGTTAGAATTCTTCACTTATTAAAAAGCACTCTGCTCATTGTCTTGCTATGCAAGAACTCATACCACTGGCACAAAATGTAAAGTAATCAAATACACACCTCTCTCGATTCTTACATGTATTTGATTGAGCTATGTGCATTATAATAGAAAAGCATGGTATCTATGCATCCATTTATTCATTAATTTCACTCATTTGCCATATAACATCTCAGGATTTGTGGTAGAATAAGGAGAATATTTAGATTAAACTCTTTTGTCTGCTCCTGGGACTCTTTGCCTCCTGTTGGCTGCTTTATCTATCCTCAATATGAGGGCTTTCGCCTTGTCTTGTTGCATCTTGTTTTGTCATGTTTGGTTGTTGTCTCTTGGAGGACTGCTCTTGTCTGAAGGGAAACAGAGGGGGAGTGGATCTGGGTGAGAGGGGAGGTGGGAGAGCTAGGAGGAGTGGAGGGAGGGGAAACTATGCTCAGGATGCATTGTATGAGAAAAGAATCTATTTTCGATAAAATAAAATAAAGAATCAATAATTTACAGAAACTTAGCACTGATGACCAGATAGATTGAGAAGCACTAAAGTTTGTCATAAAATTATAAGCAGGGATCACGCCTTGCTGTGCTTTGCAATCCCAATGACTAACATAGGTCCTGATGTGGAATGTGATCAATAAATGTTTATGGATAAATAAAAGGCCAAACTCTAAAAAAGAGAGAGAGGATCAAAGATGAAAGACATGATTTATATTTACAGACTTACAGTGCTGATAATGTCCAACATGATGCAGTACTCTCAATTCTAGCTTGAATTCAAAAGTGGGAGAATGTGTGTGGGGTGTGTGGGGGGGGGGTGTGCATTTGTGAATGCATGATTCTTTTGTATTCCTAAAACAAATGTTGATGTGACACCCATGATGTCATTAGACAGACAGACAGATAGACAGAAGAAACACACACACACACACACACACACACACACACACACACACACACACACAAGTTATGTGTTACAAGGAAATGGTTCAGGTGATTACAGAGCCTGAACATCACAAGATCCGCAGCTGACAAGCTGAAAAATTCAAGAATAATAATAGTGCAGTCGCAGGCCAAGTACAAGTGACTGAGAAAAAGAAAAAATTATGGTTTCAGTTTCATTCTGGCAATTGCAAAATCCAGCAAGAGTGGATGTTTTAGTCCAAATACAAAAACTTTTCAAAATTGAATTTAGGAAAAACCAACGTCCTGATTTAATGGCATTCAAAAGGAAAATGTTTCTGCTTTTCCATTAGCCATCACGTGTATCCACAGGACTATGAATAAATGAGACAGTCATAACTCACGTTTAATCTTAATGTTTTTAATCATTTTACCAAGAATTATTTAATGTAGTTTGTGTTGACCATTGCTTCAGGTCCTAAAAACAAACTGAGAAGTAATACAGCTGAAAATAAATTGGAAAGTTTTAAGTTCTAGTCTTCTTGGAGACTTTTTGAGAAAAAAAGAGAGATTTTTAAGAACAAAACACTAAAACAAATTATTGTTGGACTTGGAAGATGACTTAGTGGGGAACAGGGCCGGCCGTACATGCTTGAGGGCTTGTGTTTTTATGTTAACAGCACCCAAGATCTATGACCTGGGTGCATTTCTTGAAAACACACATATTTTTACCCCAAGAGTGCATGATTGATTTCCTCTTAAATCAGTTTTCCCCAGAGAGGAAAAAAATTGTGTATGAACAGTGATAACCACTTTAAATTAATTAATGCCATGCTATCCATCTTCAGTATATCCTCACTAATAAATTAAAAGAAGTCAGTAAAGTTTGGCAGTCAGCTTGCTGAATCCTAACACTTTATTCTCTGACTGACGCATCCTTCCATCCTTTTATCTTCCCTGAATTCCCCCTTATGAATTCAGAGACTTAAGAGCTTCTGCGATTCTTTTCCTTTTGCTCATCAAGGGTCCAGGAACCATAAGAACAGCTCAGGGATGTATGAAAATAACTAATAATAAAACCGCTTCTGCTATTTTTCTTGTGACATTTTTTGAGATCCATGGTAGTTTTTTAATTATATTTGAGTTCAGCCATAACATTTGAAATGCTTATCAATGACTAATATTACTTTTTCTTTTTTTTCCCTGTAGGTTTAATAGGAATTTCCTGTATCTTTTATATAAGGAATCAGGATTCACGGTTTTCTATGAAGGCTCCATTTTCTTTGGGATTTTTTTTTTTTCTGAACATGGATTTTCCTTCTAAAATGTATTTTGCCTATAAAATCGATATCCACACCTGGACCCTCAGTGATGTTCCAATCAGAGGCACTGCTACTTCTCACTCTCAAAAGCTTCCTCCATGTCCACCTGACAAGCCGTCTTTTCCACAAACTTCCATTGTTCATCGTCTCCGCTGTCTGGTATCTTTTCGTTTGCATTTACTTCTACTTCTCCCTCCTCAGGTTCAGTGGTTTCGTTCTCCTTCTCTTGCATCACACGTCATTCCAGTGATAATTTCAATTGTAAACAATGCACTTTTACACAACATATTGTCCCAAGAATCTGTATTCCACCTCCTTTTATATAAAATTTTATTTATTATTTGAAACCACTATTTCTGTTGATCGCTGTGCTCTACAAACCCAGTGCCATCGTTCTTTCCATTACTTCAGGTATCTGATTTAAGAGTGCTGGTGAGAACCAGTAAAACAGAATTACCTTTGGAGTTGTGTCTTCGTTAGGTCTACAAAGAGCTGTCATCCATGCAATGCTGTATCTGTCAGGGGGTTGTATATACCTTCACCGACACCTACACGTGCACTCTTTCTCCTCACCCTCACCGATGCTGCTGCCACCCGGATGTAGAAAGTCTTTTCTTTTTACTGCCTCTGCTCCTTTCTCATCCTTGTCCACAGCTACACTGTGTAGGCTAGAGGTCTCTTCATCAACTCAAGACCAGCACTGAAGGGTTTTGTTTGTTTGTTTCATTTTTTATTAAGAAAATTTTTTCATTTGTTTTACACATCTCCTCCTCTCACCCCGCCCCCAGCCTTCCTCTCCCAACCCACTCCTCTCTCCCACCCAGAAGAAGGCAAGGCCTCCCATTGGGAGGCACATCCAGTAGAGGCAAGTCCAAGCCCTTCCCCCTGCCTCAAGGCTGCATGAGGTGTCCCATCATAGGTAGTGGGCTCCAAAAAAAACCTGCTCATGCACCCCTAGCACTAAAGGGTTTTAACATAATCTCGCTACTTTCATTTTAGCTCTCTTTGGGGATGTGGTTTTAAGTCTTCATGGAGACGTTGAGAATCGTGACCCCTCTGAGTAATATTTCAACCCGTTTGTGTGTCGTGCTAGTCACTCCACATCTTGATCTAAACCCAACATTGTGTGACTTCTCCGTAAAGTAAAATTATGAAGTATGTCTTCCTTTCATCAATACTCTTGGGGTTTGTGCTGCTGGGTTTCCTCTGGATTATGTCAAAGCCACTGTGACTCTCTTATGGCAGTAAGTCACATTAGGTCTCTGGTTTGTTTGTTCACGATGCAAACCCTGGGTTTTCAAATATTTAAATATTTGAACTGCTTCTGAAACTCGATCTTTCCCTTTGTGACATTATGACGTCACAAAGCATCTACCCTCTGGATTTGTTCCTCTGATTTACTTGGCAAACTCAATCTCTAGTTATGATTCCCAAAACTGAAGTAGTGCCTGGGCATGGTGAGTTAATAATAGGAATGCTCTCCTCTGTACCTTCAATAAATATTAAAGACAATGAAATCACTAGGTAGGTGGATTTAATGTGGGAGTAAAGAGGAGGTGTCATCAAGAGAGACTCCTGAGATTGTGACTTAAATTATTGTTGGAAAAGTCCTTTTATAGATAGAAAAGGCTGAGTTCGCAAGTTAGGAGTGAGCAACAAGCTATAAGATCATGAATTTGTATTTGGAGTATTCATAGAAAGCTTTAAAAAACACAAAAGAAAAATATGAGGTCAGAATGAAGGTTGTTCAGTTCATTTGAAGTGACCAGGTATATCAGTGTATTCAGGTTATCATAACAAAATACCACAGACTGGATGGTTTAAACAACAGAAATTTATTTTTCACAGTTCTGAGGATCAGAAGTCAACATCAAGGTGCCACCAAAATGAGTGTCTGATAAGGGCTTCCTTTTTATCTTCTCTGTGTGTGCTCGGAGAGCCTTTGCTCCGTTTACACATAGAAAGCAAGCTTTCTGGATCTTTCCTTGGGAAGACATTAATACCATGTAATCAGAGCTCCACCCTCTCAACTTTACCTAATTATTTCTAAGGAAATAATTAACGCAAATACTTTGCAGTTAATGATTCAGAGTAAGAATTTGGGAGAAGATATAACATATATGATTACATATTACACGATTAAATCCCTGAGTGTTAAAATCTGGAAAGTAATTTCATGAAGCATCCTCATATCATGGGTTTCTTAGAAGTGCATAAAATAGTAGATAAAAGCCAACCAGCAGGCACAGATACATTATTCATTCATAAGTAGTTATGAAAGAATTATGGTGAAAAAGAAACAAGAAATAAGAATAATGAAAACTCTAAGATTGGAACAAATAGAAGACAGTAAAGATACCTACACAAAATAGGGTTATAGGCCCCTTCAAAATAATTTTGTATTAATTTAAGATATTCTTAGCAATAGATATTTAAGAAAATAGGTGAGAATAGAAGATAGGAAAAATTAACTTGGAAAGAGATTGGAAAAACAGGAAAGACTTACCTCTTGTGATGGCTAATCTTCATTTTCAACATACCTGGGAAGAAGGAGGCTCAACTAAAGATTTGCCTCCATCAGATTGGCCTGTGGGAGTGTCTATGGGCATTACTTGATTGCTAATTGATATAGGAGGATCCCGCATACTGTATCCTATACCATCTCCAGGAAGGTGGGCCTTGGATGTCTAGGAAAGATAACTGAGCAAACCAAAGCTGAGCAAGTCAGTAAGCAGCATCCCTCCACACTCTCTACTTCAATCTCCATCCTGTTTAAGTTCTTGTTTGGTCCTCCTTCAGTGATAGACTGTGACCAGGATATGTAATACAAGCCAAATAAACCCTTTCCTCCCTGAGTTACTTTTGGTTGTGGTGTTTATCGCAGCAATTAGAAGCAAACTAAAACAGAAATCAGTGCCAGGGCTGAGGTATTGCTACAAAAGACCTGACCATATGTACAGTGGAAGTACTTGGAACAGTGGGTTGGAAATACTACACAGTGCTCAGAGTTTGAGAAGCTTCTGTTGAGGGAGATTGGTAGATAATTCTGGTAGCAGTGAAGATGATGGGAGCCAGGTTTGTGACATTTCCGAAGGCAGTAAAGATTCAACTGGGGCCATTTGTGTATTAAGAAATGTGACTTCTGGTCTTCTGGGGCTAATCACTTTCAGCTCACCAGCATCATGGAAGTGAAACTTCTGCTATACTGGCACAATTGATTCTGGTTATCTGGGGATAAAAAAAAATGCTGTGATTAACAAAAGACCAGCATCATTGAGTTGATATCTTCAGGTATATCCTCAGAGTCAACATACACAAGCTGTGGTTCAGAGGAGGTCAAGGCTGCATCTGACTTAAGACAACTTTGAGTTTGTTGTAGTCAGTCTCCAAACAGAACTTGTTTTGTTTTGTTTTTTTAATTATTGTGATTCACAGTGAGGTCAATGTAAAATATTGATTCTCTATCCACCACAAAGTAAACGGTGTCAGATCAGGTCAGTAACTTAATAGGTACCAAAAGTAAGAGATGTTCTGGCTGTCTCTGGCATTGGCAATCCTATGAGCAACAGAATGTCTTCTGAGGTCAGTGGAGAGCCTGCTGCTCCAGCATTTCAATAAATAGCACCACGTGTCTGTGATGCCAGAGTAGATGATGCAAGAATCCCATGGTTCTTTGGCAAAAGAAAAAAAAAAAACATTTACCTTCCTTGCCAAGCTTTACTTTACATGATTACATCTTTCTCCTCCTGAAAGAATAGTTGCCCATAGTAGTCTTCATTCCCTGCCCTACTCTTTCAGAACAAACTGTTCTAGTGCAGTGGCCACATGTAACACCATCAGAACCGGCCTCTTCTGGTGCTAGGATTAGCCTTTAATATATAGGGACACCAAGGATTTTGTTGATCAGCTTAGTGATGAGTATCCCTTGGTAAACTTCCCTTTATCTTTAAGAACAATTTACATACTGAAAATGGTCCCCTCCTATGAAAAAGTCTTCAGGAAAGCTGATCATGACATCATAGCTAAATTTCTTTTTCCCTTACTTGAAAGTGAGAGTCAAATTGTCATCAAGTCTGAGATGCGCAGTGGTAGGTAAACTCCCATCTTCTGTATTTTTCTGCTCACTATTTTTCATTACAATTTATTTTCAAAACCAGGCATGATACAGCAGCTCTGTCACCATTGCCTTTGTGCTGTTGAGACGGGATTGTGACCCTGTCCCAAAATATTACTTTCAAAATAAGACACTTAAAAGCAACAGAAAAACGTTTCTTAGTATCAAAAAACAAGGTTCTTGGTAAGACCCCGGTCGTTTGGGGTCAAACGCCATGATTTACTTTCCTCAGACACAGCAAACATTTTATCAAACTCTCATTCCACCTAAAATATTAAATATTTAAGAAACTGTTAACACAGAGTCACTACTAAATTACTAAACCACTAGATCCAGGGGAGCCAAACACTTCTAAAATCCCTGCCAGATTTACAATTTGCAAAGTCACACTAAAAGCATTTTGCTTGTCTCTTTCATGGGGATTCTAAATGACTATTCTATCACACTTCAAAACTGAACATTGTGGCCATCAGTTTAAATTGACATTGACCCCCCTCCCGCCCAGCATATCCTTAATCAAAGCATCATAAAAGTGATAGAGCACAAATATTTGACTCACTCTAGAATCTATGCCTCCTATCAATGCCGTACATATTTTACATCATAAAAAGAAAAGGGCTGTACTTCATTGTTTAGTCAAAACAATTTAAAAGTGCATAATTTAACCTTACAAATGCAATCTGCATTGTGGGTCACTGGTAATCATTAGTCAATGGGTATTTTTCATTACAACTTAAAAAGGCATTTTTTTCATTTTATAATAACTTTGTTCTGAATTTGTTATAAGGAAAACTATAACTATCTAATCCTCAGTTTGAAAGACAGAAAAGATAGTTTGGGGTTGGTAATACAAGTTAGGATAGAACATAAATTAGGTACAACACTTTGGACTCACCAAAATAGAGTAGGTAATGGAGTATTTTCTCTGAATTTGTCAAATGTTCATGGACTGGACATTGTTAATGTAATTCTTGACTGTATATATTGTATATAGTGTTTGTACTTATTGTATATAGTTTTCTTATATTAGTTATAACCTTATTTTATTATTTTAGACAAAAAAAAGAGGAAATGTGGTGATATATTGTGTACCCTAATAAAATTTGCCTGAAGATCAGAGAACAGAGCAAGCCACTAGATTAAACATAGATGTCAGGCAGTGGTGGCACACACCTTTAATCCTAGCACTCAGAGGCAGAGATCCATCTGGATACTGTGAGTTCTAAGACACCCTGAACTACATGAAATTGATTCAGTCTAGGAGAGAAACAGAGCCAGGCAATGGCGGCACACACCTTTAATCCCAATACTTGGGAGTCACAGGCCTTTAATCTCAGCACTTGAGATCTCACACCTTTAATCCCAGTATTTGTAAAGCACACACACCATTAATCCCAGCACTAGGAAGGAAGTGATGGCTGGGCAGAGAAAGGTCTATAAGGCCTGAGGAGACAGGAACTAAAGGCTTTTCAGCTGAAGAGCTTTTAGCTGAGGACTCAGAGGCATTCAGTCAGAGGATACTTGGAGTTAACAAGGTGAGACATGGCAGTGGCTTGTTCCTTTGTCTCTCTGATCTTTCAGCAATTATTTCCCCCCCAAAAAAAGAAATGATAACTTCTGACTTGAAACTTTCCACAGCACTGCCAGAATAACCTAATGGCACCTCAAAATCAACACTGCAGACTTAACTTTTGTTGTTGTTGTTATAAAGAAAACATTTAACTGTCATGGCTCCATTACAGTTCAGAGGCTATAATAGAGTTTAGTCTATTACCATCATGGCTGTGGGCGTGTTGGCTGGGAGTATGGGAGCACACAGGCAGACATGGTGCTGAAGAGTTCTCCATCTTGATTCAAGGTCAACAGGAAAGGAACCATCTCACTGGGCATGGCTTGAGAATATATCAGACCTCAAAGCCTGCCTCCACAATGAAACCATAGACAGAGTGAACAAGACATTCCAAGACAAAACCAGATTGAACTTAACTCGTTTTTCAACACTCCTCGATCTGCTCCCTGGGTGATTTGTTCCCTCCCTTGCCTTTTCCTTCACAACAAATTTTGCTGACATACACTGTGCAGTTTAGACCTAGGAGCCATCCCTGATTCCTTTTTTTAAATTCTTCTCTCATACATTACATCCTAAGAAGTTTCTCCTCCCTCTACTCTTTCCAGTCCTCCCTCCACCTCCTCTCCCCCACCACCTCCATCCCTTATTCTTACTCTGCAATCCATCCTATCTTCAAATCTCTTCGTCTCCACCCTTAAAATACTGCAGGATTTTACTTAGCACCTCTGTAGTGCTAATAGTATGGACCAATTAATTGTAACCATTGCCATGAACTACTATAATAATTTTTTAGTGTTTTGTTGAGACGAATTTTCTCTGTTTAACAGCCTTGGCTGTCCTAGAACTCTCTTTGTAGGCCAGGCTGATCTTGAACTCACAGAGATCCACCTGCCTCTGCCTCCCGAGTGCTGAGATTAAAGGCATATGCCACCACGTTTAGCAACCACAACAATTTTTAAGTGGGTTCGCTCCGTCCACTATGTGTCTTCTGACCTACAGCATGAAAGCCAGTATGAGGTTTTTAAAACAGTACCAGCATTCTTGCTTAAAACATTCAAGGGCTTCACACTGAAATTCAATAATAATCAAGCTTCTTCCCACAGCCTAAAAAGAACTATAAATCCGAACATCTGGTCAACTCCAGTGGATCTAATTTCCTTTTCGCTTATGGATTGACTTCATCCTCCTTTATCCTTTTGACTTTTCAAACATAGTCACTTCTTAGAAAATGTTAGGTAGTGTGTTTCCCAAGGATGCTATCTAAGGTTACATGAGGTAACTTCCTCCATGGCCTCCTCCACTCACACTGCTCTCATCTCCATGGTATTTTCATCTTATTCCTTTATTACCAAAGGATAATATTCATAATCACATAGATGTGGGCTCCCCAACCACTTAATTGATTTTCTCCTCCATTCCACTATTAACTCCAAGAGAGCAAAAATCCCATCTCCACTACATCATTTGATCTTAGATTAGTAAAGTATCTAAAAGAGATACAATAAATACAGGTAGATATATAATTATATTGATATTGAATACTGACTTGTATTCCCTCAAAACCTCATACTGAAGACTTCAATTATCAACATTGTGAAATGTAACTATATTTCAAGTTAGTCTTTAAATTAATTTATTTTGTGTATTTATTATTCTCTATCTAGCTGTGGGAGGGGAAGGCAATGGGTGAGTGTATTCAGGTCATCATATGTTGACCTGAATCAGTTATGTTGAGGTCAGAAGAGAACCCTTGATAGTCCACCTCCTCCTTCCACCTTTACACAGTTCTGGGGATCTGACTCAATCACCAGGCTTGTACAGAAAGCTGTTACAGAGCCATTTCACTGACTTGAGAAGTTACTAGTTTAAAATAGGATTGGCACTTAATACAGCTGAATAGTGTCATTTTTAAAAAAGAAAACATAAACATACAGAGAGATAGCAAGGATATTTATGAAAGTACAGAAATGAACATGAGAAAGCAGGACAAGAAGGCAGCCATCTATCTACCATAAAGAGAGGCCTTTGAACACCAACACCTTGATCTTGAACTTCAAACCTTCAGAATTATGAAAACATAAGTTTCCACGGTTAAGCCACACAATTGATAATATTTTCTTCTGTCATCTCTAATAAACTAACACAATTAGAATTGAAATGTACATTTAAAAATAAAATCCCTTTTTTCCTTAAGTCATATTACTATGTATTTGAGCATACATGATCTTGAATTCACAATTCCAGCATAGTAAAACTCAAATCTCTCCATTGTACCTTAACTTGGTGGATAAAGACAGAGAAATTGTAAAAATTGTCACATAGATTTGCTCTGTTTCTCAGATTGACTCATTCTGATTCGTTGAATGACATTATTAAATAACAGCATGCTTCAGCAAAATATTGAAAAACCTTCATCCACGCGCTAGTGGTGAGAATACTCAAATGTATCACTGACAGATATTACTGAATTTGAAGCTGGCAGACGATGCTCTGTCTATATTATATAGGAAGTATAAGAATAATGTAGATAATTTAAGTCCTTTAAGGTAGAATACAGAAAATTTATATATTTCTACAATTGTATTTGTCCTAATTTTCAATCTTAAAATGATTTAGCAGCTGAGGTACTCTTTATTACCATCTGCAAATCATTGTTGAACCAAAATTCTATCTTTTTCAAAAACTTGAAGTTCTGAAATCGTAACAATTCTCCACCAACAGTCTAAAGTTAGGCTGAGTTGTATTTCTCACCCCGGACCTTCACCATCTAAGGACAGACACCCAATAGAAATGTATATGCAGTGGTTAGTGCAGTACCCACAGAGAGATCACAGTTATTTTGATTTGATGTACAAATTTTCAAGTTGTGTTAAAGGGATATACTTTCAGTTGAAACGATACTTTAAGTCTGAATTTTGATCTTCAGAGGTAAGTAGAAATGCCACATGATCCTCATGATTCCCGAAAGCGGCAGTAAGACCTGGCAGTACAGTAAGTCACAACACCCAACCAGCCATGCAGTCACAGAGGCAAAGACACTGACTTGACAGCATGCTGTGTTGTGAGGTTATGATGCTAAAGTACATTAGGTGGACTAAAGCATTTTCAGTCTAGGTTGTGTTTAACAGGGCATGGCCCCCATCAAAATGAGAGGAGCATCTCTTTCCTGTGGATCCAAAATGGATCCAGGAAAATATTCTTAGTCTCTCATCATCAATACATTTGTAAAATTCCAATACTCATCATTACTCACCCATTTAAACATTATTCAGCCACTTGGCATGGTATTTGTTTGGAAGTTCAAATATAGCAAATAGATGTTGTCATAAATTTTAAATGCATATACAGATAGGTTGCCAATGATGTTTTGCCAGTAAGTGCTAATGGGTATCACACTTCTCAGTTCTCAACTAAGTGCAATTGCAATAGCTTCCTGAATTCATGGGTATGGAGACACAGCAACAACAAGGATTTTCCATGTCTTGTGGACATAGAAAACCACACATCTTCATATTCAGTTCTCCCACATACATCTCATTTTTGTCCTAATATTCAAGTTGACAACTAATGAATTATCTAAATTTTCAAAAGAAACACTATTGAAGCTATGAGATTTCATAATATTTGTCTCAAAAGTATATTTCAAGAGGTGTTTTCAAATTCCCTTTACATTTGCCTTGAACCTATATTTGGAGTTATAAGGCAAAAAAAGAAAATTCCATTATTAGACAGACAAATGAATTTATCATACTCAGGAAGAAAGGTATTTTAATTTTTGTCTCTTTCACTTGATACCTCAGCAAACATTTTGCACTTCCCCCTTATACCCAACTACAACATGACCAAGTAACACAAACCCACAGATTCCTCATAAGCTTAGGGACATAGCAGGTGATATGAAAAGGTGTAATGCTTTCTTGAAGACTCTGGACATACAGATCAAGCAAAACAAAGATAAAATGTGAGGCAACCTCTCTAAAAAAACTGGTTAAAGTTAAGAGCATAAAATTCCATCAAGAAAACTTCTCTTTGCAACAGACAGAGACCACTACAGAAAGCCAAAAGCAATCGAAATACAGAGTTGTGAATCCCAGTCTCAACAGATACATCTACAAAACACTCCCAAGCTTAAGACTCAGGGAACATTTCAGAAGAAGTGGCAGAAAAACTGTTAAGAGATAGAGAATCAGATAGTTTTCTGTGAGATTATGTCTCCTAGTAATACCAGTAGCTACACCCATAAAGTCTCACCAACATGACTGTCCAAAGATGAGCTGAACAAGGACAACACCAAAGGACATGCCAAACTGTACAGGAAAATGTCCATGAGGCCTCAACCCTACACAAAGAGTGATAAGTAACTGCATAAAGCTGGGAGTGGGAGAGGTAGTTCTCTCTAAGTGTGGAGAGTCCCTGCAAGCTTTACAGCAGGGAGGGAAATGAGCCACAAAGAGGCAAGAACAAAACTTGTTTCAGTCTGATTCTGATTTTTAGGTACCAGGGCTGGGTCAAGACTCGGAGCATCTGACATCAGCTCATTGATTGTTGCCATATTTAAGCGTAGCACAACTTTGGAAAAATAGGTTTTCAGATAACAATAAACTCAGTCCTGTGAGTACAACAAAGCTTAAGACATGTTTACATGAAGCTCTTTTACAAAGCACATATGGCTTCATCCATAAGATGGATTCTTGAGTTGACTAAGAAAAGATGCTCAAGATAAGAGTCGAGGGAGAATGACTGAGGTAAACATAATGTCTGTGGGATTCAGGATTTGGTCTGGCCCTAAGGTGACACAGAAGTCACTTAAGCTGTTATAAAGTACAAATGACATCTCTCACAACTATGATTTTCATGGTCTAGAAGTAATGCTTAAGGTTTTAGGAGGGAAAGGTCTTGGATGTGTAAAACATAAACTCTGGGAGATTTGGGTGGAGCCTGGCTCATTGGAAAGCAAAGGATCACCAGGTTGCAAACTGCATCCATTCCCAGCATTCTAGGAGGAACAGCTAAGCATCTCATTCCATTGAAGAGATAAGCTCTGTGTTTAACTGTTCCTGGCTTCTCCAGTAAAGATCTGTAGATAAATTTTGGGGGGGCCACCAGCTCACAAATAATGACACAGAGACTTACTAATTATGAAACCTTGGCCTTAGCTTAGGTTTGTTCCTAACTAGCTCTTATAAGTTAAATTGACCCATATTTTTTAATCTACATTCCATCACAAGGCCCAATACCTCATCTTTCCTTACCGCCTATCCTGCTTCCTTTGAGCTGATTGGCGATTCTTCCTCACTCTCAGATTCCTCCTCCTACTTCCTCTCTCTCTGCCTGGAAGTCCCATCTATACCTCCCACCTAGCTATTTGCCATTCAGCTCTTTATTAAACTAATCACAACACTATTTCTTCACATAGTGTACAAATATTCCATAATAATCATCTGTGTGCACAGACTTGTTTTCCCCTTGACATATAGAGAGAAGAAAATTAGTTATCCAATGCCAAGTGGTCAGCTTTAAATATATATATATATATATATATATATATATATATATATATATATATATAAACATTACACAGACTGGATAGATTATATTTGGGAATATATATTCCTAAATTTATGGCATGCAAATGCATATATATACATATATACATGTAATAACAATTGGTCAAAAAAGAGGCCATGACTTTGAAAGAAATCAGAGAAGGGTATATGGGAGGGATTGGAGGGAGAAAAGGGAAGGGGAATATGTTGGAATTATTATCATTTCAAAACTAATAACTTTAAATATGAAAATGTTACTAGTGGATAGAGTTACTAGTGGAAGAGTCTGGATAGGCCAGTTCCTTGCCTCTTACTCAAAAATGCAGTAAAATCTCACACAGATTGTAAAGTATAGAGGAATTGTACTCAAAGCAACGTGAGATTACTGTTTAGAAATACATCGTTAAGATTCAAATGCTTCTGTAAGGCAAAGGACACCATCAATCGGACAAAACAGCAGCCTACAGGATGAGAAAAGATCTTCACCAACCCAACATCAGACATAGAACTAATTTCCAAAATATACAAATAACTCAAGAAACTAGACATTAAAAAACCAAATAATCCAACTGAAGAATGGGTATAGATCTAAACAGAGAATTCCCAACAGAATAATCTCAAATGGCCAAGAAGCACTTAAAGAAATGTTCAGCATCCTTAGTCATCAGGGAAATGAAACTCAAAGTGACTCTGAGATTCCATATTACACCTGTTACAATGGGTAAGATCAAAAACAAAAGTGACAACTCATGTTGGGGATGTAAAGCAAGGGGAACACTCCTCCATTGCTAGTGGGTGGGCAAACTTGTACAGCCATTTTGGAAACCAATATGGTGGTTTCTCAGAAAACTGGGAGTCAATCTACTTCAAGACTGAGTTATACCATTCATGGGAATATACCCAAAGGATGCTCAATATACCACAAGGGCACCTGCTCAACTATGTTCATAACAGCTTTATTTGTAATAGCCAGAACCCAGAAACAACCTAGATGTCCCTCAACCAAAGAATGGATTAAGAAAATGTGGTATATTTATACAATGGAGTATTACTTAACTGTTATAAACAATGACATCGTGAAATTTGTAGGCAAAACAATATAAGCAGAAAAAAATCATTCTGAGGAAGGTAACCCAGACCCAGAAATACAAACATGGTATATACTCACTTATAAGTGGATAATAGCTGTTAAGTAAAGGATAACCATGATACAATCCACAGTCCCAAAGAAGCAGGTAACAAGGAGGGCTCAAGTGGGGGGATATAAGAATCTCACTATGAAGGGGAAATAGAATAGATTTCATGGGTGGATGGGAGTGGGAGACAGGGAGAATGGGAACATGACAGATCAGGTTGGGGGGATGGTGAGGGAGAGTACTGAAAGAAATGACCAGAAAATGGAGACATTTTGGGGTGAGATAGAAACCTAGCGCAAGGGAAACTCCAAGGAATCTACATGAATGACCCCAGCAAGATTCCTAGCAATAGGGGATATATAGCCTGAACTGGCTATCTCCTGTGACTGGGCAAGACTTCCAGATGCCTACAAGATGTGCTGGGATATAAGCAGCACAGAAATTGTGGGAGTGGCCACCAATGACTAGTCCAGCTTCAGACTCATGCCAGGAGAGTAAGCCCACCCCTGACAATGTCTCAAGTGCCAGGACCCAGAGGATAGATAACCCAGAGACCTAGGATAGAACCAAACACAACTGGAAAAAAAATGTTCAATGTAATGATGCCTAACAGTATTCTGCTATACTCATAGACTGACAATTGGCATTGGAGAGGCTTCATTCAGCAACTGATGGAAACAGATGCAGACCCACAGCCAAACATTAGGCAGAGCTCAGGGAATCTTGTTGAAGAGAAGGAGGAAGGGTTGTATAAGCCAGAGATCTGGGTTCACAGGGCCTCACAGAGAGTGAACTCACAATCAGGGTGCCTGCCTGGAACTGACCTAGGCACTCTGCATATTTGTTACAGATGTGTAGCTTGGTCCTTTTGAGGGACTCCTAACAGTGGGAGCAGGGCCTGTCTCTGACTCTTTAACTGGCTTGTGGAACCCTATTCCTCATCCTGAATTGTCTTGTCCAGCCATAATACAAGGAGGGGTGCTTAGTTTTAGTTTGCCTTATTGTGCCATGTTGATATCCATGAGAGGCCTGCCTTTTACTGAATTGAAACAGAGGAGGCAAGGATGGAGGTGTGGAAGCAGAGGGGAGGTAGGGGGAGAGACTGGGAGGAAAGAAGGAAGGGGAAACTGTGGTTGAGATGTAAAAAATGAATGAATGAATGAATAAATAAATAAATAAGTAAAATTTTTAAAAAGATTGAAAACTGGTCATACCAGTGAAGATACTCAAGAACTGTAGTTTCTTTCTGTGGTGTCTAAAGGAAGGAGGAGTTGGTTACTTTGGAAAATAATCTTGGTGGTTCTCTAGTTTGATCAACACATTAGGTCATTTTATATTTTTCCTGTTACACATGTTCCTTTCCATCATATTTCTAATTTTTTTATTACATGTATGCCCAATTATGCATGGACATCAAGATAGAAAATAGGGTATTCTCTATAAAAGTTCACTTAACATAACTGATCAAATTTATGATAAGAGAAGTAGACTAAACACTAAGAGCTAAATGGGACATCTGTACTAACTCCACATACCTATACACGCATTGTCAAAGTTCAGGCTTCATTACAGAAAAGGGTGTGGAAAGAGTTTAAATGCCAAAGGATGGCGAGGAGTGCTGTGGCATGTTGTTTTCTGGATATGGCATACTATCACAATAAAGAACTAACAGCAGCTGTGGTCACTACGGAAGACTTGCACAAGATCAACCCGGCTGAAATTCCAACATAGATGGGGTGGATGATCCCTAGGCTCCAACTCCTTTCTGAGGAGCTAATAGCAGTGGATACTTGCTGGGAAGGGGGTTTCTTTCTTTCCTTTCATTTTTTTTTTCAAGATGTAGTGGCCATTGGTAGGTTTCCCATGCCCTAGTGGATGTTCCCATATCCATGCACATAAGGGAAGTACTGGCTGAACTTAGGGGGTTATCAAAATAGTAATAATACACAAAGTTCAGATGAGTGTTGTACTGAGGAGTGTATTTGGAATATGGGAAGGAGAGATAGAAGGAGAAAATGAAGGGTACATATGACTATATTTCATCGCATACATGCATAAAGTCTCCAAAATAAAGAAAAAAATAAAGTTCATTTGAAGTCATAGTTTTGCCTTATTGTGCATGTATTGCCCATTGTTAACCAGACTGTGTTCCAAAATGTACTTGAAAATAAACCATGCTATCAAAGCATCCCTAAGGGGGTGTAATTTATTGCCATCATTTAAAACAGGCACTTGTGCAACTCAGTACAGATAGGGACCCTAGATTGATAACAGGTGCCTGTTTGGAGAGGTGTGTGTGTGTGTGTGTGTGTGTGTGTGTGTGTGTGTGTGTGTGTGTATGTGTGTGTGTGTGTGTGTGTGTGTGTGTGTACGTATACCCCTAGTCAAGTGGAGCCCCTGTTTCTAAACTATTCTTCATGCTTACTTTCCTCAAAGTATTTGTCTTGTTATTTGGGGATGGGGAGACCTCCTGTCTTCACTATTCAAACTGCAAGTCTTCACATGGTTTTGTCAGTTTCCACCAAAGTATTTTATGTCAGATGGGGGCACATCACACCCAAGAAGGTTGCTTTTCTCCACGTCATTCTCTATACTAAGTGTGTTTCCCATGACAGTTACCACAACATACAGAATACTCAAGGTTGTGCCTGAATCCAGTGAAAATGAGACTAGACTGCTAGCTGTATGTGGTACACTGGTCTTTTTCAATATTGGTTTTACTTTTCCTGCAATGTGAGGATAAATGTAGAGGTGGCCAGGCATGGGGTCTTCTCTATGTTGATCAGAAGGGAGATAACATTATAACTTATATCCAACCAGAAATAATTTTAGAAATCTAAAGTAATTACATATAAAGTGGATAAAGGCAGAAGTCATAAAAAGTTGAATGTATTTTGATAGTTCAAAAGCTTCCATTTTTAATAAATAAAAATACAGACCTAAACTTCAAAAGGAAAATGGGGGACTGTATTCAGAACTATGGCCTCCAGGCCCAATACCTTTCATTCTACATTAACTAATTTCTTACACAATCATCATTGCCAGGACTCTTATATATCACCAGTCTCTATGGCATCAAAGTACTACCATTAATTTAATTGGGCAATATTCAATTATCTGTGTTAGGGGAAAAGATATACTTTCTCTTTCTGCCAGAGTCATTATTGATTAAATGTAAAAGGGTTAGAGAGAGCATCTCTAAGCCCAGATTTTCAGGCTTTTTGAGCCAAAATTAGTGTTTAGACAAAAAGTTGATTCTTTCATTTCTTCTAGTTTATGGATTGAGCACTCAAGAAAATATCTCAACTCCTTTCCCTCTCTCCTTCCTTTCTCTCTCTCTCTCTCTCTCTCTCTCTCTCTCTCTCTCTCTCTCTCTCTCTCTCTCTCTTCCACTTCATGGGACTGCTTCTTTTCAGCAAAATCACATTATCCCCAAATTTACAATTAAGTTCTATGGATTCATGTAAAAATAATAAATAAAAGAACATGAAAATTAGCTTGGATCTTGGAACCTTGCCCTCAAAGAACATTAGTCTACACTAATCCTGAAGCTAAGAACTAATTGCTATAATGATAGCAGCTCAGTGGGAGTCACCAAGAATAAAGTAGTTTTTATGAACACTCAAATAAAAAAAATCGAGTCATCATTAAATATCAAAGGATTTGCAGTCATTTTTAAAGTAATATATTTGTGCAATTAATCATGCCTTTGGAATACATTATCTCAACTAATTCTGTCTGTTGTATTTGCATTCAGATTTCTTTTTATTATTTAAATTTTTGAGGATTTCATAGGTGAGTACTGTATTTACATCATTTCCATTCTTCCATCTCCATCTTCAATTCTTCCTGTGACCTGTCCCACTCTTTCTCAAATTCATGACCTCTTTTTCATTAATTATTATTGTTACATGTGCGTGCACACACACACACACACACACACACATACACACACACACACTCACACACACACATACACACACACACATACACACACACACATACACACACACACATACACACACACACATACACACACACATACACACACACACACATACACACGCACACACATACACACACACACATACACACACACATACACACACACATACACATACACACATACACACACACACACACATACACACACACACACATACACACACACATACACACACACATACACATACACACATACACACACACACACACACACATACACACACACACACACACACACACACATTAACCCTGCTGAGTTCATTAGTGTCATTCACGTACATTATATGTTTAGGACTGACCATTTGAGATTGAATAACCTATCAAGGGCACATCCCTAGAGAAGTCTGATTCTCTCTCTCTCTCTCTCTCTCTCTCTCTCTCTCTCTCTCTCTCTCTCTCTCTCTCCTTTCTCTCTCTCTCTCTCTCTCTCGGTAGCCATAAGTTGCCTGTGCATTTGTATTTCTAATTCTTCCTTGTATTATGACAAAACTCCTGACTCCCACTCTCAGTGGTGAGTATCTATCCTCTCCTAGCTGTTGTTATTTGATAAATGATATTGCCATTGCCCATTTGCTCTAAACCTCAAAACTCATCTTTTAATCCTCTTACAACCAGTTCCTTACCAAGTCCTGTCACCTCAACCTCAAAATCCACCTCCAAGACCAGCAGCCTGCCCGTGCAATCTCATCCCTTCATTAGTCATCCAGTATAGTTTCACATGTACTGTATTCCTGGTCATGCAGTCTCTGCAACACAGGTCAATGTAGACTAAATGATAGTCTAGCTCAAGACCCATACCTGGCTTCCTCTGACTACTAGAGTCAAACCCAGCAACTTGCAGGGTTTGCCTCTGCTCTTCCCCTAATCTTTCTGCCTCCTCCACCTGGTCACAGTGAACAAATCGAATAGCTTAAAACAACAAAATATATTGTGATGTACCATGAGAGGAAAAAAAAATCTCAAAATCAACATGTTAACAGGACTGTGCTTCCTGTGAAGGTGCTGGGGACCATTCTTTTCTCTTCCTGGCTGACGGTAGCTCCAGGTGTTCCTTAGTTTGTAGCAGTTTAACTCCAATCTGTACTTCTAACATCATATAGCCTTCTCTTCTGTCTGTCATAACAATATTTTCCATTAGATTAAAGAGCTACCCCACTGACCAATGACAATCTCATCTTTAGAACAGTAGCTGCATCTGCAAATGTTGTTTATTCCAAGTACAAAAAAAATCTGGTAAGTAAGGTATTTTTTGGAAATCTACCTTCAACTCACTAAGTCAGTATGTGTTATCTTTACGCTTTTGTAATTCGGTTTTCCAATACATTTCAAATTGATATAGATCACATCACTTCCCCTGTGCCTTCCCTCCTTCCAGCCCCTGTTAGCCACCTTCCCTTGAACCCCTTCCATGTCCTTTCCACCTATTCTCAAATTGATAGCCTCTTTGTCTTTTATTATTACAGTAACATGTGTGTGTTCACAGTTATATATAATACAACCCAATGAGTCAGTTTCTGTTGGTGGTATGTATATTAATATTCATGGCTGACCACTCTGAACTGGATAATCAATAAAAAGGCAAGTATAGCTACCACCCCTCATCAAAAAAAGCCTCCTTCTGCAGCAAATGGAGACCATCACAGAACACCACAACTGGCTACAGTGCAGAGATCAACAGATCACGGGGAGCCCAGTCCCAACAGATGCATTTACATCACACTTCCTTCATTTATGGCTCAGGGAACATCTTGGAAGATGGGTTGGAAAGAATGTAAGAGCCAGAATACTAGGAAATCTACAGTGACATAGTCTCCCATAGAAATGTCTTCACAAACAAGACCAGAACAAGGTAAATATCAACAAGCATGTTAAAGTTGGAGGAGGGAATTACACAGTGACCATACTCTAGACAAAAACTAGGGGTAAATAAAGACTGCTAGGAGAGGAAGAATTAGCCTCTCATAAGCATGAGCCCCATTTTGTAACCTTGCTGTCCCCAGAACATTCTCATTTCAGAATTTTGCCTCTTTGTTCAGATCTCAGATGGGAATTACAGTGTGTATTTGGTCCTCAGCCTCTCTATGACTGAGTCCCTAAGCATATATATCCAGCATATATCAGCTGCTGGATAAATATTATTGTACACATAAATTTACTCTTCACAGCAGCTCTGTGAAGTAGGATGAAATAAACTATCTCAAAGGAAAACTTGAAGATTAACTAAAAAACTAAACTAAAATATAATCTAAAAGGTCAGAATCTACCCTCAAATAGAAATGATAAGATTGTCATTGGTGAAATACAATGTCTGATGAACTATATTGTAATAAAGCTGAAGATTAACAGAAAGAATACAATGTTTGAAATCAAGAAAACTGAGGTCCTAAGTGAAGAAAATGGTAGCACAACTCCAGAAGGATATAGATTGCTATTTTATGGACCATAAGGAGTTCACAGCTAGATCTATAACTTGAGGTATTCTGTAGGAAAACAAAAAGCAAGGCTATTTGCCAAAAGAGCAAGGAAATATGCCCCTCAAGATGCCTAAAAATAAAACTTCCTTTCTTCAAATCTGTTAAAGACATGCTGTTCTTCACTCACTATTTAATGTCTCCATAAGTTAACAAAAACTCATATTTTAAATCACTAACATGAGTTTTATTATTTAGGCTTACAATGTGCAATGTGAGTTTTAAACGCAAACACAAATACATTTACTTACTTGTGTGTTAGATCACTAAATGGCATAGTTTATATTTCACAATGTATGTATCTATGTATCTTTCATTCTTGACAGAAAAGTGGAAACAGCCCAAAACTGTCTCAATTCTTATTTCCTCATACATGTGTAACTGGATGTTTTCCTGTGTCCTGCCTGGTGGTCGAGACCAATCTTTTCTACTGGAGTCCCCCAAGTAAACAACAGAGGCTTATATTAATTATATAATTATATTAAACTGATATTAAACTGCTTGGCCATTAGCTCAGACCTACCACTGACTAGCTCTTACACTTGAACTCAGCCCATTTCTGTTCATCTATATGTTGCCTCGTGTTCCATGGCTTTACCTGTGTGCCATTACACGCTGCTCCCTGGACGGTGGTCTTCTGACTTAGCCTTCCTCTTCCAAGAACTCTCTTTGTCTGCTTATCCCCACCTATACTTCCTGTCTGGCTACAGGCCAATCAGCTTTTTATTAAACCAGCGTACAAAAGCATTATCTCAGAGCATACATGCACATTTTACCCACAAAGACAAAGGAAGTATGTGTTTCCCTCCGATATTATCACTCTCAGCATAAGTGGTTAGGAAGTGAGTGAGGAAGAAGATAAGGAGAATCCTTGATCATTTGTGCTTTCCATACCATCATTAGTATCTTCCTCCAGTCTAAGGAAGTTCTGGGCCGGGCGGTGGTGGCACATGCCTTTAATCCCAGCACTCAGGAGGCAGAGTCAGGTAGATCTCTGTGAGTTCAAGGCCAGCCTAGGCTACAGAGTGAGTTCCAGGAAAGGCACAGAGCTACACAGAGAAGCCCTGTCTTGAAAAACCATAAAAAAAAGAAGTTCTGGTTAGAGTGGAAAATACACTCTTATGGTGTTAGTACACTGCTAACATGCCTTAACTCTCTGAACTCTCACAGGCCAGGGTTCTCTGGAATGGAATTCTGTGTTCATGAACCATAATGAACACAATTAAAAATGGAAATATATATATAATGTATATTAATCATATATAATTTTTAAGAGGTTAAATTTCTTAGTATACTTCAATATTGTCCATACATGAGGATATTTGTGGTGATATTGTGTTCCCCGAAATATTATGTACCCTAATAAACTTATCTGGGGTCAGAAAACAGAACAGCCACAATATTAAACATAAAGGATAGGTAGTGGTAGCACATGCCTTTAATCCTAGCATTCCAGAGGCAGAGATCTTCCTGGGTCTCTGTGTGTTCAAGGATACAGCCAAGCATGGTGACTCACGCCTTTAATCCCAGAAAGTGAGCCTTTAATCCCAGGGAGTGATGGCAGAAAGCAGAAAGGTATATAAGGCGTGAAGACCAGAAACTAGAAGCTTTTAGCTGGTTAAGCATTCAGGCTTTCAAGAAGCAGTTCAGCTGAGATTCATTTGGATAAGGACTCAGAGGTTTCCAGTCTGAGGAAACAGGATCAGATGAGGAACTGGTGAGGTGAGGTAGCTGTGGCTTGTTCTGTTTCTCTGATCTTCAGCATTCACCCCAATAACTGGCCTCAGGTTTGATATTATTAATAAGTACCTTTAAGATTCATGCAACAGATATTGTTAATGGATTAACAAGAACAAAACGAGAAAGCTCAGGACCTGACTTTTAAACATATTGCTGAAGTCTACAAAGGTGGAACTCCAAAGGTGAAAAGTGAGTCAAGATCAAAGTCCATCCATTCATCATCTCAGCCCATCCACGCCTTAGCACTAGAGAGACACATGACTCCACAATTTCACCTGCTAGAGATCCTTTTTCTCAGCTAGTTGTGGTGGCACATGTCTGTAATCCTAGCACTTGCGAGACAGAAGCAGGAGGAGTACTGCTAATTTGGAGCCAATCTCTTCAACATACAAAGTTCTACGCCAGCTGGGGTCATATCATAAATTCTGCCTTAAGTAAGCTTCCCCCTAAAAAAATCAAAAGGAGATTAAAAGATAATTTTCTCTCAAAGTACTTTATATGGAAACAAGAATGCTGTAATATAAATAATGAGATAATGTGTGTTCACATAGTGAACGGTTTAGCTTATTACCAGACAATTGGAGACAAGGAACAAGGGGAGGATCTCCGAACAGACTTAGATCACTGAATTGTAGTTCCCAGATCTATTTCATACTAACTGGGAGACAATGGCAGGTGACATAACTATTCCATACTTTAAATTTTTCATCGGCAAAGCAAGGACGTGAAGATTTCCTAAGATTCCATTTTCTGAGTTGTCCTCATTACAATTCATTAGTACTTAAAAACTAAAACCAGACATGGGCTTTAGTTACCATGGATCTAAGCATAAGTATGTCTCCTACCTATGAGCCCCAAGATGGAACCTGCCAATCAAATATGGTGAGAGGTGGGTTTGATTGTTCGTTTGTTTGCTTGCTTGCTTTTGTTTGGGGAGAGGTGGAGAAAAGACTGTTCATTAAAAACCCACTTAGCAGTTGTGATTCAAATCTGCATCGTACTCTAAGAATAACTCCTGGAAATAAATTATCCCTCTTCTAGATAAAAATACAAAATTAAATATTTAAAGTTAAAGAGATCCCAGATGCACTTCAGCAATGGTAGTAATGGGGATTTTTTTTTTTAATTTAGATGGGATTTGTAGTGTTCATTGTCCCCAAAGACTCAAATGACACTATCCACATGCTTATGTGGTAATCCTTCTAATATTTCAGGCAATAATTAAAGAATTAAAAGAGGCAATATTTTTTCTGGCTCTCCAAATTCTGCCTTATAGATTTTAAAAATGCTGTTTCTTATACATCACTGCAAGCTGCCTGGAGGAGACCGATTTCCCTTACGTAGCCATTGCTAGTCTCTAGTGGGTGAATTTGATGGTACCTTCACTTAAAGGCACATGAGTAAGAACCATCTCATTTCCTTTGGACTTCCCTAAGCCTCCCTTGGAATACTCATCTATGATTCATTAGTTAAGTCACTTAAAGTGTATGGGCTTTGACTTTCTCACCTTAGAAGGACTGAGCCAGACCCCACAGTTACTTTTCAGCTGAAAATTTTTGAGGCTATCCTAAAGTCTCAAGAACTTAGTTTTAGCTTTAATTTTCTCTCATCTGAGGCCTTTTTGATTAAAAATTATGCTTTGAGATCAATTTTCTGATTATTTGCATATACCTAGAGTCTAAATAAAATACTACCATCCAAATGTATGTGTGTTCACTCAGGAGTGTTTGTGTGTGTATGTGTATTGTACCTCTGTGTGCATGAACATGTGCATATGTATATGTGTGCCTCTGTGTGTGTGTGCATGTGCATGTATGTATGTGTATATGCACATGTGTACTTCTGCGTATGTGCATAGATTTGTGTGCACATGTGTATATGTGCCTCTGTGTGTGTGCATGTATGTGTCTGTGTGTATGCTCATGTGCCTCTGTGTGTGTGTGTGTGTGTGTGTGTGTGTGTGTGTGTGTGCATGCTCGTGCGCCTGTGTGTGGGTTTACAGTCAGTAATGAGAGGATACTTCAACCAACAAAATATTTTTTCCTGAAATAATACTGGTGATTTTTTTATTAAATGCTTTACATTAAACCAATTCAACATTTTATACCCAAAATATTGTGACATGACCATAGCTGTTTGGTCATAGTTACAAAACCTGATGGTAAAAGTGTCTCAACCACACAACCAAGGCCCATAGTCATGGAGACAGAATCAGGATTCCTTTGCAATTCCTCCACCACCAGACCATCCTTTTAACTCAATCTAGGCAGAGATCCTCAACCTGGGGGTCACGGGGATCACATATCAGACATCCTGCACATCAGATATTTACATTAGGATTCATAGCAGTAGCAAAATTACAGTTATGGAGTAGCAAAGAAAACAATGTTGTGGTTGGAGGTCACCACAACGTGAGGAAGTGTATTACAGGGTCGAAGCATCAGGAAGGTTGAAAACCACTGGTAGACTCTCAGTGACAGCTAGCAACAAACACTAGGCAAACTGACGGTCCAATCACAGGTCAAAAACAACGTAAAAATTAAGATCTTAAGATATTCAGCCTGCTAGAAAATGTTACATAACTTCCAGAGCCTTTGGAAATGCTGGATTTTTTTGTTTTGTTTTTGTTTTGTTTTAAACAGGAAAAAATAATTCCAATTGAAACTGGCTGAAGAACTCAAATCATACAAGAGTGGATTATAAAGCTTGATTCTCTCTGAGTTCCTCCTTCCGAATGTATCTAAAACATGTAGCCAGGCACAGAAGCCAACCTATCATCAATACAACCAAGAAAAAAGAAAAACTGGGGAGTCAAGGGAAATAATTTACTAAATGTTCTTCAATTAAGTATCCTAGGACCCCTTTTCCCACGTGTAACTAGACAAAAGAAAGCTGCATTTGAAATAAAAGGATCTTTGGCTTGCATTCAAGATACATTAAAATAAAATGGCCCTAATTTATAAAATGGTATGAAATTTGATTGCCTATAACAGTCTTTTATGGAAAAAATAATAATACAGCCATAGGCTAGGAGCAGTAGTGTAAAACATACCTGTAAAGCGTTAAGAAGCCTTTTGTTGTAAAGTTCTAAAATGCCAATGCAGCCCCTGTATCAGCAAGTATGCCATTTTATTGCAGATACTCAAGGCTCACAGTCTTTCAACAGAAAATTAATTAGTATCCGCTCACCATAAATCTCAACAGTATTAGCTAAATGCCAATTTTGTAATCACTTTTCATTAAAGCCAAAAATACTAATTAAAATTGATTTTTGACTGTGCTTTGGTAAACGGCTGCCAGTTAATGGCTTTGAGTTGCAATGCAGACCTTTACTTAAATTAATTTGTATGTTGTCTCCTTCCGTTTGTAAAGATAATAAAGTCTGAAAGGATGTGAGATGCAGGTACAGGAGCACAGGTCCCCGGCAAGAAGAATCGTGAGTATAGAGTACTCGGAGCCTTTACCTAAAGCTAGTAAAGCTAGCAAACCATATTTCATTTTAAGTTTTTATTTTGACAAATTTTTTTTCATGAGCAAAAGGAATCAGGCTTCTTAACAAATAAATTATTTAGTGTTTTAAGTGCTTGGAATGATTAAATAACCTATTTATTCCTAAATTAAAAAAAAATGCTCTGAGTGAAGTCCTCTTCCTATTTATGTGAAGTGATGTATGTGGAGTAATGCTGGCCTGTGAACTTAGTTCATCTTTGGAGGCTTGTTGGGAACCAATAAAGATCATTTAAGTCTCAACATATGTTAAATGGAAGCTGATAGCCATATAAATGTCAAATGACTTTCATGGGAAGAAGAATAACAAACCATAAATCTCTTAAAGAGTAACCAATAATCTCTTTAATTGTTCTTTTAACTTTTCAATTATTATTTTTTTTAGTGACTAGGGACCAGACTTGAGTTTCTTGTAGATGGGGTAAATGAGGATTTTGAGTTTTATTGTATATACTGGGACGGTGAATTATTTATTGGAACTAGAAACCACACTGGCTAAACAAAGTTCATAGTCATAGAGCCCCATGAATACAGAAAGGAAACTTGGCTATTATTTCTAGATTTAAAGTAAGCATGATAATTTAAGCCTAAGCATAAAGGAGACACCGTATGTCACACAGTCTGTGACAAGTTAAGGATCAATAATCTTAGACCCAAGATAGAGAGGTTGGAATAGGCTAGGAGATTTTACACACAATGTTTGGATTCACAGTTTCCTGGAACCCCATCATTGTTATGGGACTTTGTAACACTAACATCAGGTGGTGTCTTTTATAAACCTAGTAGTAGCCCTAGTCCTAACTTCTAAAACTGAAAACTTGGCTTTCCTATGCAAAATCAAAATAAACCTCTTCTTCAAATGGTAGAAGGATAGCAATCTTACTTAATAGCCAAGAGCTAATACATAGCAGCTGTAAATCTCTCAGGATTACTCACACTGTATTAACGCAAAGTGGTTATTTATTATGACCTTAACACTGAGGTAGCATGAATCCTGGCCATTAGGAATCCCACCTGCCCCTCCCCCAATTCGGGAGTATCACTCTGTTAAGTATTTTCTGTCCCAAAATGAGATAGAATGCAACTAAAAATCCCAATTTGGACCTTGGCTGTATAAGCAAAAAATCGTTTGTGACTCTCAGACCTAGAGTCTAGGTGAATTGATCTAGGTAGCTACTTATAATGTTTTCACTCAGGCACATTTGCTTACATATTTAGTATAATATTTCTATCCAAGGTTCTAAGTGTCATTAGAAGAATTTTCAAACATCATACGTGTAAGATAATATTAAGATGTTGTTTATGGTTGATATTGGTTATTAGATCATTTGTTAGGCTCTCCAAATGTATGTAAATCATTTTTTAAATTTTTTTATTTTTGATATTATAATATAATTACAATTATTTCTTCCTTCCTCTTCCTCCCTACAATCCCCCCGATGCACCATATGCTCCTATTTGCCCTCTTTCAAAATCATGTTCTCTATCCATATATAAAACAGAAGAATGTCTTTGTATGGGTCAAAACATGGAACAGCTTGGCTAAGTGTAAAATTGCACTCGGTTCTCAAAATTGTCCACTTTGGCTTCATTTTATGGCAGCATTTCATGCTGAAAAGAAGTCTGGGGTTCTTCTTTTTGTTTTGTTTTCTAAGCCAACTAGTCATTTTCCCAAAGAAAAAAGGTGTCAAGTGTTTTCCAACATTTTTCAGAAAAAATTAAGGCTACACTTAAACACACTCCTGTGCTTGATTTTGTGCAAAATAAAACTTTTGAGTATGGATACTATTTTTATTTTAAAGTATTTCCTCCCTGAAGACTCTGGTCAATGCAGCCAAGGGGTCTGCCTGTTGTTTTCTTCCTTCTATGGGACTCACACACTGGTTCTCTGTGTAGATCTAGCTTTCTTCTCTCCAGTCTTAGGGGGTGCCCTCAGTGACACCTTCCCTGACTTTATTCCTGCAGTGGTATCATTCTACTTACCACCACCCCTCACCTTCTGCTTTATTATCTCTTCCATCTCCGTTACCTGTTCACCTCCATCTTCATTATCCTAAGAACTTTTTGTTTGTTTTTTCATAAAGGCTGTATCTTCAGGGCACTCCAAACGATTACAACTTTACAATAGGTTTTCTGATTCTCATTATGGATAAATTTTAAAAATTAAGGTGTGCTTCCTGTCTTTACTTTAAAAACACTTTTGCAGGTTTCCCATTTAAAGTATCTAGTACTTCTGATAAAATATGAAATTTTTATCTCCAGAGTCTTATTAAAGTCAGAGCATGCCAACTTTACTTAGACCTTTTTTATTTACTAAAAAATCAAATCACTTATCAAGAAATAGAATGGCTTAATGACTAGAAGTATCTTACAAGTTTAATTTGACATAGGTCTGTCACACATAGTCCTTTCATTTCTGTATGTTCTTACATTAAAAATAAGCTTTATATAGAAAAAACCCATAATCTCTAGGGGAAATGCCACCAATATTCCCTCCGTCTTTGTTGAAAGTACCAACCTTCTAGAACATATCAGTCTTCTAAAATTTTCCATTAGTTTGCAGAAACTATGGGATTTTTGCATAGACAAAATATTATTGGCAATGATGGGATGCTAAGATGATATGATTCATGCTACTATAATCAATAAAATCATGACAATGGGAAACTTATTAGGGAGATAT